>NW_027507903.1:596311355-596643855 GCF_037356315.1 Lithobates pipiens
AAAATTGTTAAGAGCTTTAGACTCCGCACTCAACAAAACAACATGTCTGTTTGAGGAAACTTGTGATAAAGGGTGTGGATATTACTCAGCTCTGTCAGCACAGACCATTGCAGTGTTAGGGCAGAAACCAGTGGGAGAAAAATAATTATTTAAAGTTTTTCCTAGTATGAATCAGTCACAGACCATTTTATGTGAGATAAATGAATAGTTTGTGAAAGCACCTTTTCTATTTCAGGATGACTATGCACCTTTGCCTTAAGCCAACTCCATAAAGACATAATTTGGTGAGTTTGGTGTGGAGGAACTCAAGTGGCCTGTGCAAAGCTATAACCTCACCCCATTTTGGGATGAATTGGAACACCAATTGTGAGTCAAATCGTCTCATCTGATATCAGTATCCAACCTCACAAATGCTTTTTTGGCCAAAATGTACACAAATTCCACATGAATAAGCTACAAAACGGAGGCCGCTATAGCCAGAAAGTGGGGCAAACTCCTTACTAATATCCAGAACAATGGAGGCTTTTAAAGCAAAAAAGGGGAGCAAGGTCCTTATTAATATCCATTATTTTGGAATGTGATGTCCAATAAACTCGGAAAAGGTCAAGACAGTGTAAGGAATGGGGTGCTCCCGAGCCCTCTCACAGCCAAATTCTCTGGCTGATTGGTAGTATCTGAAGACGAAGCTTGCTCCAGCTTCGGCATATCACAAATCCACAACAAAACTGATCAACCATATGTGTCCTACCAAACCAAAAGGTCGGCGACATAGTAGACCATGCTAGGGCTGAAACAACTAATCGATTAATCGACAACTAATCGATTATGAAATTAATTGATTACTATTTTCATAATCGATTAATCGGCCAGTAACATAATGGGGTTAAAAAAAAGACCCATTTATAGTACAAAAAAGAGCAAATAATCGCTACTGTAAATATTACTCACTGTTCTACAGTAAAAAAAATTAACCCCTTCCAGTAGTGATTATCTGCTTTTTTCTACTATAAAGGGCTAATTTTAGTTTGTTTAACCCCATTATGTTAGTAAATGTCTTAGACCTGGTTCATATCTATGTGTTTATTGGTGCTTTTTTGCAGAAATGCACTACAGTTCATTTACATGGTTTCCTATGGGACACATTCACATCTGAAAGGGTCGGGGACTTTTAACGCAAAATGGTTCTTTATTGGTTCAATATATTTCAATGGAGAAGCTGCAGAAAAGCATGTAATGCATTTTTTCATCAATTTGTGTTTTTTAATCTGCCCAAAAAATACAAATTGCAGTAAAATCACGTGCGCAAAAATCAAAACGCACAGCAAAAAGCACTGCAGAAACAGATCAAAAGCAAAAACTGCATAGGTGTGTACCGAGCCTTATGCTGGCCTTACGGATCAATTTTCAGATGAGAATATTCAGACAAAAAAATCTTTGTATATTCGCTGAATGAAAGAATTTTATTTGAAAATTTCACTTGTTTTTAACATTCTGTTTTTAAATGAATGTAATTTCTGAACGAAAAAAAAACAAACACATACACTGTCTGAAAATTCCTTTGACTAAGAAGTTTTCTATTATTTCCAAATTTTCCCATCACTGTGGTTGAAAATGAACGTCAATTTGACCCACTTTTTTTTTTTTTTTAAGTTATTAACCGATTAATCGATTAATCGAAACAATAATCGGCCAACTAATCGATTATGAAAATAATCATTAGTTGCAGCCCTAGACCATGCTAATAGAATCTTCTTTATTAAGACCCATCAGGATAAATGGGAATCCAATGAACAAAACACATCATCACATTATAGCCCTGGAAGGCTTTAGTCATAAAGGACACTGCTATGGGGGGGGGGGGGGGGGGGGGGCAGTGTACACTACAGTGGGGGAACGATGTGAAGGGGTAGCAGAGGACACTGCTTTGGGGGGGGTACAGGACACTACGGTGAAGGACACTAACGTGGGGGGGCAGAGCACATTACTGTGGGGAGGATAATGTGAAGAGGGGAAGACACTACAGTGAGCGTGGGAAGGGTTACAGGACACTACTGTGGGGAGTGATGTGAACTTATATCAAAGGGGGCAAAGAATACTACTCTGTGGGTGGGGCAGTGATGTGAAGGGATGCAGAAGACACTACCCCCCTTCCCCCAGGGGTTTTTTGATTTCCTCCATGTTGTCCAGGTAGATCTGAACCTCTAAAAGCTTGCCTACCCTTGGTTTATCAGGTACCTTATCGTAATTACATTATGTGTTTGGATTTTATATGTGCCAGAGGATGGCCAGCTTGGTTTACCTGTCTGCATATGGTTTATTGCCTCTGCCCTGCGTTGAAGTCCAACTTTGTCCCACTGGTTAGTTTTGTCCAGGAACTGGGTGGCAATGACAAGTGGTGCCAATCTGAGCATATTTTGCTCCGCACAGCCAGATGGTGGTATGATAAAATTATTCAAATTCTTGCCATCAATGGATTTTTCTATGAAATCAGCAATTGGAGATCCTAAAATAAAAAGAACAAAAAAAAATTAGGCAAAACAATTTTTTATCTTTGTTTTTGTCATAGCTATTCAGTATGATTTGTTGATCAATGTAATCACATCACCACTACTGAAGGACTTTTCTGGCATCTCATTATGTACTTCCTAACTGTTCCAATTTTTGCAAATCACTGCTACCACAGGGCTGTGAGCAGCCTGATCAAGCCCTGCCCTCCACCCGGGGGACACAGAGGAAGAGGATATGGATTACTATGCCTCTTGGGAAAGACAGAAAACTTGCTTGGAGGAACTTGGACTCATGGCAGATCTAGTCTCCACACTGTACATAGTCCTGTGGGAAGGAGCAGCAGAAAAGAGAGGACCTGAGTGGTAGTGGACGGGACGGGAACGTAGGGGAGGTCCAGGCATGACAGTGTGTCTAGTAACACACTTTGAATAAGGGGTGTGGGTTAGGTGGAGCAAGGGGTGTGGCCTGAGCCTGGGGGAGCGGCCATTTAGAAGTGGGGCAGAACCGAGTGCGGGCAGGCCTAAAGAAAGAGCACATGAGGAGGCAGTTTTTTTCACTGCTTCTCATTTTTTGCCTACCGAGCGGATCAAGATGGCAGACTTCGGGGACCTGATGGAGCGATTGCGGGAGGCGGCGGCGTCCAGAGGTCCCGACAGGCTGCAGAGCCAGGTCGCGGCCGTTTTAGCGGAGGACGGCGGATGTGCGGGGAAGCCGGCGAGTGGCAGAGTTTCCAGGCCGCCATCCAGGTACTCGCCGGGGTCTGTCGCTGGGCCATCCAGGGTGACCAGGAGCCTGAGGGGGGAGCACGTAACCTCCCCTGCAAAGCGGAGGTTGTATTCGCCCACGGCTGGGCCTAGCTGGGGCTCAGACGGTCAGCAGGATGGCAACGGGAGGAAGAGTTGCAGAGCGGGGTCGCATGACATCCAGGAGCCCCTCTCCGGGGAGGCGTCCATTGGTAACTGAGCTGGTGGAGGAGAGCAGATCCAAAGGGGAAGTATCGGAGAAGGAGGAGGAGTCTTGAAGCCATCGAGGGAGGTCAGCACAGCGGCTGTGGGGAAGGTGCCCGCTCAGCCTGGTAAGTCAAGTGATAATGTTGCTTTTACCAATGCTTTGCAATGTTTACTGGGGGTAGTGTCTGCTGGGAGGGGCGGTGCCTCCTGCACCGTTGTTGGAAACCTCTGGACAACCGCGGGCTGGGATGGGGACTGCAGGAGTGGGGTCCGGGGGGCAGATGTAGGAGTTGCTGGACGGTCTGCGGGTTTTGGTGGGCCGCTTCACGGGAGGGCACGGGCAATCCTCGGGAGGAATGCAGGGGGGCGCCAGTGGTGGGGCAGCTGGAGAGGTTGGGGGGTCCCCCCTAGGGGGGAGGTGGTCGCAGCGGCCCCGGTGGTGCCACCTTCCACTACAGTGGTGGTGGGGGCGGATAAGGAGAGTCCTAGTGATAAAGGGTCCTCTGAGCCGGCAGCAAGGTCTGACATTGTGAGGAGAAAAGAACCCTGAACATTGTTCGGCATTGTTTTGCTATATGGATGCTTTCGGGGAGGCACATAGGGTTTATGGAGGCTCTGCTTGGCTGCATTACGACGAGCAGTTCCGCCAATGCAGGGCGGTTCACCCCACTCTTCGTTGGGACCATAAAGACATTAGCTTCTGGATGAGGCTTATGGCGTGAGCCAGGGCCCCACCTCAGTTATTTGGGGGGGGGGGCGGGGGGTAGCCACTCCTCGGGAGTGCCGGCTGGAAAGAAGTGGGGAATGTTATGGCAGTGCTCAGGGTGTGGAGGAACCCACACACTCGCCAGGTGCTTCAAGAAGGGAAAGCATGCCGGGGAGCCTACTCACAAGAAGGACGACTCCAGTGATGTGGGAAAGGATGCAGCCTTTCCTAAGTAGGTTCCTGGATAGGGCTGTGGCAGGTTTGTTCACTTTGGGATTTAAACAAGATTTCAAGATTCCATTGACAGTTGTACCCCCGATGGCCAAAAATTTGAAATCTGCGTTGCAACATCATGAAGTAGTGGCGGACAAGCTGTCTAAGGAGGTGGCTTTGGGTCGCATGGTAGGGGCATTTGCGCTCAAACCGGTAGCAGATTTAGTGGTGCCCCGTTGGGGGTGGTTCCCAAAAAGGAGCCAAATAAGTTTTGTTTGATATACCAATTGTCCTTCCCAAAAGGGGGTTCGGTGAATGATTTCATTGACTCCAAGGTCTGTACAGTGTCGTATACATTGTTTAACTTGGCTGTCAGGTGGGTCAGGTGAGGGGCCTTAACCACTTGACCACTGGGCACTTAAACACCCTTAATAACCAGACCAATTTTCAGCTTTCGGTGCTCTCACATTTTGAATGACAATTACTCAGTCATGCAACACTGGACCTATATGAAATTTTTGTCCTTTTTTTCACACAAATAGAGCTTTCTTTTGGTGGTATTTAATCACGGCTCGTTTTTTTATTTTTTGTGCTATAAAAGAAAAAAGACCGAAAATTCTGTAAAAAAAATTATTTTTCTTCGTTTCTGTTATAAAATTTAGCAGATTAGTAATTTTTCTTCATAAATTTTGGCCAAAATTTATACTACTACATATCTTTGGTAAAAATAAGTACAAATTGGTGGATATTATTTGGTCTTTGTGAAAGTTATAGAGTCCACAAGCTATGGTGCCAATATCTGAAAATTGATCACACCTGAAGTACTGACGGCCTATTTCAAATACCCCCCAAATTACCCTTTTTTGGAAAGAAGACATTCCAAGGTATTTAGTAAGAGGCATGATGAATTTTTTGAAGTTGTCATTTTTTCCCACAATTCTTTGCAAAATCAAGATTTTTTTTACTTTTTTTTTTTCACAAAATTTTCATATTATCAGTTTATTTCTCACACACAGCATATGCATACCACAAATTACACCCCAAAACACATTCTGCTATTACTCCCGAGTACGGCGATACCACATGTGTGAGACTTTTACACAGTGTGGCCACATACAGAGGCCCAACATGCAGGGAGCACCATCAGGCGTTCTGGAGCCCCAGGACAATTCTGATATTTCTCTCCTACATGTAAAAATCATAATTTATTTGCTAGAAAATTACATAGAATCCCAAAACATTATATATGTTTTTTTTTTTTTCAAAAGTATTTTATTGGATTTTTCAGAGTACAAAGCAAGACAAGCATAAGCAACTGAACACAAGACAGAATAATAACTATTGTCAGAAATCAGTCTGAACAGGATAAACAACTAGTAGTATATCAATGCGTCAAAATTAGGAAAAATAAGCAATGAAAGTAGAGAATGTGTACTTTACACGCCAAATAATAAGTTTCGAGAAACATAGTAGCCAAAGTTATGGGGAAAGGGGGTGGAAAGGTTAGGGAAGGGAAAATTGGGTGTCGTGGGAAAGTTAGTTTAATATATACCTGTCTCCGGTCGCCCCTAGAGGGCTCTGACTGCGACCAGAGAAGGGATAGTGGGAGAAAGAGAAGGGCAAGTAGGAGACATTACAAGATGTATTATGAGCATGTCAACTGCAATGTTGGGAGAGCACCTCGAAGGATAATTAACCTGATGACCTATTAAGGTGGTGTTGTCGGAATGTTCAGTGAGCTGGGCATCGCTACGTTCCCAGGATTAACGGGTGACATGGAATTGCGGAAATGCGTCCAACATGCCCATGTTGAACTATAAGCAGTCGGCTTGTCAAGTGCCTGGTGTATAAGATCCTCCATTTCGGCTATATTATCCACTCTTTTTATCCATTCAGCTATAGACGGGGGTGTTGTGCTTCTCCAGTGTACAGGAACACAAAGATTAGCTGCATTAATGAGGTGAATAGTAAGGGATTTAGTGTAAGCTCGTTTGGGTGTATGGGTGTGATGTAATAAAAACTGTGCAGGCGAGAAGTCTGGGGTGTATGTTGTAATTTGAGAAATCAATTTGTGTATTTCAGTCCAAAATGAGTGAATGAGTGGACAATCCCACCATATGTGAAGAAGTGTCCCGATGGGTCCATTGCATCTCCAACAGTTAGGGGGAGTGGAGGGGTGGAATTTATGAGTTTTGTCAGGGGTTCTGTACCAGCGTGAAAATATTTTAAATCGGTTTTCTTGAGTAGTGGCATTAATCGAGGCTTTGTGAATATTGTAAAAAATGTTTTCCCATTCGGCAGTGGTGAGGTTTAAGTTAAGATCAGATTCCCAACGTTTCACTAGAGCGTCTTGTTTAATAACATGCGAGGAGAAAAGAAGTGAGTATACCAGTGAGATGACGTGTCTTTGGGGTTCTTGACTGACGCATAAAGTTTCGAAGGGTGTGAGGTTTCTATGCCAACACCCACTTCTGTTGGGATCTCGGAGGAAGTGTCGAATTTGTAGATATTTGAAGAAGGGAATGTGGTATTCCGAGAATCTTGAGGACATAAGGGAATGTGTAAGGAGTTCCCCATTTTGGAAGAAATTGTGTGCAGTTGGTTTGAGTGTAGAGGGGTCTGTATGTGGTAGACGTCGGGATATACCCGCTGGGAATTCTGGATTATGGTCCAAAGGCGTCAAAGGACCCGGGGTAGGTGTCAATTGTAGGAATTTGCAAGCTTCCCTGAATCTCTGTATAGTGGCCTGAATGAACGGGTTGGGTAACGAATCTTTCGGAATGAACGATGAAGGTATCCATGGCAGGTGTGTAAGAGGGAGCCGAATAAAGGACTGCTCCAGTCGGATCCAATCCTTGTGAAGCTCCTGGGAATGCCAATCGACTATCCTGTTCAAGTGACACGCCAAGTGATATCTATAGATATCAGGTACCCCCAGACCTCCAATGAGTTTAGGTAGTGTTAACATTTCCCAACGCAGTCTGGGTGCTTTAGACATCCAAATAAATTGTCTGCATACATTTTTATAAGTTCCAAAGAAAGACTGTGGGAGAGATATAGGGATCATTTGAAGCAAGTAAAGGATCTGAGGGAGTATATTCATCTTCAAGATAGCCAGTCTTCCAAACCATGAGAAGGGGCCTATTTGCCATTTGTGTAAGTCAGATTGAATAGTGCGGAGAATCGGTAGGAAGTTTTTGGCGTATAAGTCTTTAAGATTGACCGGAATTTGTATGCCCAAATATTTAATGGAATCTGGTTCCCAGCTAAAGGGAAAATTTTGTTTGCATTGGTTGACTATGGAAGGCGCAAGGGAAATATTAAGTGCTTTAGATTTAGAGAAATTAATTTTCAAATTAGATAGGGCCTGAAAAAGGGCAAAGTCTTTAAGAAGGTTGGGGATGGTAGTAATGGGGTCGGATAAGAAAAGGAGAATGTCGTCAGCATATGCTGCTATCTTATAAATTTTGCCATTAATTCAAAGACCTTTAATGTCTGGGTTGTCCCTCAACTTGCGGAGGAATGGCTCCATAGTAAGAATGAAGAGCAATGGTGAAAGGGGGCAACCCTGACGGGTACCGTTGGCGACGGAGAAGGCGTTCGACAGGCGACCATTTATTCTAAGTCTAGCGGAAAGGGACGAGTATAGAACCATGATCATTTGTAGCAAACGATGAGGTAGTCCCAGCTTCTGGAGCACCGGCTCCATATAATCCCATGCCACGCGGTCGAACGCCTTCTCCGCGTCGAGGGATAAAAAGAAGCCAGGGGTAGATGAGGTAGTCATCCAATGGTGTATATTGAGAGCTTTGGTGGTGTTGTCCCTGGCTTCCCTACCAGGGACAAAACCAACTTGGTCCAGATCAATCAGACGTGGAAGTAGGGGTGAAATTCGGTTTGCTAGAGTTTTGGCAAATATTTTGACATCTACATTGAGAAGAGAAATGGGACGATAATTGGTGATCAATGTAGGGTCTTTTTCTGGTTTAGGAATGAGGGTGATATGAGCTTCAAGGATGTCTCTAGGGACTTCAGGAGAAGACGTGACGTCATTGAAGGCATCAACCAGACGGGGAAGCAAGATTTCCGGGAAAGATTTGTAATAGCTTACTGTAAGTCCGTCAGGGCCTGGACTCTTCCCGGGCTTCATCTGTTTCAAGGCGTTTAGAGTTTCTTCCACTGATAGTGGAGCATCAAGGCCAGTGACGTCTTCATTAGTGAGGAGGTCGGGGGAGTAATCGTTAAGGAATGACTGAATAGCAGCTTTCTTGTCAATCGGCTTGCGTTGGAGGGGGTCAGAGGGGAGATTATAAAGATCAGAAAAGTATTGGACAAATTTGTTCATAATGTCTTCCATTTTAGACACGTTTTCTCCTGAAGCGGTTTTAATGGTATGGATAGTGTGGGATGCTTTTTTAACCTGAAGGGCTCTAGCTAGCAATTTCCCGGATTTGTTGCTGTGTTCATAGAAGAACTTCCGGGATAGGGCGAAGTTGCGTTTCACACGTTTATGCAATTCCCCTAGAAGTTCTTCTCGAGCATTAGTCAGATCTGCCATAACGTCTGCCGCTAGGGAGGATTTATGGGCTTTTTCTAGAGTGTATATTTTGTCGGTTAAATCCTTTATGCGTTTTCGTCTGAATCTGTGTCGAGCGGAGGCCATAGAAATAAAGTCACCCCTGATAACGCATTTATGTGCTGCCCAAAGTACAACGGGAGGGGAATCCGCTGTGGAATTTTCGGAGAAATAATTGGAAAGATTTTGGGATATCGTCTGTACATTAGCAAGGTCAGTAAGAAGGGAATTGTCTAAGCGCCAAATATGGGAATGGGTAGCCGAATCTGGGATTGATATGGTTATGGAGATCGGGTTATGGTCCGATAAAAACTGTGGTTCTATGGTCGCTTTGAGTAGTAGAGAAAGGTAATTTTGTGATAAGAAGAGGTAGTCAAGTCTAGAATATTTATTGTGGGGCGGGGAGAAGAAGGTAAAGTCTCTTTCGTTGGGGTGAAGTGTGCGCCACGAGTCGTGTAACAATAGATCTTGAAACTGAATCTTGACTGCGCGAAGGGCCCTATATGTCAATGTGGAGGTTCCGTTAGAAGTGTCGAGGGGGGATTGAGGGCGACATTAAAGTCACCACCCACTATTAGGGTACCGGATTGAAATGCAGTAAGGAGTTGTAGAGTGTTTCGAAAGAAAGTAACCTGATGTACATTGGGAGCGTAGATGTTAGCGATTGTGATATGTCTGTTGTGCAGTAAGCCTTTCAAAAATAGATACCTCCCCTGCGCGTCTGACTTAACATCAAGAATGTGGATGGGACAGTGTCTTGAAATTAGTATAGAGACGCCTTTAGATTTAGCTTCACTATTGGGGGCATGATGGACTGTGGGGAAATGTGTATTGTGTAGTTTCGGGATGGAATCGGCTCTAAAGTGTGTTTCTTGGATAAGAGCAATATCGTATTTGCCATGCTGTAGGTAGGATAACAGATGTTTGCGTTTTTCAGGTGTGTTGAGGCCCTGAATATTGATAGAGCATATCTTAAGTGTTCGTTGGGGAGTAGCCAGGGGTTGCAGCGACTGTGAGGTGGGCATGATGACTATTAGAGGGAGAGTTCGTGTGTAGTGATAGGGACGCCTATCTAATGCACCCAGGGAAGGGCCCAGGGGGGAAGGGGGGAGGGGGGAGGAGGGTACGTGTAGGGTGAACTACGAAAGTAACCGAAGAGACAGTGAGAGAAGGGAGTCCCGCTGTCTCAAAATGAGGGGGATCGGTGTAGGTACGGCGTAGGGACTGCAAACCTATCCAAAATCGGACAGGGTTATCAGGCACCTCCGCCGTATGGGGGTTGAAACCCAACTATGACCGGAAACAGGGAGTAAAATATATTGCCAGTAAGCCGACTCACGACTTCCGAGTGTGTGAGGAGTGGAGATGTGTGGTCTCGGCGAGTTGGAGCAGTAAGAACAGCATCTTGTGATTAATCTGAAAACACAGAAATGTAGGAGGGAAGGACGGTAGGGCAATTCACAGATATATACAGCTGTATCATGTAAACTTAAAAACAATATATAGATATTGAACAGTCAACATAGGAAGAGGAGCAAACCATTCGTCAGAGGAGTCCTGTAAACCCCCAAAATCGGGGATCCGGAGGACTCACCCGAGGCACAATAGTGAGGTACACATCGGTAAAATTGTAAAGCCGTTAAACGGCTAACTGAACATCTAAACAACCTTGCAAGCAGGAGGACCATTGTAAGCTTGCTAGAAGGACTTGACTAAGTACTCCGTCGGAGGTGCCATAAGTGTGAACACCTCGCGGGGTAGAGAACCAGGCAAGGCTCTTCGAGGAAAAAATATAAGTTGCACATGCCGTGAAGGTATAGCAAAACGTTAAAACATTTTAGGACAAACTGAAAAAGAAACTTTCTGTTGTGGTCCAAAGGCAGAGCATTGTAATAGAATATTGCCATATGCGATTAACAGAGAGTCAGCAATCAGCATTGGTATTGGTATTATTGCTAGGCCGGGAAAGGGCTCAGAACAAACATTTCCAGGCCAGAGGAAAAGGGATGTTTCACGTTGAAAAGGAAAAGGAGTTATCACAACAATACAAGTGAAGTACCTGTAGGGCTACGGGAAATGCGGCAATCGGAATGGCTATAGCCCATATATTATCAAGAGTCCGGAATGTCCAGTCAAGCGTAATAACATCCCACAATGAGGTGAATGAAGCTACAGAACTACAGCAGTAGGTAGGAACACTTAAAAGGTAGAGCCGCACTACCGCGGGATGTCAGAGCCTCGATCGTTGACAAGTAACCAGGGAAATACTTAGTGGCAGACGTGTCGCCGGGTAACTTCATGATGACGCCATGTAACTTCCGGAGACAACATCCTGTAAGGGACGGATTTGTAGCCGCAAAGGGTTTTGGGGAATGTAGTTTCAGATAGCGGTTGCAGAATCTCAGAGAAGAAAGATCCGTTGGGTGAAAAGCATTACCAGCCCCCCACAGGGTATGCAGAACAAAGAGTAAAAAAAAAGTGATGGAAAGTGCATCGGCCATTTATGCAGTCTGTATTCTATAGGAAGTGAATAATGTTTCCATAGGTAGCAATACCGTTTGAACGAGCAGAGTGCTTAAATAAAAATCAAAAAGAGAAAAAAAAGAATTGAAACTCAGGCGTCAGGTAGTTCAGTGAGAAGCAATATACACTACGGCTAAGAGAATGGATAGGAAGGCCCGGTTAGTAGGTGAAATACCTCCAAGGAGAGTGCAGCTGCTTGGGTCCCGGGGTGGAGTAGTTCGGATGTTCGGTCAGCGGTCTCTTCTAGCCCTCCGGGAACTCTGGGTGCAATATGGGCTATGGCTGCGGCGGGGTCCCCCGCGCGTGTCTCGAGCATCTGAAGCAGAAGGCGATCTGCGCCGACGTAGGCCACTCTCCTGGGCTTCCATAGGGTACACTGGGTGCGTGTCCTTCTGCACCGCCGAGCGGCGGAAATCAGCGAACCAGTTGGGTACCTCCACAGGTGGAATATTGAGAGTGCGGCAGAACTGAGGTAAGTCTTCAGGTACCCTTAGGAGAGCCGTGCGACCCGACACTGTTGCTGAGAGGCCGAACGGAAATTTCCATTTATAGGCAATGCCATTGTTGCGGAGTACTTCCAGTAATGGTTTCAGGTCCCTTCGATGTTGCAGGGTAATGCTGGAAAGATCTTGATATATTTGGATCGTGGAGCCCGCATGGGTGATCTGTGGTGTCTCCCTGGCATGCTTGAGAATGTCTTCCTTTAACTTGAAATCAGGGATACAACATATAATGTCTCGTGGGGGATCTGAGTCCCTTCCTCTGGGTTTCAAGGCTCGATGGATCCGGTCCATGGGTATGGGGGTCCGAGGAGGCCTATTCAATAAGGTATTGAAAATTTCAGTCACTGAGGGTATGATCTGATCTCCATTGACAGATTCAGAGAGGCCTCTGACGCGAAGATTATGGCGTCTTCCTCTGTTATTGAGGTCCTCCAAATGAATGTGTATTGCCCTGAGTTGCAGAGTGTGAGTGTCCACATGATGAGTTGTTTTGCGGAGCTGCGAGTCTTGTTTGGACACCGCATCCTCTACCACTCCTATCCTTTCAGTCAGGGAGCGAATATCCAAGCGGAGTTCAGAAATGGCCGCCGAGAGCGTGTCCTTGATATCTGCAGCTATCGTCTTAAGATCGTGAATGTTTAAGTGTGGTTGAGAGGATAAGGGAGCTTGTTGTTGTGAACCGTCGTCCTCGGGAGCTAATGCTGGGGAAGGCGGTGAAGACGATCGTGGGCCCCTTGAGGTAGACAATAGATCGTGTGGTCGCCTGTTATTTGCGGTCGCCATATTGCCCCTGTTGGCGCGGAACAAGTCAGGGATCGTGTTGCCGTGGGTCCCCGAATTCCTTCTGGGAGAACGGGACCGGGATGCTGATGAGTTCCGCGAAGCAGTCCCCATGAGAAGAAGCACTGCGGGTAGCTAATGTCTCCGGTAAGCTGATAGCTTGTCGTGAGTCGGCAGGAGCTATGGAACTAAGCGTCCATCTTCCAGTCAGGTCAGCCCACGCCCCCCTATATATGTTTTTTTTAGCAAACACCCTGGAGAATACAATGGTGGTCGTTGCAACTTTTTATCTCGCACGGTATTTGCGCAGAAATTTTTCAAATGCTTTTTTTTGGAAAAAAAACTATTTTGTGCTTAAAAAAAAAAAAAACAGTAAAGTTAGCCCAATTTTTGCATAATGTGAAAGATGAAGTTACGCCGAGTAAATAGATACCTAACATGTCACTCTTCAAAATTGCATACGCTCGTGGAATGGCGCCAAACGTCGCTACTTAAAAATCCCCATAGGCGACGCTTTAATTTTTTTTTTTACTGGTTACATGTTTTGAGTTACAGAGGAGTTCTAGGGCTAGAATTATTGCTCTCGCTCTAACGTTCGCAGCGATACCTCACATGTGTGGTTTGAACACCGTTTTCATATGTGGGCGGGACTTACGTATGCGTTCGCTTCTGCATGCGAGCACATGGGGACAGAGGCGCTTTAAAAAAAAAAATTCTTATTGTTCATTTTACTTTATTTATTTTAGTTTGAAATTTTTGTCCCCAAAAATAAATTTTTTAATCACTTTTATTCCTATTACAAGGAATGTAAACATCCCTTGTAATAGGAATATGGCATGACAGGTCCTCTTTACAGTGAGATATGGGGTCAATAAGACCCCACATCTCACCTCTAAGCTGGGAAGCCTGAAATAAAAAATAAAAAATATTCTGGCTTTGATTGTATTGGTGAGTCGGTAGAAGCACCGGAGGACGGCGGGGGGGGGGGGGGCGGGATGTCTATGGCTGGGTATTGCAGGGTATCTCCGGGTATGGCAATTTATGGCAGGGTATTGCAGAGTATTGGCTGGAATTGTACTGCAGAGTATTGGCGGGTACTGCAGAGTATTGGCGGGTACTGCAGAGTATTGGCGGGTACTGCAGAGTATTGGCGGGTACTGCAGAGTATTGGCAGGTACTGCAGAGTATTGGCAGGTATTGCAGAGTATTGGCGGGTATTGCAGAGTATTGGCGGGTATTGCAGAGTATTGGAGGGTATTGCAGAGTATTGGAGGGTATTGCAGAGTATTGGAGGGTATTGCAGAGTATTGGAGGGTATTGCAGAGTATTGGAGGGTATTGCAGAGTATTGGAGGGTATTGCTGAGTATTAGCGGGTATTGCAGAGTAGTGATGGCCGAATGGTTCGCCCGGCGGTCGTTTCGCTGCGAATTTCGGCTGTTCGCGGTCTGCCCATTCGGCGGACTATTGGCATCGTTCGCCCGGCGGACTTCCGTGTTTACTGTGTAAAAGAACTTTGACCTATGATGACACATCCATCATGGGGTACAGGACAGCCAATTGAGACATTACAGCACATGGACACTTGGACATTCCCCCTAACTTATAAATACACCCGATCCGGCGGCCATTTGACATTCTTTCTTCTGTCACTATAGGGAGAGGTTGCTGTGTGGAGCAGGGAGAGATTACAGTGACCCAAATCGCTAGATATTTGGTACACAAAAGTTCTTTTCAGGACTGGTATAGGTGTTAGGTGTAGTTCAGGATAGGCAGTGCTGTGCTAGTGATTGTTGCCGCAGCCTGAGTGTCTTGTCAGTTTAGAGAAAGGGACAGGACGGTGTGTGCTACAGGGACAGCCAGTTTAGTCATTAGCTGTTACTATCAGGTCCACAAAAGTGCTATTTCAATTATTGTTCCAGTAGCCTCTGTTTTGTCAGTTTATATAGGGACAGGCAGGAAGCAGTGTGTGAGGAAGTGAGGGTCAGTTTAATCAGTAGCTGTTACAATTAGTTCCACAAAGGTTCTTTTCAGGACTGGTATCAGTGTGGTATGGTAATAGGCTTGTACACGTATAATATTCTTTCTTCCAAATATAGAAAGAATATTATACTTGACTGCTGCCCTTCTGCTGCAGTCTGCTAATCATTCACAACCCACTTGTTCCACAAAGCTCCTTATAAGGACTGGTAACTTGGTCTGTCTAGGGTGCTACAGTACATGGGTTGAGTGAGGTACAGTCTGCCATTCTATAAGGACTGGTATAGGTCCATAGTACATAGGATTGAGGTGCACTACTGCTGACCACTGCCCTATACTGCAGAAGTCCTTCATCGGTATAGGGACTGATGTACTGTCTGCTAATCACTCACACACAACCTACTTGGTCCACAAAAGTCCTTATAAGGACTGGTAACTTGGTCTGTCTAGGGTGCTACAGTACATAGGGTTGAGCGAGGTACAGTCTGCCATTCTATAAGGACTGTTATAGGTCCACAATACATAGGGTTGAGGTGCACTACTGCTGACCGCTGCCCTATACTGCAGCAGTCCTTCATCGGTATAGCGACTGACGTACAGTCTGCTAATCACTCACACACAACCTACTTGGTCCACAAAAGTCCTTATGAGGACTGGTAACTTGGACTGTCTAGGGTGCTACAGTACATAGGGTTGAGTGAGGTACAGTCTACCTTTCTATAAGGACTGGTATAGGTCCACAGTACATAGGATTGAGGTGCACTACTGTTGACCGCTGCCCTATACTGCAGCAGTCCTTCATCAGTATAGGGACTGACGTAGTCTGCTAATCACTCACACACAACCTACTTGGTCCACAAAAGTCCTTATAAGGACTGGTAACTTGGTCTGTCTAGGGTGCTACAGTACATAGGGTTGAGTGAGGTACAGTCTGCCATTCTATAAGGACTGTTATCAGTCCACAATACATAGGGTTGAGGTGCACTACTGCTGACCGCTGCCCTATACTGCAGCAGTCAATCATCGATATAGGGACTGAGAGGGTCATTTAAAAAATGACAGGCAGAGGAAAAGGCAGGCCCTTCTGCAGGGGTGGTAGGGGTAGGGCAGGAGCAACAGGCTTGAGCCAAAGTGGGAAGTTGCAGAAGGTGCGTTCAATTACTTTAAAGGACGCACCAGACTTGGTTGAGTGGCTCGCTCAGCCTTACTCTTCTGCACCCTCCTCATCCTCTCGATCTGCACCCTCTTCTTCACTCTCTGCTATGTGCACCCCCAAAGACACTACCACCAACAACACCACCACCACCACCACATACCTTCCGCTTGAGTCACAGGAATTATTTTCCGATCCATATCAAGACATTTCTGATGCGCAGCCACTCTTGGTATTGGATCAGGAAGAGGAGGCAGCAACAACCGCTACTCAGCAGTCTGACGACAGTACCCAGATCAGCCCAAGGAGGAGGTTGGTCCCCGGTGTTGCTGCCTACTCCGAGATCTCTACTTATAGCGGTGGGTAAGGTGACGTCGATGATGACGTGTCTAGTGATGTCACGTGGGTGCCCACAAGAGAGGAAGAGGAGGGGAGTTCAGAGGGAGATATGGACCAGCAGATAGGGAGGAGAAGCAGGAATAACTTCCATTGCACAGGAGGGACAAAGCAGACTGCAAATGTATCAGGAGCGTGTCATCGACCATGTACGGTCACATCTGGCGCTCCCAGGACACCGGCACATGGCTCTGTAGTGTGGGCTTTTTTTAACGTGTCCGCTGCTGACAATAGCGTTGCCATCTGCAATCTTTGCAGTCAACGCATTAGTCGCGGTAAGCCCAACACTCACCTAGGGACGACCGCCTTAAGAAGGCACATGAGCAGCCATCACCGAGCCGAGTGGGAGCAATGGAACACACAAAGCCACACTGCAGGCTCTCACCGCCCAGCCTCCTCTTCTACTTCTCCTTCTCCTCTCTCCTCACAATTGTCCTCCACTCCACCTACCATCACGCCAAGCTCACGTTTTTCTGCAAAAAGGCAGGCTTCCATGGGCCTAATGTTCGAGCGTAAAAAAATGATAACGCCGGATAACCCTCTTGCCCAACGGTTGACGGCTGGCTTGTCAAAACTCATAGCCCGCCAACTACTGCCATATAAACTGGTGGACTCGGAGGCCTTTCGTAAATTTGTGGCCATTGGAACACCACAATGGAAGGTCCCAGGAGGGAAGTATTTCTCAGAGAAGGGCATCCCAGAGCTATATGGCCATGTTCAGCGGCAAGTGAATGTATCTCTGGCACACAGTGTCGCTGCCAAGATACATCTGACCACAGACACATGGTCTAGCAAACACGGGCAGGGAAGGTATATCACTTTTACTGCCCACTGGGTGAACCTTCTGATTAGTGATGGACGAACTTCCGACGGGACGTTTCGCGAACGCGAAACGCGAACGGACACAAACGTTCGCGAAAACGACCGTTCGCCGCGGGCTCCATTGACTTCAATGGGAGGCGAATTTCGCAAACCTTTAGGTCGAATTTGCGGCCACGGGGTAATTATTAGGGGGTAGCACGTAGTCCCACCACCTGGACAATAGCATAATACATGTATGAGGTGAATTTGGGATCGATAACTACAAGCATTTTTTTTTTATTTGGGAAATTGTTCTGACAATTCAGGACTATGGAGCTAATGAAGGCAATGGAGGAGAGGGAAGGTCAGGGACCAGGGTAGGCAAACAAGAGGGTGCAGGAGATACAGAGCACTGACAGCAGCACCGTAATACAGAGCACTGACATCAGCACCGTGACATACAGCGCTGACAGCAGCTCCGTGACATACAGCGCTGACAGCAGCTCCGTGACATACAGCGCTGACAGCAGCTCCGTGACATACAGCGCTGACAGCAGCTCCGTGACATACAGCGCTGACAGCAGCTCCGTGACATACAGCGCTGACAGCAGCACCGTGACATACAGCGCTGACAGCAGCTCCGTGACATACAGCGCTGACAGCAGCTCCGTGACATACAGCGCTGACAGCAGCTCCGTGACATACAGCACTGACAGCAGCTCCGTGACATACAGCGCTGACAGCAGCTCCGTGACATACAGCGCTGACAGCAGCACCGTGACATACAGCGCTGACAGCAGCTCCGTGACATACAGCGCTGACAGCAGCTCCGTGACATACAGCGCTGACAGCAGCTCCGTGACATACAGCGCTGACAGCAGCTCCGTGACATACAGCGCTGACAGCAGCTCCGTGACATACAGCGCTGACAGCAGCACCGTGACATACAGCGCTGACAGCAGCTCCGTGACATACAGCGCTGACAGCAGCTCCGTGACATACAGCGCTGACAGCAGCTCCGTGACATACAGCACTGACAGCAGCTCCGTGACATACAGCGCTGACAGCAGCTCCGTGACATACAGCGCTGACAGCAGCACCGTGACATACAGCGCTGACAGCAGCTCCGTGACATACAGCGCTGACAGCAGCTCCGTGACATACAGCGCTGACAGCAGCTCCGTGACATACAGCGCTGACAGCAGCTCCGTGACATACAGCGCTGACAGCAGCTCCGTGACATACAGCGCTGACAGCAGCTCCGTGACATACAGCGCTGACAGCAGCTCCGTGACATACAGCGCTGACAGCAGCTCCGTGACATACAGCGCTGACAGCAGCTCCGTGACATACAGCGCTGACAGCAGCTCCGTGACATACAGCGCTGACAGCAGCTCCGTGACATACAGCGCTGACAGCAGCTCCGTGACATACAGCGCTGACAGCAGCACCGTAAGCAGCCCCAGGAGGAAGTCAGCACAGCACAGGGATGGTGTGATCCCCTCATAATAAGAACCCCCAGGAGGAAGTCAGCACAGCACAGGGATGGTGGGAGCCCCTCATAATAAGAACACCCAGGAGGAAGTCAGCACAGCACAGGGATGGTGGGAACCCCTCATAATAAGCAGCCCCAGTAGAAATATGACACCGCTCAACCTCTTCAAAGAGGAGGGTAGGGGCATATAGTACGGTGTGCTTTTTTGGGTCAGGGAAGTGAGCCAAATGAATTAAGAAGGTCTGTGTGCTTGATTCCAAAAATTGTTTATAGACATATACATGGTCTACTGATCACATGTGTTGAATTCCTCCGAGATCCATGCCTCATTCATTTTTAGAAATGTGAGGTAGTTAACACTGTGGTGAGCTAGGCGAGTACGCTTATCGGTCACAATCCCCCCTGCTGCGCTGAACGTCCTTTCGGACAGGACACTGGATGAGGGGCAAGCCAACAGTTCGATTGCAAATTGGGCAAGCTCTGGCCAGAGGTCAAGCCTGCCCACCCAGTAGTCTAGGGGTTCATCACTCCTCAGAGCGTCCACATCGGCCGTTAACCCAATGTAGTCGGACACCTGACGGTCTAGGCGTTCCCTGATGCTGGATCCGGATGACACCTGTCGATGGGTCGGCTGAAAGAATGACCTCATATCCGAAGTCACCAACACATCTTCAAACCGGCCTCTTCTTGCAGGCGCTGTTGGATTGGTACCCGCAAATCCTTCTCTGGGAGTGGGAATTGCTCCTCTGCCAGCGCACGCAAAAGCAGAATGCAGCATTTCTCGAAGCAAGGCCTGGAAGTGCTGCATTCTGACAGCCCTCTGCGACGGCGGTAACATTTCCGCCATTTTGTGTTTGTACCGGGGGTCTAAGTACGTTGCCACCCAGTACTGGTCCTTGACCCTCATGCTTTTTATACGGGGGTCCCTATTAAAACACTGGAGCATGAAGGCCCCCATTTGCACTAAAGTGGAAGCGGTGTGGTGGCCTGGCTCCTGCTCATCATCCAGGATAATGTCGTCCTCTTCATTCTCCTCTCCCCATCCTCGCACAACAGGGATCCCAGAAAGGTTTAAAGCATGCTCTTCTTGCTCCTGCTCATCCGCCCCGGCACCATCCTCCTCTGACTCCTCATCAGACTCCTGTTGTTGACTTGTCTCAGATAGAGTAGCCCCCCCTGGGAATTCATCCAGCATTGCGACTTCCTCATCTTCCCGCTCCTGCTCCTCCACAGCCTGATCAATGACACGACGCAATGCACGCTCCAGAAAGAAGGCATAAGGTACCATGTCACTGATGGCGCCATGGCTGCGACTGACCAGTTTGGTGATCTCCTCAAATGGCCGCAGAAGTCTGCATGTGTCGCGCATGAGCAGCCACTGGCGCGGTGAAAAAAAACCCAGCTCCCCAGAACCGTTTCTTTCGCAGAGTTCATACAGGTAGACGTTAACTGCACGTTTCTGCTGGAGCAGCCTATCAAGCATATAGAAGGTTGAGTTCCATCGCGTCGGGCAATCGCAAATAAGACGTCTGACCGGCAGATGGTGTCGCCGCTGAATGTCAGCAAGGCGAGCCATGGCCGTGTAAGATCTTCTGAAATGGGCCGAGATTTTCCTTGCCTGCCGCAAGATGTCCTGGACCCCAGGGTATTTGACAAGGAATCGCTGCACGACCAAGTTTAAGACGTGTGCCATGCACGGCACGTGCGTGATTTTGCCCTGTTTCAATGCGCTAAGCAGATTGGCACCGTTGTCACACACCACTTTACCAACTGTCAAATTGAGCGGTGTTAGCCACTCATCTGCCTGTGAACGCAAAGCTGAAAGGAGTGCCGGGCCAGTGTGGCTCTTTGCTTCCAGGCACAACAGACGCAGCACGGCATGGCAACGTCTCACCTGGCATGTGGAATAGGTTCTGGGGAGCTTGGGCGGTGCAGTGGAAGAGACGCTAGCAGCGGAAAAGGAGGAGGCAGCTGAGGAGGAGAGGGAGGAGGATGGAGTAGGAGGAGGAGAAGAAGAGTCAGGCCTGCATGCAATCCGTGGCGGTAAAACCAAATCTACACGGGTGCCACGGGTTACATGCTTGACGGCCGTCAGAAGGTTCACCCAGTGGGCAGTAAAACTGATATACCTTCCCTGCCCGTGTTTGCTAGACCACGTGTCTGTGGTCAGATGTATCTTGGCACCGACACTGTGTGCCAGAGATACATTCACTTGCCGCTGAACATGGCCATATAGCTCTGGGATGCCCTTCTCTGAGAAATACTTCCTTCCTGGGACCTTCCATTGTGGTGTTCCAATGGCCACAAATTTGCGAAAGGCCTCCGAGTCCACCAGTTTATATGGCAGTAGTTGGCGGGCTATGAGTTCTGACAAGCCAGCCGCCAACCGTTGGGCAAGAGGGTTATCCGGCGTCATCATTTTTTTACGCTCAAACATTAGGCCCACGGAAGCCTGCCTTTTTGCAGAAAAATGTGAGCTTGGCGTGATGGAAGGTGGAGTGGAGGACAATTGTGAGGAGAGAGGAGAAGGAGAAGTAGAAGACGAGGCTGGACGGTGAGAGCCTGCAGTGTGGCTTTGTGTGTTCCGTTGCTCCCACTGGGCTCGGTGATGGCTGCTCATGTGCCTTCTTAAGGCGGTCGTCCCTAGGTGAGTATTGGGCTTACCGCGACTAACGCGTTGACTGCAAAGATTGCAGATGGCAACGCTATTGTCAGCAGCGGACACGTTAAAAAAAGCCCACACTGCGGAGCCATGTGCCGGTGTCCTGGGAGCGCCAGATGTGACCGTACATGGTCGATGACTCGCTCCTGATACATTTGCAGTCTGCTTTGTCCCTGCTGTGCAATGTAAGTCATTGCTGCTTCTCCTCCCTATCTGCTGGTCCATATCTCCCTCTGAACTCCCCTCCTCTTCCTCTCTTGTGGGCACCCACGTGACATCACTAGACACGTCATCATCAACGTCACCTTCCCCACCGCTATAAGTAGAGTAGGCAGCAACACCGGGGACCAACCTCCTCCTTGGGCTGATCTGGGTACTGGCGTCAGACTGCTGAGTAGCGCTTGTTGCTACCTCCTCTTCCTGATCCAATACCAAGAGTGGCTGCGCATCAGAAATGTCCTCTTGATATGGATCGGAAAATAATTCCAGTGACTCAAGCGGAAGGTATGTGGTGGTGGTGGTGGTGGTCGTGTTGTTGGTGGTAGTGTCTTTGGGGGTGCACATAGCAGAGAGTGAAGAAGAGGGTGCAGATCGAGAGGATGAGGAGGGTGCAGAAGAGTAAGGCTGAGCGAGCCACTCAACCAAGTCTGGTGCATCCTTTAAAGTAATTGAACGCACCTTCTGCAACTTCCCACTTTGGCTCAAGCCTGTTGCTCCTGCCCTACCCCTACCACCCCTGCGGAAGGGCCTGCCTCTTCCTCTGCATGTCATTTTTTAAATGACCCTGTGACAAAACTCTTAGTCCCTATACCGCTGAAGGACTGCTGCAGTATAGGTGAGCGGTCAGCAGTGGTGCACGTCAACCCTATCTATTGTGGACCTATAGCGGTCCTTACAGAACAGCAGACTGTACCGCACTCAAGCCTATGTACCGTAGCACCCTATACCAAGTTACCAGTCCTTATAAGAACTTTTGTGGACCAAGCAGGTTGTGTATTAGTGTTTAGCAGACTGTACGTCAGTCCCTATACCGCTGAAGGACTGCTGCAGTATAGGGCAGCGGTCAGCAGTGGTGCACGTCAACCCTATCTATTGTGGACCGATAGCGGTCCTTACAGAACAGCAGACTGTACCGCACTCAAGCCTATGTACCGTAGCACCCTATACCAAGTTACCAGTCCTTATAAGAACTTTTGTGGACCAAGCAGGTTGTGTATTAGTGTTTAGCAGACTGTACGTCAGTCCCTATACCGCTGAAGGACTGCTGCAGTATAGGGCAGCGGTCAGCAGTGGTGCACGTCAACCCTATCTATTGTGGACCGATAGCGGTCCTTACAGAACAGCAGACTGTACCGCACTCAAGCCTATGTACCGTAGCACCCTATACCAAGTTACCAGTCCTTATAAGAACTTTTGTGGAACAAGCAGGTTGTGTGTTAGTGATTAGCAGACTGTACGTCAGTCCCTATACCAATGAAGGACTGCTGCAGTATAGGGCAGCGGTCAGCAGTAGTGCACGGCAACCCTATGTATTGTGGACCGATAGCGGTCCTTACAGAACAGCAGACTGTACCGCACTCAAGCCTATGTACCGTAGCACCCTATACCAAGTTACCAGTCCTTATAAGAACTTTTGTGGACCAAGCAGGTTGTGTATTAGTGTTTAGCAGACTGTACGTCAGTCCCTATACCGCTGAAGGACTGCTGCAGTATAGGGCAGCGGTCAGCAGTGGTGCACGTCAACCCTATCTATTGTGGACCGATAGCGGTCCTTACAGAACAGCAGACTGTACCGCACTCAAGCCTATGTACCGTAGCACCCTATACCAAGTTACCAGTCCTTATAAGAACTTTTGTGGACCAAGCAGGTTGTGTATTAGTGTTTAGCAGACTGTACGTCAGTCCCTATACCGCTGAAGGACTGCTGCAGTATAGGGCAGCGGTCAGCAGTGGTGCACGTCAACCCTATCTATTGTGGACCGATAGCGGTCCTTACAGAACAGCAGACTGTACCGCACTCAAGCCTATGTACCGTAGCACCCTATACCAAGTTACCAGTCCTTATAAGAACTTTTGTGGAACAAGCAGGTTGTGTGTTAGTGATTAGCAGACTGTACGTCAGTCCCTATACCAATGAAGGACTGCTGCAGTATAGGGCAGCGGTCAGCAGTAGTGCACGGCAACCCTATGTATTGTGGACCGATAGCGGTCCTTACAGAACAGCAGACTGTACCGCACTCAAGCCTATGTACCGTAGCACCCTATACCAAGTTACCAGTCCTTATAAGAACTTTTGTGGACCAAGCAGGTTGTGTATTAGTGTTTAGCAGACTGTACGTCAGTCCCTATACCGCTGAAGGACTGCTGCAGTATAGGGCAGCGGTCAGCAGTGGTGCACGTCAACCCTATGTATTGTGGACCGATAGCGGTCCTTACAGAACAGCAGACTGTAACGCACTCAGGCCTATGTACCGTAGCACCCTATACCAAGTTACCAGTCCTTATAAGAACTTTTGTGGACCAAGCAGGTTGTGTGTTAGTGATTAGCAGACTGTACGTCAGTCCCTATACCAATGAAGGACTGCTGCAGTATAGGGCAGCGGTCAGCAGTAGTGCACGGCAACCCTATGTATTGTGGACCGATAGCGGTCCTTACAGAACAGCAGACTGTAACGCACTCAGGCCTATGTACCGTAGCACCCTATACCAAGTTACCAGTCCTTATAAAAACTTTTGTGGACCAAGCAGGTTGTGTGTTAGTGTTTAGCAGACTGTGCGTCAGTCCCTATACCGCTGAAGGACTGCTGCAGTATAGGGCAGCGGTCAGCAGTGGTGCACGTCAACCCTATCTATTGTGGACCGATAGCGGTCCTTACAGAACAGCAGACTGTACCGCACTCAAGCCTATGTACCGTAGCACCCTATACCAAGTTACCAGTCCTTATAAGAACTTTTGTGGACCAAGCAGGTTGTGTATTAGTGTTTAGCAGACTGTACGTCAGTCCCTATACCGCTGAAGGACTGCTGCAGTATAGGGCAGCGGTCAGCAGTGGTGCACGTCAACCCTATGTATTGTGGACCGATAGCGGTCCTTACAGAACAGCAGACTGTAACGCACTCAGGCCTATGTACCGTAGCACCCTATACCAAGTTACCAGTCCTTATAAGAACTTTTGTGGACCAAGCAGGTTGTGTGTTAGTGATTAGCAGACTGTACGTCAGTCCCTATACCAATGAAGGACTGCTGCAGTATAGGGCAGCGGTCAGCAGTAGTGCACGGCAACCCTATGTATTGTGGACCGATAGCGGTCCTTACAGAACAGCAGACTGTACTGCACTCAGGCCTATGTACCGTAGCACCCTATACCAAGTTACCAGTCCTTATAAAAACTTTTGTGGACCAAGCAGGTTGTGTGTTAGTGTTTAGCAGACTGTGCGTCAGTCCCTATACCGCTGAAGGACTGCTGCAGTATAGGGCAGCGGTCAGCAGTAGTGCACGGCAACCCTATGTATTGTGGACCGATAGCGGTCCTTACAGAACAGCAGACTGTAACGCACTCAGGCCTATGTACCGTAGCACCCTATACCAAGTTACCAGTCCTTATAAGAACTTTTGTGGACCAAGCAGGTTGTGTGTTAGTGATTAGCAGACTGTACGTCAGTCCCTATACCAATGAAGGACTGCTGCAGTATAGGGCAGCGGTCAGCAGTAGTGCACGGCAACCCTATGTATTGTGGACCGATAGCGGTCCTTACAGAACAGCAGACTGTACCGCACCCAAGCCTATGTACCGTAGCACCCTAGACAGACCAAGTTACCAGTCCTGATAAAGAGCTTTGTGGAACAAGTGAGTTGTGAATGATTAGCAGACTGCAGCAGAAGGGCAGCAGTCAAGTATAATATTCTTTCTATATTTGGAAGAAAGAATATTATACGTGTACAAGCCTATTACCGTACCACTGATACCAGTCCTGAAAAGAACCTTTGTGGAACTAATAGTAACAGCAAGTCTTTAAAATTATCCTCACTGCCTGACACACTGCTTCCTGCCTGTCCCTATACAAATTGGCAAAAAAGAGTAGGCTGGAACGATTAGCTGGAACAGCTCTTTTGTGGACCTGATAGTAACAGCTAATGATGATGATGATGATGATGATGAAGAAAGACTAATCTGGCTGAGCTGTCCCTAAAATAGCAGCATACAGCGCTCTGTCCCTTTATCTAAACTGACAAAAGAAACTCAGGCTGCTGACCTAACACCTATACCAGTCCTGAAAAGAACTTTTGTGTACCAAATAGCTAGCGTTTTCTCTGTCCCTACTCCACACAGGATCCTTTCCCTACAGTGACAGAAGAAAGAATGTAAAATGGCCACCGGATCGGGTGTATTTATAGGTTAGGGGGAATGTCCAAGTGTCCATGAGCTGTCATGTCTCAATTGGTTGTCCTGTAACACATGATAAACGTGTCACGAAAGGTTAAAGTTCTTGTATACATTAAACACGTAAGTCCGCCGGGGCGAACGACGGAAAAAGGCGTTCGAACCCGCGGACGGCGAAAGTCGGAAATTCGCCGCGAAACGACCGCCGGGCGAACCGTTCGGCCATCACTACTTCTGATGGCCGTCAAGCATGTAACCCGTGGCACCCGTGTAGATTTGGTTTTACCGCCACGGATTGCATGCAGGGCTGACTCTTCTTCTCCTCCTCCTCCTACTCCATCCTCCTCCCTCTCCTCTTCAGCTGACTCCTCCTTTTCCGCTGCTAGCGTCTCTTCCGCTGCGCCGCCCAAGCTCCCCAGAACCTATTCGACATGCCAGGTGAGACGTTGCCATGCCGTGCTGTGTCTGTTGTGCCTGGAAGCCAAGAGCCACACTGGCCCGGCACTCCTTTCAGCTTTGCGTTCACAGGCAGATCAGTGGCTAACACCGCTCAATTTGACAGTTGGTAAAGTGGTGTGTGACAACGGTGCCAATCTGCTTAGCGCATTGAAACAGGGCAAAATCACGCACGTGCCATGCATGGCACACGTCTTAAACTTGGTCGTGCAGCGATTCCTTGTCTAATACCCTGGGGTCCAGGACATATTGTGGCAGGTAAGGAAAATCTCGGCCCATTTCAGAAGATCTGGCTGCTCATTCACGACGCATGCAGACTTCTGCGCCCATTTGAGGAGATCACCAAACTGGTCAGTCGCAGCCATGGCGCCATCAGTGACATGGTACCTTATGCCTTCTTTATGGAGCGTGCATTGCATTGTGTCATTGATCAAGCTGTGGAGGAGCAGGAGCGGGAAGATGAGGAAGTCACAATGCTGGATGAATTCCCAGGGGGGGCTACTCTATCTGAGACAAGTCAACAACAGGAGTCTGAAGAGGAGTCAGAGGAGGATGGTGCCAGGGCGGATAAGGAGGAGCAAGAAGAGCATGCTTTAAACCTTTCTGGGATCCCTGTTGAGCGTGGATGGGGAGAGGAGAATGAAGAGGACCACATTATCCTGGATGATGAGCAGGAGCCAGGCCACCACACCGCTTCCACTTTAGTGCAAATGGGGGCCTTCATGCTCCAGTGTTTTAATAGGGACCCCCCTATAAAAAGCATAAGGGTCAAGGACCAGTACTGGGTGGCAACGTACTTAGACCCCCGGTACAAACACAAAATGGCGGAAAGGTTACCGCCGTCACAGAGGGCTGTCAGAATGCAGCACTTCCAGGCCTTGCTTCGAGAAATGCTGCATTCTGCTTTTGCGTGCGCTGGCAGAGGAGCAATTCCCACTCCCAGAGAAGGAGTTGCGGGTACCAATACCAACAGCGCCTGCAAGAAGAGGCCGATTTGAAGATGTGTTGGTGACTTCGGATATGAGGTCATTCTTTCAGCCGACCTATCGACAGGTGTCATCCGGATCCAGCATCAGGGAATGCCTAGACCGTCAGGTGTCCGACTACATCGGGTTAACGGCCGATGTGGATGCTGTGAGGAGTGATGAACCCCTGGACTACTGGGTGGGCAGGCTTGACCTCTGGCCAGAGCTTGCCCAATTTTCAATGGAACTGTTGGCTTGCCCCTCATCCAGTGTCCCGTCCGAAAGGACGTTCAGCGCAGCAGGGGGGATCGTGACCGATAAGCGTCATGGCATGGATCTCGGAGGAATTCAACACATGTGACCAGTAGACCATGTATATGTCTATAAACGATTTTTTTTAATCGAGCACAGAGACCTTCTTTCTTCATTTGGCTCACTTCCTTGTCCAAAAAAAGCACACTGTACTATATGCCCGTAACTTCCTCTTTGAAGAGGTTGAGCGGTGTCATATTTCTACTGGGGCTGCTTATTATGAGGGGCTCCCACCATCCCTGTGCTGTGCTGACTTCCTCCTGGGGCTGTACCTCTGCTGTGCATATTTTGAGGGGCTCCCACCATCCCTGTGCTATGCTCATTATGAGGGGCTCCCACCATCCCTGTGCTGTGCTGACTTACTCCTGGGGCTGCTTATTATGAAGGGCTCCCACCATCCCTGTGCTATGCTGACATCCTCCTGGGGCTGCTTATTATGAGGGGCTCCCACCATCCCTGTGCTATGCTGACATCCTCCTGGGGCTGCTTATTATGTGGGGCTCCCACCATCCCTGTGCTATGCTCATTATGAGGGGTTCCCTCCATCCATGTGCTATGCTGACTTCCTCCTGGGGCTGCTTACGTTGCAGGTGTCAGTGCTGTATATCATGGTGCTGATGTCAGTGCTCTCTGTCACGGTGCTGCTGTCAGTGCTGTATATCATGGTGCTGGTGTGAGTGCTTTATGTCACGCTGTTGATGTCAGTGCTCTCTATCACGGTGCTGCTGTCAGTGCTGTATATCACGGTGCTGGTGTGAGTGCTTTATGTCACGCTGCTGATGTAAGTGCTCTCTATCACGGTGCTGCTATCAGTGCTGTATATCACGGTGCTGGTGTGAGTGCTTTATGTCACGCTGCTGATGTCAGTGCTCTCTATCACGATGCTGCTGTCAGTGCTGTATATCACGGTGCTGGTGTGAGTGCTTTATTTAACGCTGCTGATGTCAGTGCTCTCTATCACGGTGCTGCTGTCAGATGACTCTATCACGGTGCAGGTTTCATTGCTGTATGTCACGCTGCTGGTGATCATCTCCTGCACCCTCTTCTTTGCCTACCCTGGTCCCTGACCTTCCCTCTCCTCCATTGCCTTCATGCACTCCACAGTCCTGAATTGTCACAACAATTTCCCATATAAAAAAAGAATGCTTGTAGTTGTCGATCCCAGATTCACCTCATACATGTGTTATGTCATTGGCCATGTGGTGGGACTATGTTTGCACAGCTATTAATTATTTTTTGGCTGCAAATTTGACCTGTAGGTTTGCGAAGTTCGCCTCCTGTTGAAGTCAATGGGGCCCGCCGCGAACGTTCCGGTTCACAAACTATCGTGGTCCGCGTTCGCGAAACGTCCCGTCGGAAGTTTGTCCATCACTATTGCAGAGTATTGGTGGGTATTGCAGAGTATTAGCTGGCATTGCAGAGTATTGGTGGGTACTGCAGAATATTGGCGGGTACTGCAGAGTATTGGCGGGTATTGCAGAGTATTGGAGGGCATTGCAGAGTCTTAGCTGGCATTGCAGAGTATTAGCTGGCATTGCAAAGTATTGGCTGGCATTGCAGAGTATTAGCGGGTATTGCAGAGTATTAGCGGGTATTGCAGAGTATTAGCGGGTATTGCAGAGTATTAGCTGGCATTGCAGAGTATTGGTGGGTATTGCAGAGTATTAGCTGGCATTGCAGAGTATTGGTGGGTATTGCAGAGTATTAGCTGGCATTGCAGAGTATTGGTGGGTATTGCAGAGTATTAGCTGGCATTGCAGAGTATTGGTGGGTATTGCAGAGTATTAGCTGGCATTTCAGAGTATTGGCAGGGAATTGAGGGGTTAATTTTCGGTGAGCAGCGATGTGGGCACTGCAGATGCAGCCCACAGCACTCCTGACACCGATCTCTTCACCCTCCGCTGTACCGATCGGTACAGAGAGGGGAGGGAGGAACCGGTGTCATAACATGACGCAGGTTTGTTTACAAGTGATCACTCCGTCATTTGACGGAGCGATCACGTGGTAAACAGCCGCGATGAGCGGCCGTTTACCGTGATCCGTGATCCACCGGGTCCACAGGACCCGGCGGTCACGGATGCTCTCGAGTGCGCGCCCCAGGGGGCGCACGAGAGCGGAGTTCTGGGAGGACGTCATATGACGGCCTGCCAGAGTTAAACAACCGCCCTGTAGCCGTCATTCGGCTATGGGCCGGTTGTTAAGTGGTTAATGGCAAAATCGGATATAGAGTCTGCATTTAGGCTCCTTCCCGTTTACCCAGAGAGTTTTCGTTTATTGGGTTGTTGCTGGTAGGAACAATTTTACGTGGACAAGTGTTTGCCCGTGGTTTGAGGCGTTTAGTTCCTTTTTAGAATGGGTTGTTAGGGACATTTCAGGAGTAGACTCTGTCATCCATTACTTGGACGACTTTCTTTGTGTGGGTTCCCCTTCTTGGCGGGGGTCAAGAAAGACAAGTCCGGGTTGAAGTTGTTAGTCCTGTACTTTGTATCCAGAAACATGGAAGCAAGGAGCTCAATTTCGTCCATAGAAAAGAAGATGACAGGTCTGGCATTTTGGTTCAAGCTGCAGGGGGAGGTGGACTGGAAGAAAGATTTCTGGTTTAAGCAGGCCATTAAGGGGTACCGGAAGGAGCACAAGAGTAAAGATACGCGACGGCTGGTTACATTTGTGAATCTGTTGGCCATATGTGTGCATATCCTATGCATGTCCTATGAGGGTTTACTGTTTTCAGCTGCTTTTTCGCTGGCTTTTTTCGGGGCGTTCCGCATTGGGGAGCTGGTTAGCCCTTCAAAGTGTGTGATAGGTGGATTATTGGTGCAAGACGTTCAGGTGTACAACAATCGGGTATCAATAAGGCTGAGAAAGTCCAAAACAGATCAAAGTGGTAGAGGGGTGCAAGTGTGGTTGTTTGGGTTTCTGAGCTGTGCGGTATGCCCGGTACAGGCGGTAGGGTTTTTTTCAAGGGTGAGACCGGGGGGAGGAGGACCTTTCCTGTTACATGCGGACGGGTTCCACTTGTCGAAATTCCAATTTGTGGCGGTATTACGGAAATATTTGGGGAGGATAGGATTGGAGAGTTCCGCATATGCTTCACACTCCTTCCGCATTGGGGTGGCCACGGAGGCCGCCAGTTGCGGGTTGGATGAGGCGGCCGTGCGACAGATAGGGAGATGGGAATCTAAGCGATTCCACACCTACATTCGGCCTCGATTTGGGAGTAAATGTAAAAAAAAAAAAAAAAAAGAACAAATGATGATAATAATTTTCTTTGTGTTGTGGGAAGGTTGGGGGGCCGTTTTTTTCTTGTGTTGGTTACAGGGTTTGGGGTTTTGACTGCAATCACATTATTGTTTTTCATTTCAGATGGAGGGCCTCAACGTCTTGTCTGGATTCTTGGGCATTCATACGTGTGTTGGGGTGCCAGGAGAGGGGATGCGGGACCAGATGGGAGACAGTTGGGGATCTCCAGAAGAGAGAGGCATACATCAGGTGGTTGGGGAGGCTGGGAATGATGTTGGGCAGGGTGGTCCCGGTGGTAGAAAGGTATGCGTGGCTGGACAGACCACCAGACGTGCTGGTCAACCATGCGGGTGGTAATGATTTGGGTGTTAGGACGGTCAGGGATCTGATCGCGGACATAAAGTCGGATCTGGTGTACTTGCGTGCGGCATTTCCGAAAACGTTGCTGCTGTGGTCAGACACGGTGTCGAGGACGGCATGGTGCATAGCTCGATCCATGGATCGGATTAACAAAGTGAGGATTAGGGTTAACAAGGTGGTGGGGAGGTTTTTAGCCCGGGAAGGGGGCTTGGTTATTCGTCATAGAGAACTGGAGACGAACGTTGGTCTCTATTTAAGAAGGGATGGGGTTCACCTTACGGAAGTGGGCATTGACCTTTGGTCCATGGGGCTTCAGGAAGGGATTCAGGTGGCCCTGCGGGTGTGGAGGGGCCCTCAAGGTTGAGGTTTTCATCCTTTCAGGCTGTGGCGGTGTTTGTTTGTTGGTCAGTGATGGTAGCAGTAACAGATGTGGTAAAAGGGGTGGTGGGCTCACCGGTAGTATGGCCCCTCCGGTGTATTACATCAAAAGGTTGATGAATACTGGTTTGGTTGCACTGCGGGAAAAGGGGTTGTCTCTGAGCATTACAGCTGGAGGCTTATGATGTTTGGTAAAGGTCCCGCAATGTACTGGTAATATATACGGTGGATAAAGGAGGTAGCTCCGTCACTGACCAATAAATTGGGGTTGAAAAATTTTGTTTCTCTGTGTTTTTATATATATGTTGTTTATATTTAAGGTTAATTTTGGAGTTTTACTTCAGTTTAATAAAGGCTGTTATGGCCATTATAATCCATAAGAACGGTGTGGTCTTTTATTCAAGTTAAAGGGGGAAGGGAGTATATAGGGGCTGTAACAGAAGAGGGTGGGTTATCTGCGTTACACTGGTCAAGCACAAATTACATTTCCCAGGGTATCTTGAGAGAGGAGGCAGAGCAAGAAGGGAAAAAGGAGAAATGAGGGCCTGCATGGGGAGAATATCATGCCTGGGGAGAATATCATGCCTTGGGATACAGTGGGTGGAAGGTAGTTATTGGTTATAGACTGGCATGTGTTACCCATTCCTGAGACTTATGTCCTTTGTGCGATACACAAATCCATGAGCCATACTCCTTTTGCAGTTTGCACTCCTGAGTCCTGCGTGATGTGCACTGCTGTACCCTGTGCTATACGCACTACTGCTTTTCTGAGCCCTGTGTGTATGCACTGCAGAATACACACTCCTGAACACTGCAGAATACACACTCCTGAACACTGCAGAATACACACTCCTGAACACTGCAGAATACACACTCCTGAACACTGCAGAATACACACTCCTAAGCACAGCAGAATAAACACTCCTGAGCCCTGTGCAATATGCAAGCCTGGGAACTGCAGAATACATACTCCTGAACCTGTACCCTCAGCTCTGTGCATTTCGCACTTCTGAACCCTGCACCCGATGCAACATGCATCCTGAACCTTGTGTGATACGCACTTCTAAACCCTGCATCCTGCATTATATGCACTCATGAGACCTGTACTCTGCATTATGCATTCTTGAACCTTTACATCCTGTGTGATATGCAATTCTGAGCCCTGACCACACCCACCACTTTCCTTCTCTTTCCCGGGGAGGGGGGGTGGCATGAAGTAAGGCGGACAAGGGTAATATGAGAGCCTGCACCTATTTTCTGAGAAAAAAATCCTGCCTAAACCTAACACTTATGCCTCGTACACACGATCGGGTTGTTGGCCAACAAAACCATGTAATTTTGTCCAAAGGGCGACAAACTTGTCTTGCATACACACTGTCACACCATTGTTGGCCAACAATTACTAACGTAGTGACGTACTAGACTTACTATGTGGTTTGGTGTTAGTAGAAGTTTGGTGAGTGTTGATTCGCGCTTCTATATTTCGTGCTTTTAAGTTAGTTTCTGAATGGCCGTTTGTTAACCATGTTGCAGAATCGGAGGAGATAACGTGTTATTTATCATTGGCCTTGGAGTTATTGCTTTGACATAATTTTTTGGGTTGAATAATGATTGGATTCGGTATATTTTCTATATTTTTGGATGCATAGAATGCACTTTTTGGTTAAGTTCTATTGGCAGATAGCATGTCTAAATTTTATTTTGTTTGTTTTTAATTTTTTTTAATGCAATAAGAAAAATTGTGGAGAATAATACTAGACTATGGGGGTTATTTACTAAAGGAAAATCCACTTTGCACTGCAAGTGCACTTGGAAGTAAAGTCGCTGTAGATCCGAGGGGGACATGCAAGGAAAATAAAAAACAGCATTTTAGTTTGCACATGATTGGATGATAAAATCAGCAGAACTTCCACTCATTTCAGATCTACCCCTTAGGATTTAGAGCGACTGCACTTCCAAGTGCACTTGCAGCTCAAAGTGGAGTTGCGTTTCATAAATAACCCCCTATGTGTTTTATTTCAAATGACAGTTTGGGAGTAGGCAGTTACATTTTAAAAAATACAATGTAAAATTGACAAGGGACACCAACATAGTTGTATCTTTGATCTTAAAAACTACAGGATAATGGTGTTGTGGTAACTTGCACAAATAGAAAAAAAAACATAATAATATTATCCTTGATATCACTAGAAAAAAAAGCCTTTGAAAATTTGTTTGCAATAACTCCATCAGAATCACCAGCAAAGCAGCTTCATTATTATCCCATTAAAGAAGAAGAGAATTGTGCGCTGTATTTGGAGATTTCATAATTTGCCACATCATGAATGTTAATTCTCCATTACGAATGCTAGTTTACAAGACCGACCGCTTCTGGGTCATCCTTGCTTCGAGCATGCGTGTTTGTACTTTGGACTTTTGTCTGACGGACTTGTGTACACACGCTCGGAAAATCCAACAACACACATTTGTCCGAGGAAAATTTGAGAACCTGCCATCCAACATTTGCTGGCAGAAAGTCCGACAACAATTGTCCGATAGATCGTACACACAGTCGGACTTAACGCCAACAGCCACACATTGAACATTTCCCGTCAGAAAGTCTGATTGTGTGTATGGGCCTTAAATCTTAAGGTGCAATTCACACCTGTGTGTCACGTCACAGATTTTTCGTACTATTTTGCACGTTTGTTGCTAACATTCACTTGAATGGGCTGCCATACAAGCGACAATACAAGCGACAATATTTCGATACCAATGATTTTTTTAGCTGTCTTTAAGGGTGGCATTCTGACCACCACTGTAAGGTTTGCATTACCACCAAGGAAAGGGGAATTCGTTTTAGTTCCCTGAGGGTTTCCCATGACCTTAAAATTATACTAGGGGTTCCTCTGGGGTATAACATTTTGAGAAAGGTTGACTTTGACTGTTAAGTAAAAATAAATCAGCCTCCTACCTACAGTGGATTCATTATAGAGCTTGATTCTGGAAAGCTGTCAAGTTCTCACAGTGCCATTTGTCACTTACTTAACCTCCCTGGCTGTACGATTATTTCAGATTTTAGGTGCTAAAAGCGGTACAATTATTTTGCATGAAAATTTGGCGTTTTATATTGTAGTCCTGTAATTCTTAGGAATAACTCACTTAAATCTGTACAAACCAGAGTCTAGTAGACATCCCGGGTATGATAAAGTTTGAAAAATTAAATCATAAATTATAATATAATAAATAATTATAAATAATTGTACCAAATAATAATATAACAATAATAAAAATTATTCAATAATGTAATCAAATCAAAAACACTGAAATGTGCTCAGTTGCAGAATTGTCACTGTCATTACTTTTCAGTATTTGATGACAGATCTCCCCACAAATCACTATACCTCAATTCTGCGAGTGATTCCAATTTATTATCGCTGTTTTCTAGCTTTTTCTAAAATCATTTTTGATGTAAAGGGACAGTTTTGGTTGCTATGGACAATCTCCAGTTTCCAGGCATAAAGAACAGTTTTTATAATATAAAACTGCATGCAGGACACTGGACAGACCACTAGGGACAAAGGGGATGTGAAATAATTACATACAGCAATGTAATCTGTAAGATTACATTATACTGTATGTATACTGTGTGTTTCACTTTTTGAATTTGACGCTGATCTCCGTCCCCGTGTGTCGCAGCGCTCGCAGGGAACGGAGATCGGCTCCGTGATGAATCGAGCAGAGGATGAGCTGCTCGTACAGCGAGGGGACACCGCTGGATCCAGGGGACAAGGTAAGTAAGCGTCCTCCTGCATACAGCGATGTGGTCCCGCGTCTGGCTCGGGGTTACCGCTTTTGGTATAAAAATTCCACCCCGAGCCAGACACGGTAACACCGCCAGGGGGGGGGGGGGGGGAATTGTTTAGTGAACATAGCATCAAAGGAGTAGATTTTCCTATTGAATAAAATAAGCAATTAAAAGGACACTGTCATGAGAGATTAATGGAAGCCGCCATTATTAAGAATGCTAGTTCCCTGGCTTGCATACTGATGCTCTAACTTCAATGCTGTTTGAGTTTCTGGCCAAGAACAAATATAGTGATAGCTAGATCTCGCTCCTTTCAACGCCCCCTTATACAGCATCTTTGTTGTGGGACTGTGCCTTAAACATACTAAAGTCAAGAATAATGAGACATCTAGTATTTTCAGAAGGAAGTTTTCCGTGGCAGCCCTCATAGTGAAGTTGCAGCGATGAGCATTTTTTAGCTGAAGCTTTCGTGTGGTGAGTGTGCATTTCATACGTTTGGGGAATAAGAGTTCACGTGGTTATATTTCTTATGCTGTGGTGATGCACATGGATTTTCATTTTCATCACAAGGAATTTATGGACTTCATTATTAAAGATTTATATATGTGATTTTGCATATTGACACTGAATTTCATATTACTATCTAGGATCGAAGAACATTATTCTTGTATTATCAATTTTCTAGCAAATCATGCTGATTTTAAAATGTGTGTTAAAAATGAAAACAATTGCTCCAGAAACAAAGTGTTTAAAGTAGCCCCACCTAGAATTTTTTTTTTACGAGATACATAACCTTTTACATTGACGATGAGTGAAATAGACGACTGTGGAGCAATCTTCTTATTCTTGAGTGATTTCACATTCACTACCTGCTCTCCACCTACAGGATCAAAGAGGAAAATTCAGTGCATAGTACATTTACTGAAGGGTTCATGGTGCAGGCTGCTGCCCAACCATTGCATTAATCTATTATAAAACAAACTGATCTTCCTAAACACCAGTTCCTGATAGATTTTTATTTTCTTTACTATTATTTTTGTGTGTGTATAAAAGCAATAGATCATGTGTCAAAGTCATTACTTGAGCCCACTTTGCCTGTATTTGGCAGCTCACTAGTAGAGGACATTTACCAGAGTTGAGACATTTAATAGGCCAAAGAGAATGCCAAATGAAAAATCCTTAGGAGTCAAAAGTCTTGTTCAACTGATTAAAAAACAAACAAGGCAAAAGACAGGCAATGCATTTTGGTGGCCACACAATGAAGGGGACCCCTGAAATACATTGGATATGTTTTGCCCTGCTTGTTGTAACAAGTTGAACAATAAAGACTTTGGACTCCTATGGATTTTTTTTTCTTTGCACCAACACTTAGGTTGGTTAATTGTTGAAATCCTTATGGGGATTTAAATGCTTACCTACAAAGCTTGAAAAATAAGTATTGGTGGCAAGTGCCATTTATATATTTAATATTCATGTATTAAAGTACATCTAACAGCTTTTTTATGACAATATCAGATCCAGCGAGCATTATGAGGATACTCACTCCAGGGCTGGGTGTGGCAGTGTACAGTCTGTTACATCAGCAGCATGAGGCTTCATAGTGGTTATGTCTGGCCAGAATATTTGGAATCAGTTCACCTATTCATTTTTGTGAAAAGGTGGACTTACCCTTTAAATGATTGTTTTTTTTGTGCCTTGAGTTCGACTTTAAGCTGCCATGAGTGGAGAGGCTTTGGTTAACAAGTTTCACTATTATATAGTGTATAGTGTGCCAGGGATGGGTATTGGATGGGAAGTATGTGTCTCCTTTGTTTGGGTTGAGGTCCCTTTAAGCAGCCATGACAAAAAGCAGTGTGGAGTACTCAGGAATTCTCTTCCATGCAGGGTGAAGGATTTCAGCAAAGGGGAAAAACCAAATTGCAAGTTCTCATATGGATCCTGGAATTTGGAAGCTCAGAAAGTTCTTGAGTGGGAAAGAGTTTCCAACCCTGACTATCGGTATCTTGGACCTGCTTGTGAGAGAGGACTGAAAAGGGCAGGAAGCAGCCATCCAGATGTACATGAGGTGTTGGGTGGAATTGGAGGGTTGTTGATTGTCTGGCTACTAGGACGCTGCCTAGGCTCTTGTGACTTTTCTGGACCACTGGAGCAGATGGAGTCTTTGAAACCCTGTTGTGGGACAAGTTTATACCAGTGGTGAGCCAAAGGTTGTTTTTGTGTCCAACATGATGGACTCTTGTTTGTTTCATGGTGAAAAGAAGAAGTTTTTGTTTGCCTTTTTTGCAAAGTTGGCTTGGTGGTGATCTGGAACACCAAAATATCACAATAGAAAGACTTGTTAATCAAACCACAGTGTTGGGAGAACTGCCCTTCTCCTGTTGGTTAGTGACCCTGCCTATTACCGTGGGTCCATAATGAGGTGGGAAAAGGCAGATCTTGTGATGCCATGGCCTTTTTTTTCACTTTAGGAGTTTTGGGGGCTCTTAAGCTGCTGTACAAAAAGCTGACCTGAAGTTTCAATAGATAATTGTACTTTCAGGTTTTTTTTTTTCCTGTTGCCACAGGGTTCAAATTTTTGCACTTACTTCTGCCTTTGTGCTCTGGCTCCAGGTCTTCAGATAGTATGGTAAGCACTTTACGAACTCCTTCAGGCTGAAATAAAGGGATATTTAAAAGCAGGTAATAGCTGTCTTAAAATAAAACAGAAATTAAAAACAGTATGGGGGCGCCAGAACACAAATTCATAGCTTTGAACACAAATACACCTTTTTTTTTCTTTTTATTGGGGGGGAGGCTGTGCTGGCCTTTGGAAGATAGGGCCTTCAAATTAAAAAGCAACTACTTTATTAATATTTAATTATTATTTTGTGTTACATGATTTAATTGAGCAGAGAAAGAAAACATTTTTAAAAGGTTCTTGACCAGTGTAGATAAGATGTCCATCCCTTTACAAAGACTGCTAACCAATTTACTCCAACAAACCACCTTTATGACTTAACTTATAATAATGAGGCCATGCTTTATTGGGGTATAAACCAGCCACAGCAGCCATTTTATTCACAAATATATGAATTAACATTATAACCAACAACAAACACAAACTTCAGTATCTCCCCCCCGGTGGTCTTTGAGGCATTTCCACAATAAACTTATATCCATATCCCACACTGTGGGCCTTTTACCATACCAGGCCTATGGCCGTGATAACCAGCCCGAAGACAACTCCTACCCGCAGTGTCACCATACCATTTCAGTTAACCCGCGTTAACTGTACACCAAAAGGGGGGGCCCATACCACCTCTGAGTCCCCCCATACTTCCATCTCCATGGGTTAGTTACCATCCTCAAAGACCACCACCACTTCACTGCTGCCATGAAAAAGTCTGCACAAAGCATCTGCAAATAAATATTAGATAAACACATAACCTAGGGAGGGTGGGCGGGAATCTTCCTACCTCACTCACACGCTGCTCTGCTTTGCCCTGGAAAAAAACCCTCCCCCTTAAATAAACTATACCCCTCCTCACCGTGACTCACTGACCACTGCCCCATGCTTCTCTAACTTAACCCCTGCCTGTCCCTTATCACCCTGTCATGCTGGCCTTCTGCTAGCTCCCTTTCAGTCCCCTTGCTCCCAGGCCTTTCTTTTTTGTCCAAAGTTTTCCCATTGGCATGTAAATGGCTTATCTACACTTGTGGTTGTCTGTGAAAAGTGATCTGCAGTGGATTACTTTTCACAGAGTAGTGGCAAGAGGGTGGTTTGTATGCAAGATCTCGACAAGGTACTGCCTCAGGAGGGACCATACACACTCGGGCCTTAGCACTGTAGTAGTTGTATGGTAACAGTTCAGAATTGAAGCACTTATGGCAGAACATTGCAGCATACTGATGTACATTATCACTACAGATCACTATAGTATGTTACCGGAGGACTGCCTCTGTTAGAGAGGTGGCGTTTTTTTTTTATATAACCATGCTGCACTGGCCCACAAAAACAGATCCTTGCAAGGTTCTTCAGCACCAGACAGTGCCCCCTACTCTGTCCCTACCCACCAGTAACCATTTCCTGTGCTAAGCACTTACCCTAACCAGCAGGTTCCTCATCCTAACCTACCACACACCCAAAGCCTGCACAAATAATTTGGGATCCCCTATTTAAAGGCTCATTAAGATGGCCACCTGAACTTTTGCAGAAACTTGGCATCAAATCAGATACCTGCCTACCTACAATTGGATTTCTTTCTTTTTTTTTATGGAACAATACACGTTTTGTAAATAATGTGTACTGTCCCTTTAAGATTGAAAATAAACTGGTGCGAGGTCCCCCTCAATATCTAAATCAGACCCTTATTTAGTGGATAAGGGGCTGGTATGGATACAGAGGGGGAGCCCAGGAAAAAATATATGTAACAAAAAACAAATAATTTGAATGTTGGTACCCCAAAAGTTCATAGCATAATCTTATCCAGGCGTGCAGCATGACTGGCCAGAAAAGGGGGCAAGTGGGAGCTCCACTTCCTTCCTGGGCCATACCAGGCCACATTCCCTCAACATTGGGAGGTTACCTTGCTGTCAGGGTAGGCAGGAGAGATTCATGGCCTAGGTTGGTGCGCCCTCAGAGCAACATTCATTGTGATTGACTATGGATCTATATTGCTGAACGATACGATTGGCATTGGATTTACATCAAAGGACAAAGTTTATTTTTTTACTATTGTTTTAATAAACGGCTTTCTCTTTTAGTGTCTGTGTGTTTATTTACTACCCCCTGACAAGGCCCCTTCTCTCCATGTCCATGAGGATAAAGGCTCGTTTACACTTGCTTCTTCAAAATGTACAGTTGTGGCCAAAGTTTTTGAGAATGACACAAATATTAATTTTCATGAGGTCTGCTGCCTCACAAAACAAAAATGTTAATAGTGAATTGACACAAGGACTCCATTGCAAAAGTCATTCGTAAACAAAATAAATAAATAAACATTGCCCCTCAATGTAAATACAATGGCAGTCATGTAGTTTAGTGATGTAGATCCATTGTCAGTCATGATGAATTACCTACGCACCAATGATCCCTACGACCAGACTATTGTAAATTACTGCTCACCTGCTAGCTGCTGAATGTCAACAAACTTGCAGTAGAAGATGGCTGACATCATTGACCAAATATGATAGTGACCATATTTGGATGCTCTCTGGCTTGTTTACAGTTTGGAACAATCCCACAGGCAGCTGAAAGGTGTTATTTACTGGTGGTAGTTATACCGCCACTAAATCAAACATTTCTGGTACAGTAGTCAGGGGTTCAGGTGGGTGGCCGAATTGGTCAAATTTAGCCATTTATTTTACCCATTTGACTGAGAACAGCTTAGATTCAACCCGTAGTTGACTAAAACCCGCAGCTCATCTCTAATAAACACATGTTCCACTGTAGGTTTGAATCAGGCTCTTCGTCCAAGGCAGTTATTTCCTCAGGTGGTTTTATAGCCTAATGGGTTTCCATTTCTTTTATTGGTAATCTCACGTAGAGCATGTATAAAAAGCTTGTATCAAACACTTTTACTCACCACAACTTTCAGTTGTTTCCTGACTCCATCAGCCACAAATCCTCCGAAGACTGCCGCCTTCACCTCCACATCATGCATGCCAACCTCGAGAGGAACAATTATTAAAGGGACTGTGAAAGTTGAACTTGCTTTCACTGTGACATCTTTGGTATACTTCCTTGAAGGTGTGGAAAGGCTGCAGAATTTTGGGTTGTAAGTCAGGGTCACTCGCACCTGGAAGATAAACATATGCATGGATAATATTTAGCACAGTGGTTTGGTAATACCGCAGCTGCACACCTGGATAAAATTAGTAATGCTTAAATTGGGTTCAGAACTTGGACCTGAAACAGTGAGTGGGGATGCACCTGACCCCTGCTGTGATCCATTCGGTGCTTAAGTGTGAACCCAGCCTTAGTGAGTTTGTGATCAAAGGTGTCTGTTACTACTAGTTCCCTCTAATTTCTTCTCAATGCCTTTCTCCTGAACTGATCTTGTGCTTGGTCATGAACTTTGTTTGTATGCTGGCTTCTTGGACTTTTGACTTATTTACTCTATCAATGCTTGCCTGATGTCCTTTTTTGACCTTGTCTCTGCAGATTCTCCCTCTCTTCCTAAAAGAAAGGAGAACAGCGCCCTCTAAGTGCAGTAAGCACTACCAGGTGGAGAAGGGAAAGTCCAATACTGGTGTTATTGTGGCTGTGTCTCCGCTGTGTTGTCTTTCATCCGGTCACAATGCTGGTTTACAATGCCTCCAGATAGTGAGAACTACGATCGGTGGTGGAGCTACGACTAAGGCTACTGCCGAAACGCATCAGCTTTATTGTTTTACTGTCACTCTGATGTACCAATAAACGACACTTCAAGGATTACAGTGTTGCCGACTCTTCTTACTATTGTTGCGGTGGTGTACACAGACGGACCTCTCTTCCGGGTCGGGTCAGCGGGTGGTGCTTCACGTTCGGGACACGTGTGCCCCTTCTTCAGGCTTCGAGCGCCCGCTGACCCGACCCAGAAGAGCGGTCCGTCTGTTTACACCGCCGATCGTAGTTCTCACTATCCGCAGGCATTGTGAATCAGCAGTGTGACCGGATGAAAGACCACCCCGCGGAGACACAGCCACAATTACACCAGTTTAGGACTTTCCCTTCTCCACGTGGTAGTCGGAGTGAATGATACTACATGCCTATCTATACCACACTTTTTTGTGAGTGGATTTTAATTCTATTATTTACATTAAAACAAATTGCTTACCATACCTAGAGGGCACTGTTCTCCTGTCTTTTGTGTATTCCAGAGTTTTTTGCCTTATAAACTTCGAACTGGCAGCCCTCCATGGACAGTTATTATTATTATTATTTTTTTTTTCTTCCTTGCATGGACTATTCTCCTAAAAAGAACGGATCTATTCTCCAATTCCACCCACCCACCCCCCGCTTTATATGATATTGTTGTATCCAGAGTGCACCGTATCACCCTATTGTCTATATGTCCCTCTCTTCCTGTCTGGTGAAATTGTTTTACCAATACATTAAGTAAAGGGAATCCTCTACAACAGTGACCCTAATTGCAGTAAAAAACAGATAGGGGCTCTAATCTTTCTCCGCTTTATCCAAAAATTTCAAGTTTTGACTGGATGTATACTTTAAATGGAGACTCAGCAAACATATAAATATAGCTATGGTCCTAAAGCAGGGGTTTATCTACTGCAAGGATACAAGGCATTTACCTTGAGTTGCATTTTTCAGGGGAGCAGTGTCGCCTCCAGGCAGAAGGGACACCATAACCCGTGAGCAGCCACAGATTGACCATTCGGTGACAGAGGAGCAAAGCAGTAGCAGGAGGTGAGGGGGGCTGCTCCTCTGATCCAGCAAGTAGCTCACTTGGTAGAGCAAGTCGGAGTCCCGGTCTATGATCATGCCTCAGAAGCTTTGCTACACACAGCTGGTAAAAAGGAGCCGGTGGACTGCAGGAAGGTGAGAGTCCCGTTTAGCTTTTTTGGGGGGGAGGGGGCTGGGAGAACCTCCTGGTGTAGTATGGGGGGATAGGGGAGAGCCCCCACTCTCTCACCCCCTCTCTCAACCCCCCTCCTCTCCCCCTCAACCCCCCTCACCAATCCCCCCATCCGCCCCCCCCCCTCTTTCTCTCTCATCTCCTTCTCTTTCTCACCCCCTCTGTCTCACCCCCTTTCTTTATCGCTCATCAATTTCTCTCTCTCACCCCCTCTCTCTCATACCCCCAATTGGAGGTGGAACTCTATTTGTAAGAGGTGGAGACTAAAGCAGAAGGGGTATTGCTTACAGGAAGGGGTGGGACAAATTTGGATGGGGGGGGCACCTGATTTTAGTCTTGCCTAGGGCAGCACAAAACCAAAATACACCAATGCCCTAAAGCCAGAAAAAAGCACAACTGGAGGCAGCTCTCTGCATTCTACTCAGCAAAAAGCTACATTTTACAAGCAAAGTGTAGGGCTTAATTGTTTATTATTGTTGCTTTGTTCTTCTGATGTAAGATCTAATGTAAGATGCCTGTGAATATCTCACTTCACAATGTATTTATCCTTAAGTTTTACACTAAGCAGGATTTTCATCATTTTTCATTTACCTTGAGAGCTGTGTTTTCGTAATTGTAGAGCACAGCTCGAACTGCAACCTGTTCATTCCTCACTACCGAATAGGGCAGTTTCAGGTCAATATAGAAACTCTTGAAAGCCTGGATATCCAATGGCTTGGCCACACAGATGCCTATTCATAGATAAAAGATGAAGATTTGGGAAAAATGTGTCTGTACAGTTGCTGTGTCCCAAAAGGCATTAAGAGGACTGCCTGCACAGGGATGCATGGAACACCTGTGCATCCCGTGCAGGCAAAAGGTATATTCTTAACTATGCACATTTGAAGGAGGCCGTAATCATTTAAAAAGTCAACTTTGAGGTCCAGTACACTGTTGAGAACATAAGGAATGTAAAGAAAAGAATTTTCAGAGAAAATGCGCCAACTTAAAAGAAAGACTCTGGATAGTTGAATCACATACTAGTCTTCTGGTAATTCTTGGTTCAGACAACTCTACCACAGAGTCTAACTACTTCTGTTAAGTTCTATGTCATGTAAAATGGGACCTGGCGGGTAGACCCCCAAGACAGAAGAAGACCCCCGGAGCTGTGCAATAAATTATTTTGAAACCTTGTGGTGTGTTTTATTTACATTTTTTTCACCAGGTGAATGGGTAGGGGTACATTGTACCCCAATACTCATTCACATAGGGTGGGGGACCGGTATCTGAGGGCCCCCTTATTAAAGGGGGCTCATGGATTCTGATGAGCCCCCTGCCTGCAGACCCCGACAACCAATGGCCAGGGTTGTCGGGAAGAGGCCCTTGTCCTCATCAACATGGGGACAAGGTGCTTTGGGGTGAGGGGGCCGCGTGCCCCCAATGTTGAGGGCACACGGCCTGGTACGGCTCAGGAGGGGGGGGGGGGGCGCTCGCTCGTCCCCACCCCCTTACCTGGCCAGCCAGCGTGCTCGGATAAGGGTCTGATATGGACCTAGGAGGGGACCCCCACGCTGTTTATTTCGGTGTAAGGATTCCCCTTTAAGTCCATATGTGGTGACGGGCCAACGACGCCTCCTTCGCTGGTCCCGGCTACCTGGAGATGCGCTCAAAATGAGCGGACTTTCCGCCGCGTGTGTGGGCGAGTCCATTCATTTCAAAAGTACGACGAATAGTCTGGCGGACTCAGTACGCCGTACCTAGTCCGCTGCAAAAGTACCGTGTGTAGGCAGGTAGCTCGTTCGGAAAGTTCGCCGGACAGTCTGGCAGACAGTCCGCCAGACTAAGTCCACCGGATAGTCTACTACGTGTGTACGCGGCATTAGGTAGACTGACCCTTGGAACTCAAGTGTATGCAAGGTGTCACGCGATTCCTAAAATCACCAAATAACATCTTTGTGATTTGGTTTCTCCTATTGTCCTCCCCTCTAGTTTAGTGCTAGTTAATTCAGTCCTAGGTAGACCCTCACTTGTTTCTTCCATGTTCCCTCAATCACTGTTAGCTCTTCCCAGAGACAGGGTTTAGAAGATGTTCTATGCCCTAGTGTCTGTGCTTTGTAAAAAATATCTCCCTTACTACCTTATTTCACAGTGCCACTCAGTGCTCACGTGCCGCACTCTCCCAATCTGACAGCTACAGTTGGACCGGCCAAGAATCCCCCGCTGATGTTAGTTGGGAAGAGCGAGTCGAGACGTCAGCGTGGGAGGAGGGGAGCAGCCAAAAACCATGTGAGCGCCAAATGGAGCTCTGAAATCAGGTTCTAATGAGCATATTTTTTACAAAGCACAGACACTGCAGCATATAATGTTTTCTAACAGAGAGGCTTGCATATACTTTTTACTGTTATTTTAGCAGCAGGAGGGGGGGGGGGAGCCACAAACTTACCTTTTTATACATCAGGTCCTTCATTGTAATTGATTTCCTTTTATGAACCTTAGTTTTTGTAATAAACTATCTGGACATGATCAGCCTCATTTAAATGTTCTTTTCTATGAGTAGTAAGGTATATGCAATACAATAACAGAAATAGGGTATAGCAAACGTGTGAAATTTGAAAGTATAAATTACCGTTCGTTTTTGATAAGCTGACAGCCAGCACCTCCCACGTGGTGATTGAGTCCTTTAGGTATTTGTTCCTCACCTGCTGCGTGGAGACACTGATGAAAGATGAACATATGAAAGAACAATGATTCATTTTGAATAATTGTTGCAAATTTACACAATGTTTATGCTTCAGACTTTTTTATTTAACATCAGAATCAAGTTTAATGATCCTTGTTGCAGCTTTCTCTATTCATCGTAAAGTATAATGCCGTATACACACGATCGGACTTTCTGACGGGAAATGTTGGATGTGAGCTTGTTGGCCGAAAGTCCAACCACGTGAAGTGACACATCTATGCAATGTACACTATATTACCAAAAGGGACCCGCACACACACAGAAGAAAAATTTAATGGGGCTCCTCCCCAATTCATATTTCACAGTTGGTATTAATTTTATGATACAAAAAAATAAATAGTCCCCACAAAAAATAAGTAAAATTGTGAGACCCCCCCAAAAAAAAATAAAAAATAAAAACACACTAGACCCTTATCTGAGTATGATTGTACTAAATCCCAGTCATGTCTGACTAATTATATATATATATATATATATATATATATATATATATATATATATATATATATACACACAGTGCCTTGCAAAAGTATTCGCCCCCCCTTGAACTTTTCAACCTTTTGCCACATTTCAGGCTTCAAATATAAAGATATAAAATTTTTATTTTTTGTGAAGAATCACCAACAAGTTGGACACAATTGTGAAGTGGAACAAAATCTATTGGATATTTTAAACTTTTTTAGCAAATAAAAAACTGAAAAGTGGTGCGTGAAAAATTATTCGGCCCCTTTACTTTCAGTGCAGCAAACTCACTCCAGAAGTTCAGCGAGGATCTCTGAATGATCCAATGTTGTCCTAAATGACTGATGGTGATAAATAGAATCCACCTGTGTGTAATCAAGTCTCTGTATAAATGCACCTGCTCTGTGATAGTCTCAGGGTTCTGTTGAAAGCGCAGAGAGCATCATGAAGACCAAGGAACACACCAGGCAGGTCCGTAATACTGCTGTGGAGAAGTTTAAAGCCGGATTTGGATACAAAAAGATTTCCCAAGCTTTAAACATCCCAAGGAGCATTGTGCAAGCGATCATTTTGAAATGGAAGGAGTATCAGACCACTGCAAATCTACCAAGACCTGGCCGTCCCTTTAAAGTTTCAGCTCAGACAAGGAGAAGACTGATCAGAGATGCAGCCAAGAGGCCCATGATCACTCTGGATTAACTGCAGAGAACTACAGCTGAGGTGGGAGAGTCTGTCCATAGGACAACAATCAGTCGTACACTGCACAAATCTGGCCTTTATGGAAGAGTGGCAAGAAGAAAGCCATTTCTCAAAGATATCCATAAAAAGTCTTGTCTAAAGTTTGCCACAAGCCACCTGGGAGACACACCAAACATGTGGAAGAAGGTGCTCTGGTCAGATGAAACCAAAATCAAACTTTTTGCCCACAATACAAAACTATATGTTTGGCGTAAAAGCAACACAGCGCATCACCCTCAACACACCATCCCCACTGTCAAACATGGTGGTGGCAGCATCATGGTTTGGGCCTGCTTTTCTTCAGCAGGGACAGGGAAGATGGTTAAAATTGAGGGGAAGATGGATGCAGCCAAATACAGGACCATTCTGGATGAAAACCTGTTGGAGTCTGCAAAAGACCTGAAACTGGGATGGAGATTTATCTTCCAACAAGACAATGATCCCAAACATACAGCAAAATCTACAAAGGAATGGTTCACAAATAAACGTATCCAGGTGTTAGAATGGCCAAGTCAAAGTCCAGACCTGAATCCAAGCGAGAATCTGTGGAAAGAGCTGAAAACTGCTGTTCACAAACGCTCTCCATCCAACCTCACTGAGCTCGAGCTGTGTGACAAGGAAGAATGGGCAAGAATTTCAGTCTCTCGATGTGCAAAACTGATAGAGACATACCCCAAGTGACTTGCAGCTGTAATCGCAGCAAAAGGTGGCTCTACAAAGTATTAACGCAAGGGGGCCGAATAATTTTGCACGCCCCACTTTTCATTTTTTTATTAGTTAAAAAAGTTTCAAAAATCCAATAGATTTCGTTCCACTTCACAATTGTGTCCCACTTGTTGGTGGTTCTTCACAAAAAATTAAAATTTTATATCTTTATGTTTGAAGCCTGAAATGTGGCAAAAGGTTGAAAAGTTCAAGGGGGCCGAATACTTTCGCAAGGCGCTGTATATATGTGTGTGTGTGTGTGTGTGTGTGTGTGTGTGTGTGTGTATAACACGCACCCCAAGTTTAGGAGGGAATTTTAAGAAAAAAACTTTTAGGAGGGAAGTTTAAGGGGAAAAAAAAAAAAATTACATTTATATGCCCATCAGTGTCATCTGCAGCCTTGTCCACCATTGCAGCCTTGTCCACCATTGCAGCCTTGTCCACCATTGCAGCCTTATGCAGCCTTGTCCACTACTGCAGCCTTATGCAGCCTTGTCCACCATTGCAGCCTTATGCAGTCTTGTCCCCCATTGCAGCCGTGTCTATTTTATTTTTTAAAAATGCCGCCGCCGAGATACAGAGCCGGATGTGTATCTCGGCAGCGTGTGGTAGTTCTCGGCGGGCCTCCGGCTCTTCTCGCCAGCTTTTGGCCACCTTCGGCTCTTCTCGCCAGCTTTCGGCCGCCTTTGGCTCTTCTCGCCAGCTTTCGGCCGACCTTCGGCTCTTCTCGCCAGCTTTCGGCCGACCTTCGGCTCTTCTCGCCAGCTTTCGGCCGACCTTCGGCTCTTCTCGCCAGCTTTCGGCCGACCTTCGGCTCTTCTCGCCAGCTTTCGGCCGACCTTCGGCTCTTCTCGCCAGCTTTCGGCCGACCTTCGGCTCTTCTCGCCAGCTTTCGGCCGACCTTCGGCTCTTATCGCCAGCTTTCGGCCGACCTTCGGCTCTTCTCGCCAGCTTTCGGCCGCCTTCGGCCATTCTCAGCAGCTTTCGCCCGCCTTCGGCCATTCTCAGCAGCTTTCGGCCGCCTTCGGCCATTCTCAGCAGCTTTCGGCCGCCGAGAAGAGCTGAAGGCGGCCGAAAGCTGCCGAGAACGGCCGAAGGCGGGCAAAAGCTGCCGAGAAGAGCCGAAGGCGGCTGAAAGCTGCCGAGAACGTCCGAAGATGGCCAAAAGCCGCCGATAATGGCCAAAGGCGGCCGAAAGTCGCCTTGAAGAGCCGAAGGCGGCTGAAAGCCGCCCAGAGGCTCAGAGTTTCGGGGGATCGGCGTATAACACACACCCACGATTTTCCCCTGCTTTTAAGGGTCAAAAAGTGCGTGTTATACGCCGATAAATACGGTATATATATAATATATATATATTATATATATATATATATATATATATATATATATATATAGATTTTACCAGGAGGAGGCTGCGTAGACTGGAGCTGAGTGGTGGCTAGAATACGATGTGGAGGAATGATGGGACCAGGATCTAGGTGATTCTCAGAATCAATGACATCAAAGGACCTGGACAAGGCATTGGCTCGAAGGTCCTTTGCACCTGGACGGAAAGTAATGTTAAAATTGAAGCGGGCGAAAAAGAGGGCCCATCGAGCTTGACGTGGGTTCAATCGTTTTGCGGATTGTAAATACTGCAGATTTTTATGATCAGTATAAATGGTAATACAATGGGGAGAACCCGCTAGAAGATGTCGCCATTCTTGAAGAGCTAATTTAATGGCGAGTAGCTCATGGTCCCAATGGTATAGTTTTTCTCAGCATCAGAAAACTTCTTGGAAAAGAATCCGCAAGGTTGAGACTTGCCCTGCTGAGCTTGGAGTAGGATGGCCCGACTCCTGCAGAAGAGGCATCTACCTCCAAAGAAAAGGGTTTAGTAATGTCCGGACGTAGAAGAATAGGGGTGAAGAGGAAGGCTGCCTTGAGTTTGCTTCAAGGGACCAGAGCCGAGCATTTACACCTTTGCGGGTGAGCGATGTAATAGGAGCCACCAAGGTACAGTAGTTACGAATGAATTACATGAATGAGATTATATAGCCCAGGAATGGAACTTGTGTTTGTTCAAATAGACACTTCTCCAATTTTGCATATAGACAATTGTCCCGTAGACGCTGTAGCACAGTTTTTACATGAAGACGATGGGTAGGTAAGTCTGGCGAGAAAATTCGAATATCATCCAGATATACAATAACACAGACATACAGAAGGTCGCGAAAGATCTCGTTAACAAATTTTGGAAGACCGCTGGGGCATTGCATAAGCCGAAGGGCATTACAAGATACTCATAATGCCCATCCCTGGTGTTAAAGGCGGTCATCCATTCGTCTCCCTCCCAGATTCTTATTAAATTGTAGGCCCCTCTAAGATCCAATTTAGTAAAGATATGAGAACCTCGCAGTCTGTCAAAGAATTTGGAAATTAAAGGAAGAGGGTATCGGTTCTTCACAGTGATGGCGTTAAGACCCCTGTAGTCGATGCATGGACGGAGTGAACCATCTTTTTTCACTACAAAGAAGAACCCAGCTCCAGCAGGTGAGTTAGATTTCCTGATGAAACCCTTTTGCAGGTTTTCCCGAATGTGTTCAGACATGGCTTGTGTCTCGGGGATTAATAGAGGGTAGACTCGGCCACGGGGAGGAGAGGTCCCAGGTAAAAGCTCAATGGAGCAGTCAAAGTCTCTATGAGGAGGAAGGCGATCGGCAGCCTTTTTGCAGAAAACATCTTTGAAGGATTGATATTGGGCAGGCAACATAGGAGTTGTGGAGGTCTCAGCAAGACGAATGGAAGGAGGAGGTAGCACCCTGGAAATACACCGTTGTTGGCATGGAGGGCTCCAAGCCAATACTTGTCCAGAATTCCAGTCAAGATGTGGAGAGTGTTTCTGCAACCATGGAAGGCCCAGGATGATGGGACTGGAGGATTTAGGCAATATTAGGAAAGAGATCTCCTCACTATGCAAAGCTCCAATGCGTAACTCTATAGGAGAGGTTTTAAACCGGATTGGACTCATAGGCAAGAAGGAGCCGTCTACTGCGGTCACGGAGAGAGGCATAGCCAAGGCAACAAAGGCAATGCCCAACTCGGAAGCTACAGACTGTTCAATGAAATTCCCGGCAGCACCAGAATCCACGTATGCAGAGAGTTGATAGGCATTCTGAGCCCAGCGGATAGCTACGGGAAGGGTGAAATGAGGGAAACAAGGAAAATTAACGGGTCGGTCTAGATCACCTCCCTCTGAGTGAGCTAGACCCTGGAGTTTCCCGGACGGAGTGGACAAGAGTTCAAAATATGTCCTTTATCGCCACAGTAAAGGCACAAACCCAGTCCCATGCATCGGCCACGCTCCTCGGGAGTGAGGCGGGTTTGCCCAAGCTGCATAGGTTGTTCCAACACGTGAGAGGTCGAAGACGGAGAGGATTGCACCGATCTTTGGACTACCTGTGCTGGACGGCCAGCAGGGGGGTGACTGGATCTGGATTTCTCCAGAGCCCGCTCCTGGAAGCGAATGTCAATTTGAATTCTCAATGCGATTAAGTCATCCAATGTGGTGGGAATGGCTCGTCCAGCGAGTTCATCCTTGACACGGTCAGATAGGCCTTGCCAGAAGGTAGCAGTAAGGGCCTCATTATTCCATTTGAGTTCAGCGGCCAGCGTACGGAATCGAACTGCGTATTGGCCGACTGTCATTTCTTGCTGACGAAGACGAAGGAGGGCCCCAGCAGAGGAAGACACTCTGCTGGGCTCATCAAAAGTTTTCCGAAAGGCATTCAAAAAGAGCTGGAGGTCAGAGGTGATAGGAGCGTGTGATTCCTAGAGTGGAGAGGCCCAAGCTAAAGCATCATCGGAGAGGAGAGAAATGATATATGTGACTTTGGTGCGATCAGTTGGAAAATGGTGTCTGAAAAGTTCGAAGTGGATGGAACACTGATTAATGAAGCCCCGACAAGCCTTAGGATCACCAGAGAACTGAGGAGGCGACGGCAGATGCAGGCAGGGATTGCCAGGTGCAGCGGGTAAGACCGGAGCAACTGAAGCAGGAGCAGGAACGGGAGGAGCTGAAGTTGCAGCCAGTTGCAGACGATCCAGACGAGAGGCCAGATCCTGGAGAACCAGCATTATTTGCTCTTGATTCGCTTGCTGGGAGTTAAGTCTCTGAACTAGATGTTGCATAGGATCCTCAGTCAATGGCCGATTCTCAGAGACACTCATGGCTTGAGCAAACTGTCCCGGTACTACTTGCAGCGAACCCACAGGCGAGCAGGTGACACGGGATCTCCCAGGGCATGGAATCTAAGAGTCAGCCTGTATTCCACCAGGGACCCTCTCACGAAGGTTTGGACTGCGTGCTGACCCCAGGTCTCGACCCCCGGGTTCACCCTGCTCGCTAGGGAAGTACCAGAAGACACAGTAGACCAGGATGGTTGGATGGATGAAGCAAGGAAAGCCAGATAGTAAGCCAAGGTCAGGGCAGGCTGCAGACAACGTAATCAGAACAAGCCAGGTCGGTACACAGAAGATCAGTTCACGAGAAGTCAGGTAAAACAGGTTACACAGGGGAGCTTCAGAAACAAAGGTTGCTCAAGCAATGGTAGCAAGTTAGGAAGGGATTTAAATAGAGAAGCACATGAGGGGCTGGACAGGAAGTAGCAGGAAAGAAACATATGTCAGGCAACAGGTGAAGGGCGTTGACACCCATAGCTTCAGAGTGCACAGAGCTAAACACCTGACAGTGGACAACAGATGCCAGCCGACCCACTGCAGTAAAGGTGAGACACAGATCAGCTCCGCAGCTGATCTGTGACACTCTGCTAGCAGTACACCCACGTCCGATTGTAGCTGGCAAATTTCCCTGCCCCAGCAGCTGGACCGTAGAAAGAAGTTCACTCCCAGCTATCCACATGCCCAGCGGTTGAATGCTAGCTTTTGCTAAATTGCTAGCACTTCAACTGCTGCCTTTTCAGTTGGTAGACTCAACCCCCTTCCGTGAGTCTGTGCAATGTGTGGTTCCTCAGTGGCAGGTCCCCAAATGCCACTTTTTGTCACGGAAGGTGATTCCGGCTCTCTACCGGCATGTGGAAGGCAATCTCCTTGCCTTGCTGGACAGGGCAGTCAGCGGTAAGGTGCATATTACCGCTGACTCATGGTCCAGCAGGCATGGACAGGGAGGTTACTTGTCTTTCACGGCCCATTGGGTCACTCTTTTGGCAGCTGGGAAGGATGCAGAACAAGGTGCAGTAGTGGAGGTTGTTCCACCACCACGCCTCCAAAATGCTACTATTGGTTGTGACACACCTCTCTCCTCCACCCCCTCCTCTTCTTCTTCCTCCATGGCCTCTTCCAGTGCTCTGTCCTCGGAACCAGCGGTGCTCCATAGGCGTTCAAGGGGCTACGCAAGTACGCAGGCAAAAAGATGCCATGCCGTGCTTGCACTGGTTTATTTGGGGGACAGGAGCCACGCCACGCCAGCTTAAGCCAGGAATGGTGGTTTGCGACAATGGCACATACCTCCTCTCCGACCAAACTATAAGGACAACTGACCCATGTACCCTGTGTGGCTCACGTCCTTAACCTGGTGGTGCAGCAGTTCTTGGGCAGGTACCCCGGGCTTACAGAATGTCCTGAAGCAGGCCAGGAAAGTCTGTGTGCATTTCTGCAGATCATTTAATGCCAGTGCTTAGCTGGCTGAGCTCCAAAAGGAGTTGAACCTGCCTAAGAACCGCCTTATATGTGACATGCCCACCAGGTGGAACTCAACGTTGGCCATGCTGCAGCGGCTGCACATGCAGCAGAGGGCCATCAATGAGTACATGTGCGACTACGGCACCAGGACAGGGTCAAGGGAGCTTGGTTTTTTTCTCACCACGCCAGTGGGGCATGATCACGGATGCATGCACTGTCCTGTCACCATTTGAGGAGGCCACAAGGATGGTGAGCAGTGACAGTGCATACATCAGTGACACTGAACCTCTTGTCCACCTGTTGGAGCATACCCTGTGTGGAATAATGGACAGGGCACTTGAGGCAGAACAGAGGCAGGAAGAGGAGGACTTCCTTGCCTCTCAAGGCCCCCTTTATCCAGACAGTGTTCCTGCTGTCACACCCATCACACAGGAAGAGGAGGAGGGGGAGGAGGAGTATTGTGTCAGCGTCTTTCGGAACGCACCTTCAGTGCTGCTGGTGGCTTTGTAACCGATCACAGGGTGCGCCTGTCCACTGACTCGGTTGATCGACTGACCTTCATAAAGATGAATCAGTCTTGGATCACCCACAGCTACCAAGCACCTGAAGCTGATGTAACTGAATAATCTTTTTTGAAATATCACATCCCTTCAAGACTGCCTATGCTGTTGCTGAGTGACTGTCCTGTTATGTTGACTGTCTATCCTCTTCCTCCTCCGCTAATATCTTGGAAGAACATTTTTGGTTCTGGGTGATGCCACAAGCCCAATTTTTCAGCCCCTGTTTAACAGGGGCGTGTAATTGCAATTTTTGATGCAATGCTTTGCAGCAGGGCTCATTCCTGCACTACAAATAGAAGTTGCAGTGTCGTGGCACCAACACCAGTGCCTAAGGCCCAATTTTTCAACCCCTGTTTAACAGAGGTGTGTAATTACAATTTTTGATGCAATGCTTTGCAGCAGGGCTCGTTCCTTCACTCCAAATAGAGTATATGGGAGAGGTTGCAGTGTCATGTCACCAGCCCAATTTTTCAGCCGCTGTTTAACAGGGGCATGTAATTAAAATTTTTGATGCAATGCTTTGCAGCAGGGCTTATTCCTGCACTCCAAATAGAGTATATGGTAGATGTTGCAGTGTATAGGCCCAATTTTTCAGCCCCTGTTTAACAGTGGGAATGTAATACAATTTTTGATGCAATGCTTTGCAGCAGGGCTCATTCCTGCACTCCAACTAGAGTATCTGGGAGAGGTTGCAGTGTTGTGGCACCAGCAAGCAGTGCCTAAGGCCCAATTTTCTTGATATAATATTTCATAGCAGGGCCTGTTCCTGTACCCATCGAGAGTAACTGTGAGGACTTATAGTGTTGTGGCACCAGCACCACCACCACCACCACAACCACCAAAGGCCCAATTTTTCTACCACTGTTCAACAATGGCATGTAATTACAATTCTTGATATAATCGTTCACAGCAGGGTGCTCCAGCACCCACCAAGAGTCACTTTGAGGGCTTACAGTGTTGTGGCAACACCAACACCTTAGGCACCCATTTCTGAAGAGCATATAGGGCAGGCCCCTACTTTCAAACATCCAACTTACAAACGTCTCCTACTTGCAAACGGAAGGAGACAACAGGAAGTGAGATGAAAAAAGACGGACGGCAAAAAAGGATGATAACCCTTCCCTATGTTTTCCTAAAAGCTTAAAAATAGATTTTATGACTGGAGCTACACTTTAAAAATGTACCAGTTCAAAATTACAAACAGATTCTACTTAAAGTGGAAGTAAACTCCCCTATCGTTTTCAGCCAAGGAAGCTGCCATCTTTGCCTCTGTTTAATCTTCAACTGCTGTGGTGCTGCACATGTGATTCGTTATGACACCAGCCATTGGATGGTTTAATAGTTTGGCTGAGAGCACAGCCAATGTGCAGTTAGCATTCCCGGCAAGCCTTTTTTTTTTTAACTGTTTAAATCGATGGGTTTATTTCCACTTTAACACAACAAACCTACACAGTCCCTGTCTTGTTTGCACCGCTTGTATACTCCTGTTCTGCGTAAATAGGGCCTGGGGGCCCCACGCCTTTCCTTTTTTTTAATATGGGTACGGGGTTCCCCTTAATATCCGTACAAGACCCAAAGGGGCTGGTAATGGGCAGGGGGGCTACCTATACCATTTTTCTCAATGATGTTCTAAACATGGGAAACACGTGCCACTTCACAGGCATACCATAGACACCCCCCAGGCACGATATTTAAAGGAATATTTCACTTTTTTTCACTTTAATCGTCATTAAAATCAGTGCTCCCCAAAAAACGGCCGTTTTTAAAAACATTTTAGGTATTGATCCATGTCCCCTGGGGCAGGAGCCAGGTCCCCAAACCCTTTTTAGGACAATATCTTGCATATTTTTGATTAGAATTAGCACTTTTTATTTCGAACGTTCGAGTCCCATAGATTTCAATGGGGTTCTAAAGTTCGCACTAATTTTCGGTCCGTTCGAAAGTTCGTGCGAACCCAACCAGGGAGTGTTCGGCTCATCCCTAGTGTCGGGCATTGTTATTGACTTGGATCTACATCATTGGTTATAGTAACTTATTATTGATGTGCATCGTGGGCATTGTTTTTTGTACTTGTCAAAAACTGTTTCTGTGATTATTTACACTTTTCTTTTTTTGTGACTATGCAGGGGTACTGTGTACCACTTACTCATTCACATGAAGGTGTGGTGGTTTCTGGGTGCCCCCTTATTGTTAAAGGGTGCTTCCGGGTGGCTTGAAGAGGGCATAAGGTTGCTGAAGGCACATGGCATGGTGTGGTTCAGTAGGATGGAGGATTGTAGGCTTCTTTCCTTGCCTGCCAGGTTGCATGCTTGGTTTTAAAGTCTGGTGTGGATTTTTAGGGGGACCTAATTTTTTTATTATTGGATAGGGTTTCCTATAAAAATTCATACCAGAACTAAAGTGGGAACCCCCATGCTGTGTTTTTTTTTTTTTGCTTATATAGCTGAGGATTCCCGGCCATGTGAGTGAATGGGGCAAGAGATTTTACTGGTTGCTAAGGACTCAGTGGTGCCTGCAACTGCCAGTGTCATTAACAACCATTGACAGAGAGATACTGTCATTTATAATCATGGTAGTAATACTGCTATCATGCATGACTTTAATTTTCCACCAAATGGGGAATGCCAGCCATAGACAGTGCAAATTTCTTTCCTACAACAACGGGGTGCAAGAAAGAAATCTGCAGCACGATTCCCCCATTAGTATAGACATTGCTGACAGGGGAATCCCTCCTTGCCGAGACATTGTCTACTCCCAAAGGGGGGGGGGGGTAAGCCATCCCCACTGGGAGAAGACAGTGATTACCATTATTATCAATCAACTTGGTACATTCAGCCTGCTCATTAATGGTTTGAATCTCAGCCAGTTCCTGCTGAACCAGCCAAGATTCGAATCGTGTAGAGCAGACCTAATTGTTTGGCCATTTGTTCCAATGCCTGAACAGCCAAGGTTTGGCCCAAACCCAAGTTAGACTCATCTCTAGTCATCACTAAAGTCTGTGACATTCTGTATATGTCAGGAACTCACCCATTAGCATCGGGTTTTGCTGTAATTTTGATAATATTCCATAACCAACTCTCATCAAATGCACTCCGAACTGAAATTTCTTCGTCCTTCATGTAATCACTTTCATGGTCACCTGGAGGGGAGGAAGCAGATTAGAGGCAAAACTCTCAAATATATTTCAGAATAGGCATGGCTTCTTCAGGGTTTAACGTGTATCTGTAGCCAAAGCTTAGTTTTTTTAGATTAGGTCTGCTAAGACAGTGTAGTCTGATCTCCCTATTGTACAGAGTCTTTTTATTTAGCTGTAATAAGAGTCTCCAAAAAATGTAGCATTCCTGTATAAAGCACATCACCTGCTGGTTTCAGGTTGTATGTATAAATAAGCAGTATTCCATATTTAAATACCGTAATTAAATACATGTGAATTTTTGTTAAAAAAATTAAGAAATATATACAAAACACACAAACCATGTTCAGTGTTTTTGTTAAAAAAACATGTAAAAGGAATATATAAGATTAATATATTTTCTACGTATAATTTGTAATAATGTGGCACTATCCCCGTAGGAGTTTCTGAATTCAGGGTTCCCTACTGCTGCACAGCCAGTCACCCAGCACCTCCCTCTCTCATTTGGACACAGAAATTAGTCCTTTGTCTTGTTTTTGTTGTTTTATTATGGGATGATAACTTGGTTGGGGTAGGGAATTATGGGATGCCCAATTTAAAAATGTTCATGTAGCACTGACCCCCGAAGGAGCAGCTGATTTTGTTGGGCTTACCGTTACCTGCTTGACCCTGTGTACGTCTAGGGGTTTCCCAAGGTAGATGGCCCAAAGACTGACACTGGATCCAATTTTAGGATATTTATTCAGCAACAAGTAAACAGAACAGTCTCTTGAAGGGTAGAGGGTTGGGTAGGAAGTTCAGGTACTCTTGGAACTGTACAAAATAGGAACTCTCTCACTATAGGAATCCAGAGAATTTCCACTCGCAACTGGATTCTCACAGCTACCGGATAGACCTCCTTTCACTGGGCATAGCAGCCGATAGAGTGTTTGAATAAAACAAAGTCTCTGCCACAGACTTGCATATAGAGCACTTGAACAAAGTCTCTGCCACAGACTTGATTGTAACTGAAGGATGTAGAGAGCCATCATACGGTACCAGTATCTCGCAGCTGGTCCAGGGATACCGTATGAGTGTAGATTCGTTTGGTGTCTTTCAACTGAGCCTACAGGCTCTTTCTGAGAAGCCAGCCTTCAGCATGGCCCTCTCCCAAAGAGTCCTCCCCTGGTTGCTTTTCCACTTCCTTTGACTCCTCCCTCCAGTTACTTTGCCTCGGACTAGCCAGCCCAGAGACTCGGAAAGATCAGACTCGAACTGACAGATCTTATGGACCGGAACCCAGAAGCATGTGATGTCAGTACCTTATTTACCCTCTCCCAGAATGCACAGCAAGAGGACACTCACACTGGGCTGGTTCCGAGAAAGAATGGCACTTAATGCGCCTAGCTAAACTGCATTCTCACACCTGCCAGTGATGACAGTGCCACCTGTGGCTGAGCAGAGCACAGTGCAATCCAGCTAGACTGGTACTGAAACCATAATTTGGTATAATTGACACTAAAACCCAACTGTGGTTTTAGGAACTTTAAATAGGAAAAAACACATAGCGCGTGCTCTTCAGGAGCTGGCGCTACATTCATAAAACAAAACCAGGGACAACTCCCTCCCTCCCACCTGGCTGCTTCCTCTTCCCAATCCTCCTAACTGACATACACATAGAGACTCCCCATGCTCTTTCCTGCTGCCTCTCCAGTTAGGGTCCCTCCAACTACCTCCTGTGGTGGGATCTTCCCAGACCAGCCTCCCCAGCTCCAGCCTGAGGTAAATCCCCAGACCAGCCTCCCGAGCTCCAGCCTGAGGTAAATTCCCTCCCCGGCAGGGGTACCTCAGTGACCACTAACAGCCTCCCTCAGCATTGCTTTACCATAAACTACCCGACTCTCCTGCTGGCATGGCTCATGTCTATCTAAGGGCTTTTTAGTTCTCTTATATATGGACAAGAAACAAGGAAAGGACAAGTAGTTGGACGGAGGCCCTCCATTCAAATACTTGCCCTTTCCCCGTTTATTTTCCCTTTATAATTTTTGAACTAATTACCTAAGTTATGGAGGTACCCCGTTTTTATTAGACAAATTTGTCTCTTTTTGCCCCAATAAAAAAAAAAAAATAACAGTAGTTTGTGATCCATCTCTTAAATTTGTTTTCTTTTTAGTTCTCTGCCAGTGTCAGAAACCATGAAACAGACTGAGCGGCCAGCCCAGAGGAGGAAGGTCTAAGCCAGCCCTGACAGCCAGGCCCTCAACCTGGGGATTGGCTAAAGGCCCCTAAATATTCAAGGCAACCCCTCCTAGCCTCAACCCACTATCAACCCACTATCTTACAGAGCATTCTCCAACATTATAGAAACAGGGAGAGGCACCAGAGAGCTGCCAGGATAAGTCATCCAGCCCTGGCCTCTAATAACCCTGACCCAGATTCAGTGACTCACACACACTAGAGGATACTACACTAATAATATTAGAATTGAGTTCCAATGGTGGATATGCTGTCCACAGTACTGAAGATACAGACCGAAACAGAAGCAAAATGCGATTTTTAGGTGCAAGGAACTCCCAAAAAGGAAATTGTATTATTACAATTACATACTGTATAGGTCAACATGACAAAGTTAAAATCATTTTGTTAAAATAGAAAATGCAAATTGTTAACCCACTTACAATAAAAACATGGTCATTGGTCATGGGCTTGAGTCACTTTTGGGCCCTACCTTCTGTACATTAACATATTTATCGGCGTATAACATGCGCCAGCTTATAACACGCACCCCAAGTTTAGGAGGGAATTTTAAGGAAAAAAACTTTTAGGAGGGACGTTTAAGGAAAAAACTTACATTTAAATGCCCATCAATGCAGCCTTATCAGTGTTCATCTGCAGCCTTGCCCATCCATATGCAGCCTCGTCCAGTGTCATTGCAGCCTTGTCAGTGTAGCCTTGTCATTTGCAGCCTTGCCCCAGTGTCATTTGCAGCCTTGTCATTGCAGTCTTGAAGTTTAAAAATGGCGCCTCCGGCGGCTGTCGGGTCTTCTTGGTGACTCTCGGGTCCTCTCGGCGGCTCTCGGGTCCTCTTGCAGTCCCGATCGGAGCCGAGAGTGGCCGAGTGTACTCGGCTCGGCTCATAGTCACGCCCAGTCCCTGTGTTATGTCCATCATAGGGTGAGACTGGGCGTGACTGTGAGCGAAGCCGAGCCGAGTACACTCAGCTATGTATCTCAGTGGGGCCCATGGGCTTGAGCCCATTCAAGCCCAATGGTAAGTTCAGCCCTGCACACACACACACACCAGCATATAACAAACCCCAATCTCAATATGTTATGACTAACTACATACTACAGCATATGTATATTATAACATAATCTTACCAGCATTATGCTGAATGAGGGTGATTTTTGTGATGCATTTCGCAACACAGATTCTTCAGGAGGCACCGAGGTGATATAACTCCCGACTATTACTTACCAAATTGGATTAGCAGGTTGGGTTCAACGCGGTATCATGGGAGAGAGGGAGGTCACTGAGGAGCCAAAGGCAATCAGTTCATATGTACCCATGTGCCCAATAAAAAGATAATTTTGGTCAGGTCCAAGAAGGAGAAGGCCCCACACTAATGGTTAACAAAAGGACCTGCTCTGGATACACAACACTGATGTACTGTAGTTATGCTGTTGAACAGCAGAATAGTATAAGTTTTGAACTGCAGAACTACCATTTTGTTATTGGGTTTGGGTACATGAGCTGATTGTCAACTTCCATAGATTTGGCTGCTCCAGTCTTAACCGGTTCCCGACCAGCGCACGCCGATGTACGTCGGGCAGAATGGCAAGGGCAGGCATATTGGCGTACAGGTACGTCCAATCTTCAATGCCGCCCTGCCATTGCGAGCGTGCCGGTCGGGACCCCCGTGAGTCCGGTCGCGGGTCCCGCGGACTCGATTGCCGCGGGCATACCCGCTATCGTCTCACGGGGCGGCTGAATGGAGAAATGTCGTTGTAAACAGCATTTCCCCATTCTGCCTAGCAACTATTGACGCTGATCTCTGCTCCATGTGATTGGAGCAAAGATCAATGTTCACTAAATGAAAGCCCAGCCCCCCACAGTTTGTAACACACCTTTAGGAACACTTAACCCCTACACTGCCACCCAATGGTTAACCCCTTCACTGCCAGTGTCATTTACACAGGAATCACTGCATTTATATAGCAGTGATTGCTGTATAAATGACAGTGGTCCCAAAAATGTGTCAAAAATGACCGATGTGTCTGCCATAATGTCACAGTCACAATAAAAATCGCTGATCGCCGCCATTACTAGTAAAATAAAAAATTATTATTAAAAATGCCATAAAACTACCCCCTATTTTGTAAACGCTATAACTTTTGCGCAAACCAATCATTAATCGCTTATTGCGATTTTTTTTAACCAAAAATATGTAGAAGAATACGTATTGGCCTAAACTGAGGGAAAAATTGTTTTTATATATTTTTGGGGGATATTTATTATAACAAAAAGTAAAAAATAATGCGTTTTTTTTCAAAATTGTCGCTTTATTTGTGTTTATAGCGCAAAAAATAAAAAATGCAGATGTGATCAAATACCACCAAAAGAAAGCTCTATTTGTGGGGGAAAAAAGGACGCCAATTTTGTTTGAGAGCCACGTCGCATGACCACGCAATTGTCAGTTAAAGCGACGCAGTGCTGAATCACAAAAAGTGGTCTGGTCTTTGACCAGCAAAATGGTCCGGGGCTGAAGTGGTTAAAGTGTTACTAAAGTCATATATAAAATAAAATAATAATAATAATAACAAACATGTTATACTTACTTGCTCTGAGCAGTGTTATTGCACAGCGTGGCCCCGATCCTCTTCTTCTGGGGTCCCGGGTGGCAATCCCGGCTCCTCTTTTTAGGACTACCATAGCCAGCCACTTGCTACGGGGAGAAGCGTGGTCTGCGCGGTCCCGAGCTATATGTCTACAGAGCCACGTTCCATAGACTTACACATCGGGACTTAGGCCCACCCCCCACTTCCTCTTCACTGCATCTGATTGACAGCAACAAGAGCCAATGGCTCCTGCTGCTGCTCGAATGCTGTGTAAAGAGGATAAGAGGGGAGAATAGATGCAGCTGAGCACAGCACTAATCTGTTCTTCCCTTCTTTTCCCCTTCGCACAGGAGAAGGGGACACAGAGAAACTTTTTTTTTTCTTTTTTTTGCAAACAATGCATTAAAGTGGATATAAACCTGATGCATTAAATTTGCCCTAAGCACAAATATCCGTAGTGTTTTCTTATCTCTCTCCAAAGCCCTGAGTCCTGGGTATTTCTGTTGTTTTGTTGCTCTCTTATCAGCATGATAACTTCTTACAAATTATCTGTCAAAGGAGATAAAACCAGTCTGAAATTTGTTTTGAGGGAGGTTGCTATAAATAGAATAGCAGACAGCTTAACTTGTCACAGCACAGTTCTGTAAGCATTGGTCTATGTGGAGAGGGGGTGTGTGCCTTTCCTCCAATCAGCTGTCTTGGCTGTATGCCAAGAATCCACTCCCAGTGCTGAACAGGAAGAAAAAATCTCTAACAATTACGACAGGAACTCAGAACGACTTTATTGGATACATTTGAAAAACATACTAGAAAACTTAAAGCTAAATATTACCATACTAGCAACAAAGCAGGAAAAAACATGGCACTTCGGATCAAAGGCAGATATTCCAAATCAAAGATTCCATATCTATACCACCCTATTACTAGAGAAAAATTGCAAGACCCCCAAGACATAGAGAATGCATTTAGCTGTTATTATAGCTCCCTTTACAATCTTAAAGATGATTCTCAAACTCCCACACCTACCCCAAAGATAATAAGTGATTTCTTAGATACTATTAGTCTCCCATCATTAACTACTGATCAAATCTCTGATCTTAACGTCCCATTTTCAGTGGAAGAAATTGCTAGAACTATAGACTCCCTGCCCAACAATAAATCTCCGGGCCCAGATGGAATGATAGGAGAATACTATAAATTACTTCGAGATATACTGGCTCCCCACTTATGCTCACTTTTTAACAAAGCGGCATCCAAATCAGAATTTCCGGCTGAGATGCTTCAGGCCTTGATCATAACACTGCCGAAACCAGGCAAAGATCCCAATGCTCCCCAAAATTTCAGACCGATTTCATTATTGAACATTGACATCAAAATATACGCCAAAGCAATAGCGAATCGACTGATGAACTACATACCAGACCTCATTCACAAAGATCAATCTGGCTTTACTAAAGGTCGACAATCTTCAGATGCAACAAGACGTCTGATTGATATTATACACTTCACTGAGAGACATCAAACGCCTTCTCTGCTCCTTTCTTTGGATGCAGAAAAGGCGTTTGATAGGGTCCATTGGGGCTATTTACAGTCAGTGCTTTTAAAATTTGGCTTTCGTGGAAATATTTTATCGGCAATTTTTGCACTGTATAAGGGCCCCTCAGCGAGAGTATACACAAATGATATGATGTCTAGGCCCTTTGGCATCTCGAATGGAACACGACAAGGTTGCCCCTTATCTCCTTTAATATTTAATTTAGCCATCGAACCTCTAGCAGAACGTATACGATCTGACACAAAACTATCTGGTATAAAAATTGGGCAAATAGATAATAAAATAAGTCTGTTCGCAGATGACATAGTGCTTATAGTGTCTGATCCTATTTCATCTCTCCCGAATCTCCAAAATATACTAACGACATTTGGAGCAGCATCATATTATAAAATCAATGAAACTAAGTCCAATATTGTAGACCTAGGATTAGATAACACAACCAGGCAGTTATTGTCTAATAAATACCCCTACCACTGGAAAGACGAGGGGATTTCTTACTTAGGAATCACTCTCACTAACAAAACAAAACAGTTATTTAAAACAAACTTTTTACCATTTAAGAAACATTTTGAAACAGATCTGACAACACTTAGTAAATTCGAATTTACATGGGCTGGTCGCCTGGCAGCTTTCAAAATGATGACCTTACCAAAATTATTATATCAACTCAGGTCCCTTCCAATATGTATCCCTAAATACTACTTTAAATCCTTACAAAGCAGTTTGGGAAAATATCTATGGAATGGCAAAAAATCCCGTTGCGCATACCATATACTAATTAAACATAGAAATATAGGTGGTGCGACCGTACCTGATCTACAGGATTATTATGACGCAACTCTTTTGACCCAATTGCAAGAATGGTTCTTGCCTACTCCTAAAACTTTATGGGGACAAATTGAGAAAGACATCACACGACAGCCTAATATGCAATTCTGGTTACTTAGTAGGAAAATTAAGTCCACAATTACAGCTCAATACCCACCAACGGTGAAAGCGACGCTACACTCTTGGCAGAGAATCATCACATACAAATGGGATAAAACTCCAATCACGGTGTTAAACCCTCCTCTAACAATTATACCAACATTAATTCCTGGCGTACAAATACACGACTGGAATTTGGGTGGGGATATCAAACTTGGTTCCTTCTTCCAACAGGGCTCATTAAAGTCTTTTTCTCAGTTAAGTAATGAATTACAGCTTCCGAATTCTGAGCGATCTACATATATTCAAATAGAAAAGTGTCTGCTACACAATCCACAACTCAGAGCTTCAATCCCGGTTAAAATATGGTCTTTCCTCAATAACCATGCCACCTCACAGAAAGGAGTAGCTACAATATACCCAATTCTAGGGGAAAAAAACATACCCAGCAAACTACCTTCCTTCCTTAAATGGGAACAAGATTTGGGGCAAGACTTTTCAATTAAACAATGGATAGCTTCCCTACGAAGCATATATAGGGCCACTGCATGTGTTACACTATGGGAACTGGCACAAAAAATTGTTCAAAGACAATACCTGACTCCACATATCCTAGCAAAATTCAAGGGGAACTCGTCACCTAATTGCTGGAGAAATTGTACCCAATTGGGGACCCTATTTCATATTATGTGGGACTGCCCAAGCTTACATAACTACTGGCAGGCAATCTCCCATTTACTCACTTCCGTAACAGGTATTGTCCTTCAACTTTCACCAGAACTAGCCATTCTGAATATGAATTTACATACGATTCCCAAACAATATCGTAAAGTAGTAACACGTATACTTTTAGCTGCGAGACTATCCATAACTAGAAAATGGAAAACTGACTCTCTTCCTACTATGACAGAAGTTATAGAATTAACCCAACTCCACCACTCCTATGAATTGTTATTTCCTAATGACAAATCCCTATATATTAAGGAACAACAACTATGGGAACCTTGGAGTACATGGTACAAAAATTATACTTCCACAATTTAGATAATGCTGATTCTTTAATCATATAGAAGAAAGAACTCCTGTGCGTTTTAATATTTTTTTTTTGGATGGCTTTAAAAATAATTTCATAGCAAAGTGACAAATATATCACATATTTGTTTATCTGAATTGAGCTGCGGAGTAAGAATAGATCTTTATTTTCCTTCATAAAAGATAACTACTGTGTTTGAATTTCCTTTAGGATGTTGGCCTAGGTACTCCAAGACACAGATAGATCCCTGTGAGGGGTGTCTTGGGGTCCAGAAGTGGCCATTATCCATATCGCTATTTATAAATCTTACAATAATTATATTACAGACTTTATTATACAAATTTTAAGAGACTTACTCTTGTTTTTTTTTTCCTTTATGACTATGTATATTAGATACTTAGGAATAGGGATGAGCCGAACACCCCCCTGTTCGGTTCGCACCAGAACCTGCGAACAGACCTAAACTTCGTGTGAACTTTAGAACCCTATTAAAGTCTATGGGACTCGAACGTTCACAATCTAAAGTGCTCATTTTAAAGGGTAATATGAAAGTTACTGTCCTAAAAAGTGTTTGGGGACCTGGGACACTTTCTTTGTGAAATGGTAGGGGTACTTTTGTACCCCCTTACCATTTCAAACAGGGGGGGGGCCGGGATCTGGGGGTCCCCTTGTTAAAGGGGGCTTCCAGATTCTGATAAGCCCCCCGCCCGCAGACCCTCACAACCAACGGCCAGGGTTGTGAGGATGAGGCCCTTGTCCTTATCAACATGGGGACAAGGTGCTTTGAGGGGTCACAGACCCCCAAAGCATCCTCCCAATGTTGAGGGTATGTGGCCTGGTACGGTTCAGGAGGGAGGGGGGGCCGCTCTCTCGTCCCCCCCTCTTTTCCTGCGGCCTGCCAGGTTGCGTGCTCGGATAAAGGGTCTGGTATGGATATTTAGGGGGACCCCCACGTCAAATTTTTTTTTAAATTTGATGCGGGGTTCCCCTTAATATCCATATCAGACCTGAAGGGCCTTTTGATTGAATTTAGGGGAACCCCCACGCTTTTTTTTTTTTTTTTTTTTTTTTTTATCAATGAATGAATGAATTGTCGGCTAATACAGAGAACACTCATTGAGTGTTCTCTGTATTACGGAGACCCGACAATTTAGCCGCAAGTGATTTTAAAAGACTTTTTTTCCTGCACAAATGACACTTTGTGCAGCGACAGTTCTAAGCACCAGAAACATGCGCCCCTTCACAGGCATACTATAGATACCCCCCAGCTACGAAATTTAAAGGAATATTACACTTTTATTGTTTCACTTTAATCATTATTAAAATCACTGCTCCTGAAAAAACGGCCGTTTTTAAAACTTTTTTTTGCATTGATCCATGTCCCCTGGGGCAGGACCCAGGTCCCCAAACACTTTTTAGGACAGTAACCTGCATATTACCCTTTAAAATTAGCACTTTAGATTTCTCCCATAGACTTGTATAGGGTGTTCCGGCTTTTCGAATTTGCTGCGAACAGCCCAAATTGTTCACTGTTCGCTGAACAGGCGAACAGGCAATGTTCGAGTAGAACATGAGTTCGAGTCGAACTCGAAGCTCATCCCTACTTAGGAATACTACTTTATTCTTTATTGTGGATTATTTGTTTCTATGCTATATTATGCTGAGAAAACCCTGTCACTACATTATACTGTGTTATGTTACTTTTATTACTATATATTATTATTATTTTTTTTTTTTTGTAACCCTTGTTGTAACTAACTCTGCTAAAAATCTCAATAAAAACATTTGAAAAAGAAAAAATCTCTAACAGGATGTGCACTTTCTAAAGAATATATAAAGCTGAAGACTGCAGATATAAATGTAAAACTTATGTAGGATGATTTGTTTCATTCCTGTATATCATCTGAGGCTGTTCACTTCACTGGGTATTTGTGAGAGTTTGTGAGAGTTTACATCCACTTTAGGGTAAAAAAATGTTTGTAGGTTTAGCAACACTTTAAAGTGATTGTAAACCCTGTACAACCACTTTTCCCTACAGGTAAGCCTACAATAAGGCTTACCTGTAGGTACTGGAAATATCTCCTAAACCTATACAGTTTAGGAGATATTCACCATATATGCTTGTGCCAACACATATGCACTGAAGAAGTGGCACAATTATGCCATTTCTATAGTGCCCATGCTGTGACCGTCGATTCCTGCGACTCCGGCCAGTAACAGAGCTGGAGTCCATGGCCCCAGAATGAAGAGGGGTTGAAGATGGACGAGGCCACACAGCGGGGACATCGGTGACATTGCGGGCTTCTTCTGCAGCTAAGTGGGCAATCATGGACTAGTATGCGATGCATACTAGCCCATTATGCTTTTACTTTGCAGGGAGCAAAGAGGAAATAAAACCCATCAGGGCTTAGTTCCTCTTTAAGCTGGCCATAGATGAGTCCAATCTCGGATGGTTTAGCACAGACTGGGCAAGATTTGATCCATCTACAGGCAGGGTGGATAGGTGGATATACCCAAGTCAAACCATTGATTGACTGGAGTACAGTCAGCCTGGTGGATTTTTTTTACATGTGTTTATTGCCAGTGGCTATAGCCGCTAGCAGTAATCATTGTGTTCTGCTAGCCGGGAAGGCTCCCTGTCGGCAGAACGCATTAGCACTGCAGGAGGGATTCCCCCATGAACAGTTCATGGGGGAATTGAGCAATTTTCTTCCCTTCTACCCATGGAGGCAAAAAAAAACAAAGTTTAATCGATGGCTTGCCTTAGTAAATCCCCCTCAATGATTGTGCTTTATGCCATTCTGTCACAGTGAAAGACTTTTAGCTGGCTGACTCATTGAAGACAATGCCTTCCCTGTGTGGCTGATATCCTAACTCTACAGTTAAGCAAAGAGGAATGCGTAATTACAAACTGATTGTTCCATCTAGTGGTAAATCTATACATTAATTATAATGGGATTTTTATATACAGCTTACCTGTAAAATCCTTTTCTTGAGAGTACATCACGGGACACAGGAGCTTCATTACATAGTGGGTTATATAGGCACCTCTGGTGATTGGACACTGGTTGACCCCAATTAAGGAGAATTCCTCCCCTATATAACCCCTCCCATATGGGAGGCACCTCAGTTTTGTAGCAAAGCAATAAGAAACCATGTAAAACCCAAGAGGGGCGGGAGCTCTGTGTCCCGTGATGTACTCTCAAAAAAAGGATTTTACAGGTAAGCTGTATATAAAAATCCCATTTTCTTGATCATACATCACGGGACACAGGAGCTTCATTACATAGTGGGATGTCCCATAGCAATGCTCAGATTGAGGGGAGGGGGACACAGATCATAATTATAGACCGCCAGGGACCGGAGGACTTAAACTGCAGCCTGCAGTACGCTGCGCCCGAAAGCGTTATCCTCTTGCACTCTGACATCCACCTGATAGAATCTGGTGAATGTGTGGACTGATGACCAAGTTGCAGCCTTACAGATCTGAGCCAGGGAGGCCTGGTGATGCACTGCCCAAGAAGCACTTACAGCCCTAGTAGAGTGCGCTTTCACTTGAAAAGGAGGAATCTTCCCTTTTACACTATAGGCCTGAGAAAAAACCTGTCTAATCCACCTTGAGAGAGTGGATTTTGACGCCACCTGGCCCTTTCTAGGGCCTTCCGGCAAAATAAATAAGCAATCAGTTTTCCTTATCTGAGCAGTTGCTTGAAGATAAATACTGATTGCTCTAACTACATCCAAAGTGTGCAAAGATTCTTCTTCTGCGGACTGTGGGTCCGGAAAAAAGGATGGTAGGATTACGTCTTGATTCAAATGGAATCCCCGAAACCACCTTAGGTAGAAAGGACCTTATGAATAATTAGATAGGGCTCCTTGCTGGAAAGAGCTGCTAGCTCTGATACTCTTCTAGCTGTGGATATGGCTATCAAGAAGACCAATTTTTTAGTCAGGAGAACTAATGAAGCCAGATGCAAAGGTTCAAATGGTTGCCCCTGCAAAGCCAAGAGAACCAAATTCAGATCCCAAGGGCATACCGGAGGTTTGACTGGCGGTCTTATCCGCATGGCCCCCTGGATAAAAGCCTGCACCAGGGAATGCAATGCAAGTGGCTTTTGAAAAAACACTGACAGGGCCGAAATCTGCACCTTGATAGTGCTTATGGCCAAATTCATTTCTAGGCCTGACTGGAGAAAGGCCAAGATTCTGCTAATGACATACTTTCTAGGATGCCATTTCCTGAGTTCACACCAGGAAACATATGCCCTCCAGATTTTGTAATAAATAAGCCTGGAGGCCGGCTTTCTGGCATTGACCAGAGTAGAAAGGACTGGCCCCGAAAGGCCACGGTCTCTCAGAATGTGGGTCTCAGCAGCCAAACCGTCAAATTCAGACTGCGTAAAGCAGGATGGTAGATTGGACCCTATGAGAGCAGGTCTGGCCGGAAAGGAAGGATCCATGGCCTGCCTACTGCCAACTTCATGATCTCCGCATACCACGGTCGCCTGGGCCAAGCCGGGGCCACCAAAAGGACAGACTTTGTCTCCCTCTTGACTCTTCCCAGGAACCGCGACAGACGTGGGCTCGGGGGGAAGGCATAGATCAGATTGTACTGATCCCAGGGAACTGTCAGAGCATCTGACCCCTGAGCAAGTGTATTTCTTGTCCTTGACATAAAATTGTCCAGTTTCCTGTTGAACCTGGATGCAAACAGATCTGCGTCTGGAGTACCCCACCTGTGACATATGTTCCCGAAACACGTTGGGATGCAGAGCCCATTCTCCTGGGTACAACTGCTGGCGGCTCAGAAAATCCGCCTGCCTATTTTCCACTCCTGGAATGAAGACTGCAGAAAGACACGGAACATGCTTTTCTGCCCAGACAAGTATGCGATTCACCTCTTTTTGGGCCACCAGACTCCTGGTACCACCCTGGTGATTGATATAAGCCACTGCTGTGGCATTGTTGGACTGAACCCGAACCGGGAGACCTCGTAGTCTGTAAGACCCCTTTATGAGAGCCATATAAACTGCCCTGATCTCCAAGACATTTATGGGCAATAGCTTCTCGATCGCAGAACATTTCCCCTGCGAGCACGTCTCCTCCAACACTGCTCCCCAGCCTGTCAGGCTGGCATCTGTTGTGATAATCTTACAAGGAAGAGGAAGAAAAGTTTTGCCCTTCAGCAAATTCTTGGTTTGTAACCACCAGACGAGACTCTTGCGTGTCCCTGGGGATAGACGCATAGGAAGATCCAAGGCTTGGGGCTTCCTGTTCCAAGCCGCAAGGATGCATCTTTGCAAAGGCCTTGAGTGGAACTGGGCGAATGGGACGGCCTCGAAGGAGGCGACCATTTTCCCTAACAGTCTCATGCACAACCGAATGGGGGAAGATCTCCTGCCCAGAATTAGGCGCACCAGATCCCCAATAGCCATGGCCTTCGGCCTTGGAAGAAACACCTTGCCCTGAGCGGTGTCGATGATCATGCCCAGGCATTCCAACCTGGTGGCAGGCTGTAGGGACGACTTTTCTAGGTTTATGATCCAACCTAGGCGTTCCAGGTGTTCTAGCGTTCTGGTGACGCTGTGGTTCAGGAACGCTGCTGTTTTCTCCATGAGAAGCAAATCGTCTAGATAAGCCATGACGGCTATACCCTGAGCTCTTAGGTTTGCTAAGAGAGGGTCCAGAATTTTTGTGAAGACTCGAGGGGCCGTAGCAAGCCTGAATGGCAAGGCCACAAATTGAAAATGGTGCCGCTCTACCGCGAACCTTAGAAATTTTTGGTGTGTGCGGGGAAAATTGGCACATGGAGATATGCATCTTTGATATCTATTGATGCCATAAATTCTCCCCCTTGCAGGGAGGAGACCACAGTGCGGATTGACTGCATTCGGAAGGACCGGATGCATAAAAACCGGTTCAGATCCTTCAGATCTAGGATAGGTCTGACACTTCCATTTGGCTTTGGAACGGTGAAGATATTCGAGTAAAACCCTGAACCCTGTTCCTTTGGGTTCACTTCTCCTTCACCCCCTGGGATAGTAAGTGATCTAAGGCCAGAAGTAGCGGTTTTTGCTTTACTGGACCCCTGGGGATCCTTGACCTTAGAAAGCGAGAAGGTGGAATCTCCTGAAACTCTAGCCTGTAGCCCAGAGATACCGAAGAGATCACCCACTTGTCCCGGATCTCTTCCCGCCAGGCTCCTGCAAATCGCAGGAGCCTTCCCCCCACTCGGCCGAGCTTTTGGGCTTTGCTTGGCAGGCTTTCGCCCCCCAGTCTTTCTCTGTCCCTGGGCTCAGCCTTGAGCCTTTCCTGTAGAGGAGGGTTGAGAAGGCCGTCGCCACTGCTTAGAGCTTGATGCTCCGGGAGAGAGAGAACGCCTAAATGAAGGACGCTTGCTCCTTTTGACTGGAAGGAGAGTAGATTTACCCCCTGAAATTTTTTGGACGAATTTGTCTAATTCTTCTCCAAACAAACGTTCCCCTTTAAACGGGAACCCAATCAAATGCTTCTTGCATGACAGCTCAGCTGCCCAGTTCTTTAGCCATAGGGCCCTTCGCATGTGTACCAACATGAGGGACAAACGTGATGCTTGTTGGACAGAATCCAAAATCGCATCAATCATGAAACACAGAATATGAGGCAGTTCCGCATAATTTTCTACTTCCTCACTGGGAAGGAGCCCAAGCATCTGCTTATCCTGTTCCTTGAGGAACTGACACAACCCAACGGCTGCGACTGTAGGTTGCACTACAGCGCCAGTCATGGAAAAGGAGGCTTTTAATAAGGTTTCCAGCTTTTTATCAGTTGAATCCTTAAATACCTGCGCATTATCCAAGGGACAAGTCAGGTTTTTATTCACGCAAGAAACAGCCGCATCAACAGATAGGACCCCCCACTTCTTGGTGAAACTCTCCTCCAGAGGATAATGCACAGAAAACCTTTTAGGAGAAGCAAACAGTTTATCGGAATGTCCCCAATCCTCATACAGCAATTCATCCATTAAGGGATGGATTGGAAAGGAATAGGCAGTCTGTGGGGCTTTCCTGACTCCCAGGGAAGAAACAGAGGACGTAGCGACTTCAGCAGCAGGCATTCTGAATGTAGTACGCACCAATTCAGTATAATACTGCACCTGTTTTCTGAGCGCCTGGGAGGAGGGGACTCTCTCCTCTTCCACTGACTCATCCGACTGCTCATGATCCCTGTCCCCAGACAGGGATCTCTCCTCATTTTCAGAAGAATCATCTGAGAGAGGAATTTCAGCAGAGGGAGGGGATCTACCCCTTTTCCTGCCATCTTTCAGGGAAGCAGAAATAAAATTCATTATTCTCCCTTCAAAACCCTCCAATGTAGCCCTAAGGGAGTCCTCAGTGACATAAACCGGGGCTGGGACATTAGGAGAGGCTGCAAAACCTGACAGGGGCACCGACTCGTCTTGAGAGGCTGGCTCCAGTCTTGCAGGGGGGATGGTAACTTACAGGCACTTTTAGAACCCCTGGACCTCGGCGGTGATTTACCAGTGCCTTTGCTATCTCCCCCTGAGACCCTCTTACGAGGAGACATAGTCCTAAGCTACAAAGCAGAGGTACTAGTACAAGTGCAATCACTGTTGTGCTTAAAGTCTCACAATATATATATATGCTTAAACTGCACAACCTGATGCTGAGTAGGTGTCTAAGGTTTGCCTGGATCCAATCCCCACGGATGCTTACTGCCCACAGCTCCTGTGTCTCCACTTACAGCCCCCTGACGCTCTGGGCTTTTTTAAACTGCCGCCTGGCACCTGAGCAGTACAGCTCCATGCACATCAACATGCACGGCTCACAACCACACTCCCCCTCCTCCATTAGGCCGGGAACGTGCCCGGCACGCATGCACGAGGACCGCGGGATCCAGGGGGGGAAAGGAGAACTCCACCGGAGCTACGTGGGACCCCCAGACTACGTGGGACCCCTGTGTTACCTTGTTGTGGCAGGGATTGCAGTGGAGACGTGAGACAGCTGGAGAACCAGGCTTCACTGAGCGTGTGTACTGAAAAGGCATGTAAGTATGCATCAGGCTGCTCTTACTCCCTCTAGTGGTGGAAATCAGGTAAGACATACAACTACTCACAATGAAGAAATCCATCATATAATAATATATAGGATTAACTTCCCTTACCTGTCCCCACCGCAGGAATTGCTGAACCAGACAAATTCCAGCCTTCACCCATCACGACGGGCAGTGTTAGCCAACCTTCAGGTTTATCTGGGGCTCTTTCTCGGAAGAGCCTCCTACCTTGACCATGTAAAAGACTCTGCCAGAAACTTTCATGCGCTCTGTGTAAACAGTACACCAAGTCTGGTTTTCCCAGAGCCCGGTCTTCCAATGGAGAGGACTTACAGGCCAAATCTCGTTTCTTCGGCTGACGAGGCCCGGGTACTATACCATCTTGGGAGTCAAATATCGGCCTGAGGTATGGATCCGGTTTGTTGTAGCCCTTAGGCCCCTGCAGGGACCTGCACAGAGCTAAAGTTTTACGTGACCAACCACCATAGACACTGGCGAAAAAACTGAGGGGCCTCCCATATGGGAGGGGTTATATAGGGGAGGAATTCTCCTTAATTGGTGTCAACCAGTGTCCAATCACCAGAGGTGCCTATATAACCCACTATGTAATGAAGCTCCTCTGTCCCTGATGTATGATCAAGAAAATATATATTTTATGACTTTCCTAAAAATAAAATAAATACCAAAATAAATAGTGAATAAAAAACATAAATAAAAATGAAATGATTGAAAGTCACAAAATTACCGTTGTTAAATATTATGAGGCAGCAAAGTGGTTTATCGGTTTGAATCCCAACCATGGTACTACCTGCCTGGAGCTTGCATGTTCTCCCTGTGCCTGCATGGGTTCCCCCCATACTCCAAAGACATGTTGGTAGGGTAATAGGCTCCTGTCTAAATTGCCCTAGCATCTATATGTATGAATGTAAGTTAGGGACCCTAGATTTCAAGCTCCTTGAGGGTAGAGACTGATGTGAATGTATACTATACACTATATTACTAAATACATATTAGTAAATGAATAAATATTTAGGTATATACTGCAATAATGACCTAAATTAAGTGTTCACTGATAATACACTCTAACTACTTTTTGGAAGACTGATAAGCTGGGTACACACGTATCGAAATTTGGCCAATTCCAATTTCGATCTGTGTGTAGCCGCCCCTGTTCAACAGAAGACAATCGTCAGGTTTCCTTGAATAGTCCTCCTGGAAAACCAGCATTAGCCGTAGCAGCCAATGGCGAGTGTTTTCTGATAAGACAAGAGACCCCGTTGTCAGAATATAATAGACCAACGAGGGATATTCCTGCATCCACCTCTCTTGTGTGGATGTGGTAATCTAATTTTTGTTCAGCCTGCTGGTTGTACCCAGATGTAGTTGGGTGGCCAGGGATCTGGGCTGTGTTATGCCCTGTACATACTATTGGGTCCATCAGACTTTTGCTGGCGGAATTCCTGATTGAGAGCAGGTTCTCTATTTTTCGGTCAGAAAAAGTTCAGATTGGAAATTCCGACCGTCTGGAGCAATTCCAAAATGCAAAATTCCTACGCATGCTCAGAAACAATTTGATGTATACTCGGAAGCATTGAACTTCATTTTCTCAGCTTTTTGTAGTGTTGTATGTCACCACGTTCTTGACAGTCGACAGTTCAAAGAACTTTTGTGTGACCGTGTGTAGGCAAGGCAAGCTTGGGTGGAATACCGTGGAAAAACCATCCAAGATTTTTTGGACGGAAATTCCTCTAGACCTCAATGGAGTTAAATTCTATAATTTTGGCACCTCTCCCCCACCACCCCTGTATACATTGTGGTATGTTGATGAACAGTGGGGTGGATGGGGCCAAGCCCAAGGTAAATCTGTGTCAATCCATAGCAATATCCTATTTACTGCTTACTCACTCCTCTCCAAGTCTCGATCCAGTTCCTTTTCAATCTTGATTTTCAGTTCAATGTATCTGCAGCAGTCCAGGAATACCTGCACACATTTATCTCCCTTTAGGATATGTTTGGCACGACGATCACAGCTGTGACCCATGGGATTGCTGGTCATGCCATCATGGCAGCACTGCCTTTCCAGATTCTCATTGTACTTCAAAGCTTTAAAAACAAAAAAAGAAGGAAGAATTTAATTTAAAGCCAAATTTCATCCAATTTTGTTTTTTTATGTACTTTAATTTTTAATGAGTTAAAATATCTGTCAAGTCTTTATCTCTGAGAAGGAATGTGGAGTGATATTTAGAGGAGCAAACCACCGATCTCTTTACAGCTGAACTTTTTTTTTCCATAGAGTGGGGCTGTGCCTGTACTGCATGGGTAAACTACTCATTTTTGTTTAGAGGTTCAGAGACCTGAGATATACTCACCTAATCTTCTGATCCTCCCAGCACAAGATCCCTTTGGCCCCTGCCCCTCATGGTCCAGTCATCTTGTGCAGTGGACTATTCCTGACATCATTACGCCCTCTGGATGTGAAGACATCAGAAACAGTCCACTGCTGGACATGGGGAGTGCTATTTTCCAGATGTCAGGGCTGGGCTCAGCCCTTCCTTCTCTGAGCTGGCCGCTCAGTTGTCTGCTAATTGCCAGCTCCCATCTCTCTCCACAGTTACTCAGCTGTTGTTGATATTCTGCTCATCAGCCCTGCCTGCTTAAGGCCCCTTTCACACATGCGGACATTATGTCCGTATTTCATCCATCCGTTTGTGGATGAAATACGGACATACATGCATCCCTATGGGATAGCGGGTGTCTGCGGATGAACATCCGCAGACACCCGCTATCGTCCGCCTCCGCAATTGTCCGATTCTGCAGACGGAGGAAAATCCTATTTTTCTATCCATCTGCAGAGCGGATTGGATGAACACAGACAGACGGTCCGTGTTCATCCGATCCCCCATAGAGGAGAGCTGAGAGCTGACAGGGCAGTCCCTGCACAGTGTGCCGGGACCGCCTTGTTATCCGCCGGCTCAGCAGGGACAACGGAGTTATCCCCGCTGAGCAAGCGGATCATCACGGGGCGGATCATTACTGATCCGCCCCGTGTGAAAGGGGCCTTAGTCGTCCTGTCAGGAGGAGCTCTTCCTTCACCTTAGTCAACATCACAAGAAACATCTCCTGTGTTCCTGTTTAAAGACTGACTTTGCTGACATCCCTTCTGGCTCTGGATCCTGCTTGCTGTTCTACTACTTTGATCCCTGACTTCTGGCTTGGCTGACTATCCGTTCCGATTACTGAACTTTGGCTATGTTTTGACTACGTTTGTTCTTTTTACTTTTATTAAGCAAGTGTGATTTAACTGTACTTCTGTTTAAGTCTGATTTCATGGTTTCTGACAGTAGGCGAAGGCCATGAATTCAAAAGATGCAGTCAATCCATTTGTTGTTAATATTTTTTCCAGATTGGATGAACTGGATCACTGCATGGATCAGTTCGCACGGCTCACCTGGAATCTCCCACTGTGGCCACCCAATACAACCTATGTTGCAGGCTGAGCCTGCTGCTGCTCCATTCTCTGCAGTCTCTGTGCAGGCACCCGCCTCGAGTATTACCTCTATAAGCCCTTGTACACACGGTCGGAGATTCCGATGGAATGTGTCCTATAGGACCGTTTTGTCGGATAGTCCGACTGTGTGTGGTCTGCATCGGACTGTTTCCGTCGGAATATCCAACGGACCAAGTTTTCCAACTTGCCGGTAAAATTTTACGACAAAATGCTCCTATCGGACATACTCAGATCATGTGTAGCCTACTCGGGCGGACAAAGTGCCACGCATGCTCAGATCAAATTCCTAGACCAAAGCTATTGGCTACTAGCCTGAACGTAGTCCCGTCTAACGAATTAACGTCATCACGTTATGTACAATCGGATTTTCCGACAACTTAGTCCAACCGTGTGTATGCAACATCACTTCCGGACGTCTTCCGGAATTAATCCGTCGGAATTACTCCGACGGATTTGGTAGTCGGAATCTCCGACCGTGTGTACAAGGGCTAAGAGATATGTCTGGTTCTGCTCTGCTTCCCCAGCGATTTGGGGATGATCCAGTCCAATGCAGAGGGTTTCTCAACCAGGTTGAGATATACTTTGAGATGCTGCCCCAAGCATTTCCCACGGACAGAAGAAAGTAGGTTTCGTGATATCTTTGCTTTCTGAGAGAGCCTTGGCCTCTATGGGAGACGCAAAAACCTGTTGTCTTAAGTTACCCTGAGTTTGTGGCTTAGTTTAAAAGGGTATTTGACATCCCCGCATGCTCCGCTTCTGCCGCCAAGTGCCCCATGTCCATCGAACAGAGTACAGGAACTCTTGCCGACTACACCATTGAATTCCATACTCTGGCAGCAGAGGTTACGTGGAACAATGAGGCCCTCATGGCTGCTTTTTCTCATGGTCTCTCAGATACCATCAAGGATGAGATAGCAGCCCGAGATATACCCACTGGGCTGGAGAAGTTGATCACGTTTGCCATTCTCATTGACTCCAGACTCAGAGAGACTCTCTTTTAAGGAGTGCTTGCAGAAGCCTCCTGTATGCTTGTCTCCAAGCTTTGCAGTCCCACCAGTGCCTCCCTCACCTCCCATGCCTCCTGGAACTGAGTTGGGCAGTGAAGGTGAAACCATGCACTTGGGTTTCACGTGTCTTTCTGTGGATGAGAGAACTTTTAGGAGGATGGAGAGATTGTGCCTTTATTGTGGCCAGGCAGGTCACTTTTTGAAGTCTTGTCCTAGCCGTCTAGTCGACTCTGGGGCTGCAGGCCTGTTCATTGATGCTGCCTCTGTACTCTATTCTACTTCAGCTGCGTGACACTCCACTTGCCTTTGAGGCTTTTGATGGGAAACCTCTACAACCTGCCCATGTGACTCATGAGACGGTTCAGTTTTCCATGGCAATAGGGGCTCTTCCCCATGAGATAATCCAATTCCAAGTTATTTCCTCACCTAAGTTTCTGCTGGTTATTGGTTATCCTTGTTTACAGAGGCACTAACCCCACTTTTGTTTGGCTCCCTGCTGAGGTTCTCTCCTGGTCACCACAATGCAGTGAGACAGGCTTCCAGAAGGTAGCCAAGGTCCTGTGCACCTCTTCACTCTCCTCCCTGCCGGAGAAGTACAGTGATTTTAGTGATGTCTTTGACAAAGGTCAAGCCAGTAGTTTGCCTCCACACCGGACGTATGATTGTGCAATTGACCTTCAACCTGGTGCCATACACCCTCGTGGCCGGGTTTACCCTTTGTCGGTCTTGGAGGATAAGGCCATGGAGGAGAATGTTGCAGACGCACTTTCTCAAGGTTTCATCCGCAAATCCTCATCTGCTGCTGGTGCTGGTTTCTTCTTTGTGAAGAAGAAGAGTGGTGAACTGAGACTTTGTATTGATTATAGGGGTCTCAATCATTTCACAATTAAGAATGCCTATCCGATTATCTTGATTACGGAGTTATTTGACCGCCTCAAGGGAGCAAAGGTTTTCACAAAGCTTGATATGAGAGGGGCATACAATCTCGTGAGGATTAAGGAGGGCGACGAGTGGAAAACTGCATTTAATACCAGAACAGGCCATTAAGATGTGCCTCGTAAAGACTTTTGGCCTTTGTAATGCCCGGCAGTTTTCCAGGAATTTATTAACGTTGTCCTCTGAGATTTGTTTCAGGTATGTGTGGTGGTTTATCTTGATGATATCCTCATATTTTCAGCCACCACACAGATGTCTGTCATGTGCTTCAGAACCTAAGAGCGAACAATCTCTATTGTAAACTGGAGAAGTGTGAGTTCCATCGTGAGAACAACTTTCGTCAGTCCAACAGTGGACCCGACCAGTGGGTTTACGTCCTCTGCAGCGTTTCCTGGGGTTTGCCAACTATTATCGGAAGTTTATTCGTAAATTCTCGTCTCTGGTCAAGCCCCTGACTGATATGACCAGAAAGTATGGTAACCCACAGAGTTGGCCTCCGGAGTCCATTAAGGCCTTTGAGAGTCTCAAGGCTGCCTTTGTTTCTGCTCCTGTGTTGGCACATCCTGATCCTATGTTACCATTCATCCTTGAGGTTGATGCTTCTGAGACTGGTGTTTGCACCTTTCTGTCTCAACGGGGGATCTCTTGGGGGATCAGGAAGGAATTTGTTCCCCTGCTTTAGCAAATTGGATCATGCTCTGCTGGGGTTTTTTGCCTTCCACTGGATCAACTGTGGGTATAGAATTGGGTATAAGGGATTGTATGATATTATATATTTTTTTTTTTGTGGTTGAACTAGATGGACTTGTGTCTTTTTTCAACCTGACTAACTATGTAACTATGTAACGTCCTACCTCTGAGAGCGCTATGCATCCTTGTGGCTACTTTTCCAAGAAATTGTCACCTGGGGAGTGCAATTACGAGATTGGTGACAGAGAGCTGTTGGCGATCATTTTAGCCCTGAAAGAATGGAGACATCTCCTCGAAGGTACCACTGTGCCGGTTCTCATTCTTACTGACCATAACATTCTAACATTCTTGTCTGAGGCTAAATGCCTCTCTCCCAGAATGGCACGATGGGCTCTTTTCTTGTCAAGTTTCGATTACAATGTCTCATTCTTGTCTCATTCTTACTAAGATTGTAAGGGCTGACGCATTGTCACAAAAATTTTCCTCCTCTTCCAAGTTGGAGTCTGTTCCGGTTCCTGTGATTCCTCCTGATCATATTCTGGCTACGGTTTGCATCACTCTCACTTCTCCTTTGGGTGACAAAATTCTTGCTGCTCAGGTCCATGCTCCTCCTGAGTAACCTTGTGACCGCTGCTTTGTCCCAGAGAGTCTCCATACTGCTGTGCTCCAGACTTACCATTCTCCCAAGGCAGCTGGCCACCTTGGGAAGAATCAACTCGTTTGGGCCATTTCCCAACAATTCTGGTGGCCTAGTCTTTGTGCTGATGATTGTGTCCCAGTTCTGGCGAGCCTTTTGTGCACAGTAATTCAGCTTGCTCTTTCCTCTGCGTATCACCCGCAGTCTAATGGGGCTGCAGAACGAGCCAATCAGTCCTTAGAGAAATTCCTATGTTGCTATATTTCTGACCATAATAACAACTGGTCAGACATATTGTTGTGAACAGAGTTTGCCCACAAAAATGCCTTGAATTCTGCTTCCCGATTGTCCCCGTTTATGGCAAATTATGGTTTCCAACCTTCCATGTCACCTGACTTGTTTGTTCTGCAGAGTATTCCTGCTTTAGAGAAGCATCTCCGTGGTCTTCATTGCACTTGGGCACAAGTGCAATGAGGCTTTGCATCTTGCTAATGATAGGTACAGACTCCATGCTGCCTGTAGATGCCTGCCTTCACCTTCCTACCAGGTTGGGGACAGGGTCTGGCTGTCATCTTGCAATCTCCGACTTCGTGTTACCTCACTGAAGTTCGCACCTTGGTTTATTGGGCCTTTTGGTATTCTTCGCAGGATTAACCTAGTGATTTACGCATTAGACTTTCCTTCTAATATGCCTATTTTGAATGTATTTTGTGTCTCCTTATTAAAACCTTTGGTCTGCAACCGCTTTACCACCTCGGTGCCATGTCCTCACCCCGTACAGGTTGAGAAGCATGAGAAGCATGAGGAGTATGAAGTACGGTCTATTGTTGACTCCCATAGGTTCGCATACAGTACCTGGTGCATTGGAAGGGGTACGATCCAGAGGAATGCTCTTGGGTCTCATCCTCGGATGTACATGCCCCTGTCCTCCACCGTGATTTCCATAGACGTTTTCCCCTCAAGGCTGGTGGTTCTCCAAGGGGGAGGGGTCGTTGAGCAGGGGGTACTGTCAGGCCGGGCTCAGCCCTTCCTTCTCTGAGCTGGCCACTCAGCTGTTGGCTAATAGCCAGCTCCCATCTCTCTCCACAGTTACTCAGCTGTTGTTGATATCCTGCTCGTCAGTCCTGCCTACTTAAGCCGTCCTGTCCAGAGAAGCTCTGCCTTCGCCTTGGTCAACATCACAAGAAACATTTCCTGTGTTCCTGTTTAAAGACTGGCTTTGCTGACATCACTTTTGGCCCCGAATCCTGCTTGCTGTTCCATTACTTTGATCCCTGACTTCTGACTTGGCTGACTATCCATTCCGAATACTGAACTTTGGCTATGTTTTGACCACGTTTGTTTTTTACTTTTATTATTAAACTAGTGTGATTTAACTGTACTTCTGCCTCGGTCTTATTTCATGGTTTCTGACACCAGAGGATCGAAGGATCGAGTGAGTAGAGGCTCTGTGTTCACCCCTAGACAAAACAAGCAGTTAACCAATGCAATGTGGGCACAGCCCCTCTGCGTGAGAAAAATAATTGCCCAGAGTTGGGCTTTAATCATGCAGAATATCTTACTGAATGTTTAGAAGTAAGCCAACACATTTCAAATATCTGTATCTCCTTCTTCAGTGCCAGCAATAAACATAACACATACAGTTAATCACATAAAATAGACTTGGAAACATATCATGATTGTCCATTAAAAATATCATATGAATTTGGTTCATAGGACTCAAAGTGAATCAGCATTATCAGTTCAATCCAGGTAGCTGACCTATACGGCAACAATGCTATCCCAGGAAATATCAGTGTGACCGTACTGGCCTGCAATAATTTATCATTGGAATGGCTGGTCAAATTACAGATACTTTAACAGTAAGAGCATATATGTAATTTAAATTCAAGTTATATCATTTAAATTATGCAATTTAAATAAATTGTGTCACCCATTACTGTATGTCATTTCTCTGCTCACCTTTTTGGTTCTTCATTTCAATCAGTGCTGCAGATGACCTACGCTTGCGATTTTTGCTGGCATCACATGATGTATCTGTGAAAATGAACATATTACATCTGCTTTAACAACTTAGTTAAAATGTGTATCTAAACCTTAACAATAAGTGGCTCATCAGAAACACATTGTTCTGTTAAATATACCATTAAAAGTGTTTTATTATATCTGTTTAACCACTTCAATACCGGGCACTTTCACCCCCTTCCTGCCCAGGCCAATGTTCGGCTTTCAAATTATGGATGAAAATTCAAATATAATTTTTTTTCAGTGCTTTCTTTTGTTGGCACTGAATCACTGCTGGGTTTTAGATTTTTTATTAAACAAATGAAAAAAGACCGAAAATTTAGAAAAAAATATATATTTTTTTTAGTTTCTGTTATATAATTTTGCAAATAAGTGATTTTTCTTTTTTCGCTGATGAGGCTGCACTGATGGGCAATTATAGGCTGCACTCATGGGCACTGATGGGCTACACTGATGAGGCTGCACTGACAGGTGGCAGTAATGGGCACTCATAAGCAGCATTAATGGGCATTGATAGGCAGCACTAACAGGCACAGATGATGAGGCACTGATAATCAAAGCATTGATGATCACTGCCCTGGTTATCAGTGTAATCGATGTGTTGACAGGCTTGTCAGTTAACAGCTCTCCTTTCCTCCTACAGACACAGTATGGGAGAAAAGGACTGCTGATAACCGGTAAGTCTATTTACATGTGATTGGAGACAGCTGATCACATGGCAAAGGACTGCTGTGATGGGCCCTTGACCCTAATCTGTGATTAGCGGTGTCCAAAGGACACGGCGGTCACAGAGCATGCCGATGCACACCACAGGAGGCATGCCTGATGCGCACCACAGGAAGTGCACAGGGGGCATGCTGCTGGTAGGACATTTGTTAAAACCATCCCAGAAATGGACAACTATGCTGTAGCTGTCCTTCGGCTATAGCATGGTCAGCAAGTGGTAATACAACACCTGTTGATCATGACGAAATCTTGTGAGCTGACAACATCCTGTGCTACCTATTATTATTCCTAGTAGCCTCTGAGGACTATAGAACCACACCCAGCTATGTCATGGTCCTATTTTGTTCCTGTTGTCCTAATATAGAAGAGTGATTAAATTTTGTCATGCTAGGGCTAGATGTGTGTTACCGGCTCAATCACCAAATTGCTCTGATAGTATCAGGCAGCCATGACCGAGTCCGGGCAGGGGGCCTCCCCTATGGATGAACTTTGTAGGCACTTAGCAGACCTCACCCAAGTGGTCAAGAGCCTACAGGATGGCTAATCAAGATTGGAAGACCAAGTCCAGGCTCTGTCCTCATCTGCTTCTCCTCAAGGAGCAGCTTCTGCCAGTCTCACCCTGTCAGGGCTGGCTTAGCCCTTCCTCCTCTGGACTAGTGATGGACGAACGTTTCGCCCGGCGGTCGTTTCGCGGCGAATTTCCGACTTTCGCCGTCCGCGGGTTCGAACGCCTTTTTCCGTCGTTCGCCCCGGCGGACTTACGTGTTTAATGTATACAAGAACTTTAACCTTTCGTGACACGTTTATCATGTGTTACAGGACAACCAATTGAGACATGACAGCTCATGGACACTTGGACATTCCCCCTAACCTATAAATACACCCGATCCGGTGGCCATTTTACATTCTTTCTTCTGTCACTGTAGGGAAAGGATCCTGTGTGGAGTAGGGACAGAGAAAACGCTAGCTATTTGGTACACAAAAGTTCTTTTCAGGACTGGTATAGGTGTTAGGTCAGCAGCCTGAGTTTCTTTTGTCAGTTTAGATAAAGGGACAGAGCGCTGTATGCTGCTATTTTAGGGACAGCTCAGCCAGATTAGTCTTTCTTCATCATCATCATCATCATCATCATTAGCTGTTACTATCAGGTCCACAAAAGAGCTGTTCCAGCTAATCGTTCCAGCCTACTCTTTTTTGCCAATTTGTATAGGGACAGGCAGGAAGCAGTGTGTCAGGCAGTGAGGATAATTTTAAAGACTTGCTGTTACTATTAGTTCCACAAAGGTTCTTTTCAGGACTGGTATCAGTGGTACGGTAATAGGCTTGTACACGTATAATATTCTTTCTTCCAAATATAGAAAGAATATTATACTTGACTGCTGCCCTTCTGCTGCAGTCTGCTAATCATTCACAACTCACTTGTTCCACAAAGCTCTTTATCAGGACTGGTAACTTGGTCTGTCTAGGGTGCTACGGTACATAGGCTTGGGTGCGGTACAGTCTGCTGTTCTGTAAGGACCGCTATCGGTCCACAATACATAGGGTTGCCGTGCACTACTGCTGACCGCTGCCCTATACTGCAGCAGTCCTTCAGCGGTATAGGGACTGACGCACAGTCTGCTAAACACTAATACACAACCTGCTTGGTCCACAAAAGTTCTTATAAGGACTGGTAACTTGGTATAGGGTGCTACGGTACATAGGCCTGAGTGCGTTACAGTCTGCTGTTCTGTAAGGACCGCTATCGGTCCACAATACATAGGGTTGACGTGCACTACTGCTGACCGCTGCCCTATACTGCAGCAGTCCTTCAGCGGTATAGGGACTGACGCACAGTCTGCTAAACACTAACACACAACCTGCTTGGTCCACAAAAGTTCTTATAAGGACTGGTAACTTGGTATAGGGTGCTACGGTACATAGGCCTGAGTGCAGTACAGTCTGCTGTTCTGTAAGGACTGCTATCGGTCCACAATACATAGGGTTGCCGTGCACTACTGCTGACCGCTGCCCTATACTGCAGCAGTCCTTCAGCGGTATAGGGACTGACGCACAGTCTGCTAAACACTAATACACAACCTGCTTGGTCCACAAAAGTTCTTATAAGGACTGGTAACTTGGTATAGGGTGCTACGGTACATAGGCCTGAGTGCAGTACAGTCTGCTGTTCTGTAAGGACCGCTATCGGTCCACAATACATAGGGTTGCCGTGCACTACTGCTGACCGCTGCCCTATACTGCAGCAGTCCTTCATTGGTATAGGGACTGACGTACAGTCTGCTAATCACTAACACACAACCTGCTTGGTCCACAAAAGTTCTTATAAGGACTGGTAACTTGGTATAGGGTGCTACGGTACATAGGCCTGAGTGCAGTACAGTCTGCTGTTCTGTAAGGACCGCTATCGGTCCACAATACATAGGGTTGCCGTGCACTACTGCTGACCGCTGCCCTATACTGCAGCAGTCCTTCATTGGTATAGGGACTGACGTACAGTCTGCTAATCACTAACACACAACCTGCTTGGTCCACAAAAGTTCTTATAAGGACTGGTAACTTGGTATAGGGTGCTACGGTACATAGGCCTGAGTGCGTTACAGTCTGCTGTTCTGTAAGGACCGCTATCGGTCCACAATACATAGGGTTGCCGTGCACTACTGCTGACCGCTGCCCTATACTGCAGCAGTCCTTCATTGGTATAGGGACTGACGTACAGTCTGCTAATCACTAACACACAACCTGCTTGGTCCACAAAAGTTCTTATAAGGACTGGTAACTTGGTATAGGGTGCTACGGTACATAGGCCTGAGTGCAGTACAGTCTGCTGTTCTGTAAGGACCGCTATCGGTCCACAATACATAGGGTTGCCGTGCACTACTGCTGACCGCTGCCCTATACTGCAGCAGTCCTTCATTGGTATAGGGACTGACGTACAGTCTGCTAATCACTAACACACAACCTGCTTGGTCCACAAAAGTTCTTATAAGGACTGGTAACTTGGTATAGGGTGCTACGGTACATAGGCCTGAGTGCGTTACAGTCTGCTGTTCTGTAAGGACCGCTATCGGTCCACAATACATAGGGTTGCCGTGCACTACTGCTGACCGCTGCCCTATACTGCAGCAGTCCTTCAGCGGTATAGGGACTGACGCACAGTCTGCTAAACACTAACACACAACCTGCTTGGTCCACAAAAGTTTTTATAAGGACTGGTAACTTGGTATAGGGTGCTACGGTACATAGGCCTGAGTGCAGTACAGTCTGCTGTTCTGTAAGGACCGCTATCGGTCCACAATACATAGGGTTGCCGTGCACTACTGCTGACCGCTGCCCTATACTGCAGCAGTCCTTCATTGGTATAGGGACTGACGTACAGTCTGCTAATCACTAACACACAACCTGCTTGGTCCACAAAAGTTCTTATAAGGACTGGTAACTTGGTATAGGGTGCTACGGTACATAGGCCTGAGTGCGTTACAGTCTGCTGTTCTGTAAGGACCGCTATCGGTCCACAATACATAGGGTTGCCGTGCACTACTGCTGACCGCTGCCCTATACTGCAGCAGTCCTTCAGCGGTATAGGGACTGACGCACAGTCTGCTAAACACTAACACACAACCTGCTTGGTCCACAAAAGTTTTTATAAGGACTGGTAACTTGGTATAGGGTGCTACGGTACATAGGCCTGAGTGCAGTACAGTCTGCTGTTCTGTAAGGACCGCTATCGGTCCACAATACATAGGGTTGACGTGCACTACTGCTGACCGCTGCCCTATACTGCAGCAGTCCTTCAGCGGTATAGGGACTAAGAGTTTTGTCACAGGGTGATTTAAAAAATGACAGGCAGAGGAAGAGGCAGGCCCTTCCGCAGGGGTGGTAGGGGTAGGGCAGGAGCAACAGCCTTGAGCCAAAGTGGGAAGTTGCAGAAGGTGCGTTCAATTACTTTAAAGGACGCACCAGACTTGGTTGAGTGGCTCACTCAGCCTTATTCTTCTGCACCCTCCTCATCCTCTCGATCTGCACCCTCTTCTTCACTCTCTGCTATGTGCACCCCCAAAGACACTACCACCAACAACACCACCACCACCACATACCTTCCGCTTGAGTGCAAATGGGGGCCTTCATGCTCCAGTGTTTTAATAGGGACCCCCGTATAAAAAGCATGAGGGTCAAGGACCAGTACTGGGTGGCAACGTACTTAGATCCCCGGTACAAACACAAAATGGCGGAAATGTTACCGCCGTCGCAGAGGGCTGTCAGAATGCAGCACTTCCAGGCCTTGCTTCGAGAAATGCTGCATTCTGCTTTTGCGTGCGCTGGCAGAGGAGCAATTCCCACTCCCAGAGAAGGATTTGCGGGTACCAATCCAACAGCGCCTGCAAGAAGAGGCCGGTTTGAAGATGTGTTGGTGACTTCGGATATGAGGTCATTCTTTCAGCCGACCCATCGACAGGTGTCATCCGGATCCAGCATCAGGGAACGCCTAGACCGTCAGGTGTCCGACTACATTGGGTTAACGGCCGATGTGGACGCTCTGAGGAGTGATGAACCCCTAGACTACTGGGTGGGCAGGCTTGACCTCTGGCCAGAGCTTGCCCAATTTGCAATCGAACTGTTGGCTTGCCCCTCATCCAGTGTCCTGTCCGAAAGGACGTTCAGCGCAGCAGGGGGGATTGTGACCGATAAGCGTACTCGCCTAGCTCACGACAGTGTTAACTACCTCACATTTCTAAAAATGAATGAGGCATGGATCTCGGAGGAATTCAACACATGTGATCAGTAGACCATGTATATGTCTATAAACAATTTTTGGAATCAAGCACACAGACCTTCTTAATTCATTTGGCTCACTTCCCTGACCCAAAAAAGCACACCGTACTATATGCCCCTACCCTCCTCTTTGAAGAGGTTGAGCGGTGTCATATTTCTACTGGGGCTGCTTATTATGAGGGGTTCCCACCATCCCTGTGCTGTGCTGACTTCCTCCTGGGTGTTCTTATTATGAGGGGCTCCCACCATCCCTGTGCTGTGCTGACTTCCTCCTGGGGGTTCTTATTATGAGGGGATCACACCATCCCTGTGCTGTGCTGACTTCCTCCTGGGGCTGCTTACGGTGCTGCTGTCAGCGCTGTATGTCACGGAGCTGCTGTCAGCGCTGTATGTCACGGAGCTGCTGTCAGCGCTGTATGTCACGGAGCTGCTGTCAGCGCTGTATGTCACGGAGCTGCTGTCAGCGCTGTATGTCACGGAGCTGCTGTCAGCGCTGTATGTCACGGAGCTGCTGTCAGCGCTGTATGTCACGGAGCTGCTGTCAGCGCTGTATGTCACGGAGCTGCTGTCAGCGCTGTATGTCACGGTGCTGCTGTCAGCGCTGTATGTCACGGAGCTGCTGTCAGCGCTGTATGTCACGGAGCTGCTGTCAGTGCTGTATGTCACGGAGCTGCTGTCAGCGCTGTATGTCACGGAGCTGCTGTCAGCGCTGTATGTCACGGAGCTGCTGTCAGCGCTGTATGTCACGGTGCTGCTGTCAGCGCTGTATGTCACGGAGCTGCTGTCAGCGCTGTATGTCACGGAGCTGCTGTCAGCGCTGTATGTCACGGAGCTGCTGTCAGCGCTGTATGTCACGGAGCTGCTGTCAGCGCTGTATGTCACGGAGCTGCTGTCAGCGCTGTATGTCACGGTGCTGATGTCAGTGCTCTGTATTACGGTGCTGCTGTCAGTGCTCTGTATCTCCTGCACCCTCTTGTTTGCCTACCCTGGTCCCTGACCTTCCCTCTCCTCCATTGCCTTCATTAGCTCCATAGTCCTGAATTGTCAGAACAATTTCCCAAATAAAAAAAAAATGCTTGTAGTTATCGATCCCAAATTCACCTCATACATGTATTATGCTATTGTCCAGGTGGTGGGACTACGTGCTACCCCCTAATAATTACCCCGTGGCCGCAAATTCGACCTAAAGGTTTGCGAAATTCGCCTCCCATTGAAGTCAATGGAGTCCGCGGCGAACGGACGTTTTCGCGAACGTTTGTGTCCGTTCGCGTTTCGCGTTCGCGAAACGTCCCGTCGGAAGTTCGTCCATCACTACTCTGGACTGGCCGCTCAGCTGTCGGCTAATTGCCAGCTCTCTTCTCTTTCCACAGTTACCAGCTGTTCTCGATGATGCTGGTCTGACCTGCCTATTTAAAGCCTTCCAGTTCACTTTTTCCTTTGCCTTCACGTTGGTCACATCACAAGGAACCATCTCCTGCTGTTTGTTTCAAGACTGGCCTGCTGACATCCCTCCTGGCTTCTTATCCTGCTTGCAGCTGCTCTCCTTGGATCCCTGACTTCTGGCCTGGCTGATTACCCGATCTGGTTAATGAACTTTGGACTGGCTGACTACCCGATCTGGCTAGTGGACTCTGGCTATGCTTGACTACGCTTTTTTCTATTTACCTTTTTATTTTTATTAATAAACAAGTGTGATTCAACCCTGTACCTTTTCCCTGAAGGCTACAAAAGTGGGATTCGTCATCTCCCTCCTGTCCGGCGAGCCTCAAACCTTTCATTCTCTTGAAAGTTTCTTCACAGCTATGTCACAGCTCTATGAGGATCCCCAGTTAACCACAACAGCCGAGGCTGCGCTGAATTCCTTGCAGCAGGGTCGCAGAGAGACCGAGGATTATGCAGTGGAATTCAGATGCTGGAGCTCTGACACAGAGTGGAATGACGCGGCCCTGCGTCATCAATTCCGCATGGGCCTGTCTGACCCCCTGAAGGATGAGCCTCAGACACTGGATGCACTTATTAATCTGTCAACTCAGATTGATCAGCGCTTGAGAAACGTTCTGAAAGATCTTTCGGTCACCATCGCCCCATCTGGATGCTGCCAAGGGTGCCCAGTCCACCCAGTCCTGTGCCTACCGTCTCTCCTAACACAACTGCTGAGGCCCCAGAGCCCATGCAACTTGGCCTGCTCCGCCCGTCTCTTACCCCAGAAGAAAAGATGCGCAGAAGGGCCCACAACCTGTGCCTGTACTGCGGAGAACCTGGACACTACGCAAGATCTTGTCCCAACAAGACACGTAAGTGCATACCTCTCTCTTCCTTGAATGCACCTGCCATGTCTAAGACTGGTTCTCATCTGGCTCTTGCCATTGTCTTACAGCTTTCCGGAAGGACTATCCCAGTGTCACTCATCGTTGACTCCGGGGCATGTAGCTGCTTCATAGACCTGGCCTTCGCTACCAACCATGGCATTCCCCTTTGACCTAAGGCCCGGGGCATTGCAGTACATCTGGCGGATGGCTCTGCTCTCAGCTCTGGTCCAGTCATCGGGGAAACCGTTCCTCTGTTGGCCACCATTGATTCTCAACATCAAGGACTTTTATGCCTGGACATCATTCCCTCTCCCCTTTTCCCGATTATATTGGGAATGCCCTGGTTGCAGGCTCACAACCCCAGCTTTGACTGGGCCATGGGTGAAGTTCAGTTTCCTTCCGAGTACTGTCATAAGCATTGCCTTTGTGGGACATCTTGCCATCCCAGCTATTCTGTGTGAAGTCAGATACTGAGCTATGCCACTCTATTCCTAAACCTCATCACGACTTCTTGGATGTCTTTAGCAAAAAAGGATCCCTCCACATAGACCATATCACTGCCCAATAGAACTTTTACCAGGAACAGAAGTTCCCTTTGGAAGGATCTTTCCATTAACCGAGCAGGAGTTGGGTACCCTGAAGGACTATATAGACAAGAATCTTAAGAAGGGGTTTATCCGCCCCTCCACCTCCCCAGCCGGTGCAGGCATCTTCTTTGTCGAAAAAAAAGACCGCTCCCTACGTCCTTGCATTGACTACCGGGAATTAAACAAAATAACCATTAAGAACAGATATCCACTACCACTGGTGGCAGAACTTTTCCAGAGATTGTGGATCTTTACTAAGCTGGATCTTCGTGGAGCATACAATCTCATCCGCATCCGAAAAGGAGACTAGTGGAAAACAGCCCTCTGTACTCGATTCAGTCATTACGAGTATCTTGTTATGCCGTTTGGACTATGTAACGCCCCATCGACGTTCCAGCACTTTGTCAATTACATTTTTCATGACTACCTGGACCTGTATGTCATTGTCTACCTGGATGACATTTTGGTATTCTCCTCATCCTTATCCGATCACCGCAGGCATGTCCGGAACGTACTGGCTCGTTTAAGGCAACATGGGCTTTACGCCAAACTGGAGAAATGCGAATTTGAGATCCAATGTGTGCAATTCCTGGACCTGGTCATTTCGGCTGAGGGCATTAAGATGGATCCCAAGAAAGTTGCCGCTATCCTGGACTGGCCCGCCCCCGCTGACAAAAAGGGGGTACAGCGCTTTATTGGCTTCGCCAACTTCTATAGGAAGTTTATTAAAGGGTTTTCTTCCATAATCGCTCCCATAACGGAGCTAACTCAACAAGGAATCCGATTCTGCTGGACTCCTGAAGCACAGGTGGCCTTTGAAAAGCTCAAGGGACCTTTTACATCAGCGACCATTCTCAAGCATTCAGATCCGGCGTTGCCCTTTCTCCTGGAGGTTGACGCATCTGAAATCGTGGGCACGGTACTCTCCCAGCATCAGGGTGCTAAAGCTCTCCTTTATCCAGTGGATAAATTGTCTTCTTCGGAGAGGAATTACGATGTTGGAGACCGAGAGCTTCTGGCCATCAAAGTGGTGCTGGAGGAATGGCGCTATCTACTAGAGGACAGCCAAGAGACTAAAACCACGGCAGGCCAGATGGGCACTTTTCTTTTCATGCTTCCAGTTCCACATAATCTACAGATTTGGCTCCAAGAATGTCAAACCTGACGCCCTCTCCTGAATGTTCCATGACACTGAAGAAATTCAACCCCCGGATACCATCCTACCTCCTGGAAATTTTCTACTCCTGCAAGGGGATCTCGTGTCTCGGATAAAACAGGCTTCTATCGGAATGACCGCATCCGATGAAATTTGTGCCCAGGATGGCCTTTTTTGGCATAACGGCAAGATTGTGGTCCTGGAAAATCTAAGGGTACACGTGCTTGAACTGTGTCATGACCATAAGCTTGCTGGTCACTTTGGGCCATCAAAAACGATCGACCTGGTGCAGCGTACCTTCTGGTGGCCAGGGATTGCAGGGACTATGTTGAGTCATGCAGTGTTTGTGCCTGAAACAAGGTCAGCCGACCAAGGGCATGGGGTCTGTTGAAGCCTTTACCGGTCCTGGAAAGGCCATGGAGTATGATTGCGATGGATTTCATCATTGAGCTTCCCCCCATCAGAAGGTTTCTCATCCATCTTCGTGGTAGTGGACAGGTTGTCGAAGATGGCACACTTTCTGCTTATGAAAGGCACCCCTTCAACTTCAGAAACAGCAAAAATGTTTATCAAGGAATTAATAAGACTGCACGGAATCCCACCGAATATCGCATCGGATCGTGGTGTCCAGTTCACCTCTAGGTTTTGCAAAGCCCTTTGTGGTTCCCTGGAAATCGAACTGGCATTCTCTTCTGCATACCACCCACAGACGAATGGCCAAACTGAGAGAATCAATCAAACTTTAGAACAGTATCTCCGGTGTTTCTCTACTTTCTTGCAGAATGATTGGGCCTCCTTGCTCCCTTTGGCCGAGTTATCATACAACAACTCCTTGCACTCAACCCTCAACCAGACACCATTCTTCGCCAATTACGGCTTTCACCCATCTTTCTTACCAAGTTCGGTACCCGATTTCACCCATCTTTCTTACCAAGTTCGGTACCCGATTGTACTGTGCCAGCAGTCTCGAAACCCTGGACTTTTTCTCTGCCAACAACAAGCTGCTTCAGGAAACCATGGCCAAATCCCAGGAATACTATAAGAAGTTTTATGATGGGAAGAGGCGTGGGGAACTTGTCTTGGAGAACGGCAACCAGGTCTGACTATCCCCGACTAATTTGAAGCTGGCGTGTTCCTCTAAGAAACTGGGTCCCTTCCCTGTGAAAAGAAGGATTAACAACGTAGCCTATGAACTTGACCTACCTGCTTCTTTAAAAGTCCACCCAGTTTTCCATGTGTCTCTCTTAAAACCTGTGGTCCCGAATCCCTTTGCTGGCCGTAGCGCCACCCCCCCCCCCCCCCCAGTCCGGTTATTGTTGACAACGAGGAGGAATTTGAGTTTGAAGCCATTCTGGACTGTTGAAGACGTTGCAACCGAATTGAGTTCCTCATTAAGTGGAAAGGGTATGGGCCCGAAGATAACTCGTGGAAACCTGAAAACAATTTACACGCCAAAGAACTCTTACGGGTGTTCAAGAATTCACATGCTTCCAAACTGGCTTGTCTGGGAATCCGGAGTCTGCCCTTGATGAGGGGGCACTTTTTGAGAGGTTACCTGACTGGACAGATGGCTGGCTGCCCTGGCTTGCGCCGGTGTTAGACGGCGAGCGTTGGCGCTCGTGTTCCTGTGCTCATGGCTGTGCGCGCTCCTGTGGGCACTCATGCGCATGTGCTGGTTGACCCTGGTGCGCATGTTGGTGTGTGAACATGCGCACGGATGCGCGTTGGTGCACGCGTCCCTGTCGGAATTGACTCATGTGCTGCTGGGGGCGCTGGTGCGCGCACAGGTGTTCGGGCCCATGCGGGTTTGCCTCAGAGGACTACAGAACCACACCCAGCTATGTCATGGTCCTATTTTGTTCCTGTTGTCCTAATATAGAAGAGTGAGTAAATGTTGTCACACTAGGGCTAGATGTGTGTTACCAGCTCAATCACCAAATTAAAATAAAGATAACAAGCTTGAAAAAAAAAAGAAAACGAGTGCAACCACCACATCTAGGGACCTATAGGCTGCAATACATAACATTTTTGTTGAGTTTAGATACACCTTAACAGAAGGGATTTCACAAAAAGGGTCCACTTGATATATCACAAGTTTGCCAGTCTATATTGATCATTTATGCTTGACTGGAAAATGTGCAAAAGCATGAAAGGTTGTCACCAGGGCTATTTTTTAGCTAGAACTTCTTGGCGGAATTCTGTTCTGCCACCTCTGGTGCTGGTAACAGGCTGATCTCTTCTGTCACTTATAAATACAGAAGCATGGCTGCAAGTGACAGTGCTCCTTTCCCAGCAGCAGCATAGAACTCCATGACCTGAAACTCTCTATATGACAGCAAAAGAGAAAGGGAATTGTCAGAGAGGTTACCTGACTGGACAGATGGCTGGCCGCCCTGGCTCGCGCCGGTGTGAGACGGTACGCGTTGGCGCTCATGTTCCTGTGCACGCTCCTGTGGGCACTTGTGTGCGTGTGCTGGCTGACCATGGTGCGCATGTTGGTGCATGAACGCGCGCATGGATGCACGTTGGCACGCGCGTTTCTGTGGGTATCGACTCGTGTGCTGCTGGGGGCGCTGGTGCGCGCACGGGTGTTTAGATGCGCGCGCGTGCGGGTTTGCGCGTGCCTGTGCACGTTGGCGCACACACGTCTGCGCTGCTTGGCGCCAGCTGGCCTATTTAGTCTGGCTGAACCCATTGATCAGTGCTGCCTGTTCAACAGCTCCCCGTGACCTTGTTCCCTAAAGTGTTTTATTATATCTGTTTAACCACTTCAATACCGGGCACTTTCACCCCCTTCCTGCCCAGGCCAATGTTCGGCTTTCAAATTATGGATGAAAATTCAAATATAATTTTTTTTCAGTGCTTTCTTTTGTTGGCACTGAATCACTGCTGGGTTTTAGATTTTTTATTAAACAAATGAAAAAAGACCGAAAATTTAGAAAAAAAAATATATTTTTTTTAGTTTCTGTCATATAATTTTGCAAATAAGTGATTTTTCTTTTTTCGCTGATGAGGCTGCACTGATGGGCAATTATAGGCTGCACTCATGGGCACTGATGGGCTACACTGATGAGGCTGCACTGACAGGTGGCAGTAATGGGCACTCATAAGCAGCATTAATGGGCATTGATAGGCAGCACTAACAGGCACAGATGATGAGGCACTGATAATCAAAGCATTGATGATCACTGCCCTGGTTATCAGTGTAATCGATGTGTTGACAGGCTTGTCAGTTAACAGCTCTCCTTTCCTCCTACAGACACAGTATGGGAGAAAAGGACTGCTGATAACCGGTAAGTCTATTTACATGTGATTGGAGACAGCTGATCACATGGCAAAGGACTGCTGTGATGGGCCCTTGACCCTAATCTGTGATTAGCGGTGTCCAAAGGACACGGCGGTCACAGAGCATGCCGATGCACACCACAGGAGGCATGCCTGATGCGCACCACAGGAAGTGCACAGGGGGCATGCTGCTGGTAGGACATTTGTTAAAACCATCCCAGAAATGGACAACTATGCTGTAGCTGTCCTTCGGCTATAGCATGGTCAGCAAGTGGTAATACAACACCTGTTGATCATGACGAAATCTTGTGAGCTGACAACATCCTGTGCTACCTATTATTATTCCTAGTAGCCTCTGAGGACTATAGAACCACACCCAGCTATGTCATGGTCCTATTTTGTTCCTGTTGTCCTAATATAGAAGAGTGATTAAATTTTGTCATGCTAGGGCTAGATGTGTGTTACCGGCTCAATCACCAAATTGCTCTGATAGTATCAGGCAGCCATGACCGAGTCCGGGCAGGGGGCCTCCCCTATGGATGAACTTTGTAGGCACTTAGCAGACCTCACCCAAGTGGTCAAGAGCCTACAGGATGGCTAATCAAGATTGGAAGACCAAGTCCAGGCTCTGTCCTCATCTGCTTCTCCTCAAGGAGCAGCTTCTGCCAGTCTCACCCTGTCAGGGCTGGCTTAGCCCTTCCTCCTCTGGACTGGCCGCTCAGCTGTCGGCTAATTGCCAGCTCTCTTCTCTTTCCACAGTTACCAGCTGTTCTCGATGATGCTGGTCTGACCTGCCTATTTAAAGCCTTCCAGTTCACTTTTTCCTTTGCCTTCACGTTGGTCACATCACAAGGAACCATCTCCTGCTGTTTGTTTCAAGACTGGCCTGCTGACATCCCTCCTGGCTTCTTATCCTGCTTGCAGCTGCTCTCCTTGGATCCCTGACTTCTGGCCTGGCTGATTACCCGATCTGGTTAATGAACTTTGGACTGGCTGACTACCCGATCTGGCTAGTGGACTCTGGCTATGCTTGACTACGCTTTTTTCTATTTACCTTTTTATTTTTATTAATAAACAAGTGTGATTCAACCCTGTACCTTTTCCCTGAAGGCTACAAAAGTGGGATTTGTCATCTCCCTCCTGTCCGGCGAGCCTCAAACCTTTCATTCTCTTGAAAGTTTCTTCACAGCTATGTCACAGCTCTATGAGGATCCCCAGTTAACCACAACAGCCGAGGCTGCGCTGAATTCCTTGCAGCAGGGTCGCAGAGAGACCGAGGATTATGCAGTGGAATTCAGATGCTGGAGCTCTGACACAGAGTGGAATGACGCGGCCCTGCATCATCAATTCCGCATGGGCCTGTCTGACCCCCTGAAGGATGAGCCTCAGACACTGGATGCACTTATTAATCTGTCAACTCAGATTGATCAGCGCTTGAGAAACGTTCTGAAAGATCTTTCGGTCACCCTCGTCCCATCTGGATGCTGCCAAGGGTGCCCAGTCCACCCAGTCCTGTGCCTACCGTCTCTCCTAACACAACTGCTGAGGCCCCAGAGCCCATGCAACTTGGCCTGCTCCGCCCGTCTCTTACCCCAGAAGAAAAGATGCGCAGAAGGGCCCACAACCTGTGCCTGTACTGCGGAGAACCTGGACACTACGCAAGATCTTGTCCCAACAAGACACGTAAGTGCATACCTCTCTCTTCCTTGAATGCACCTGCCATGTCTAAGACTGGTTCTCATCTGGCTCTTGCCATTGTCTTACAGCTTTCCGGAAGGACTATCCCAGTGTCACTCATCGTTGACTCCGGGGCATGTAGCTGCTTCATAGACCTGGCCTTCGCTACCAACCATGGCATTCCCCTTTGACCTAAGGCCCGGGGCATTGCAGTACATCTGGCGGATGGCTCTGCTCTCAGCTCTGGTCCAGTCATCGGGGAAACCGTTCCTCTGTTGGCCACCATTGATTCTCAACATCAAGGACTTTTATGCCTGGACATCATTCCCTCTCCCCTTTTCCCGATTATATTGGGAATGCCCTGGTTGCAGGCTCACAACCCCAGCTTTGACTGGGCCATGGGTGAAGTTCAGTTTCCTTCCGAGTACTGTCATAAGCATTGCCTTTGTGGGACATCTTGCCATCCCAGCTATTCTGTGTGAAGTCAGATACTGAGCTATGCCACTCTATTCCTAAACCTCATCACGACTTCTTGGATGTCTTTAGCAAAAAAGGATCCCTCCACATAGACCATATCACTGCCCAATAGAACTTTTACCAGGAACAGAAGTTCCCTTTGGAAGGATCTTTCCATTAACCGAGCAGGAGTTGGGTACCCTGAAGGACTATATAGACAAGAATCTGAAGAAGGGGTTTATCCGCCCCTCCACCTCCCCAGCCGGTGCAGGCATCTTCTTTGTCGAAAAAAAAGACCGCTCCCTACGTCCTTGCATTGACTACCGGGAATTAAACAAAATAACCATTAAGAACAGATATCCACTACCACTGGTGGCAGAACTTTTCCAGAGATTGTGGATCTTTACTAAGCTGGATCTTCGTGGAGCATACAATCTCATCCGCATCCGAAAAGGAGACTAGTGGAAAACAGCCCTCTGTACTCGATTCAGTCATTACGAGTATCTTGTTATGCCGTTTGGACTATGTAACGCCCCATCGACGTTCCAGCACTTTGTCAATTACATTTTTCATGACTACCTGGACCTGTATGTCATTGTCTACCTGGATGACATTTTGGTATTCTCCTCATCCTTATCCGATCACCGCAGGCATGTCCGGAACGTACTGGCTCGTTTAAGGCAACATGGGCTTTACGCCAAACTGGAGAAATGCGAATTTGAGATCCAATGTGTGCAATTCCTGGACCTGGTCATTTCGGCTGAGGGCATTAAGATGGATCCCAAGAAAGTTGCCGCTATCCTGGACTGGCCCGCCCCCGCTGACAAAAAGGGGGTACAGCGCTTTATTGGCTTCGCCAACTTCTATAGGAAGTTTATTAAAGGGTTTTCTTCCATAATCGCTCCCATAACGGAGCTAACTCAACAAGGAATCCGATTCTGCTGGACTCCTGAAGCACAGGTGGCCTTTGAAAAGCTCAAGGGACCTTTTACATCAGCGACCATTCTCAAGCATTCAGATCCGGCGTTGCCCTTTCTCCTGGAGGTTGACGCATCTGAAATCGTGGGCACGGTACTCTCCCAGCATCAGGGTGCTAAAGCTCTCCTTTATCCAGTGGATAAATTGTCTTCTTCGGAGAGGAATTACGATGTTGGAGACCGAGAGCTTCTGGCCATCAAAGTGGTGCTGGAGGAATGGCGCTATCTACTAGAGGACAGCCAAGAGACTAAAACCACGGCAGGCCAGATGGGCACTTTTCTTTTCATGCTTCCAGTTCCACATAATCTACAGATTTGGCTCCAAGAATGTCAAACCTGACGCCCTCTCCTGAATGTTCCATGACACTGAAGAAATTCAACCCCCGGATACCATCCTACCTCCTGGAAATTTTCTACTCCTGCAAGGGGATCTCGTGTCTCGGATAAAACAGGCTTCTATCGGAATGACCGCATCCGATGAAATTTGTGCCCAGGATGGCCTTTTTTGGCATAACGGCAAGATTGTGGTCCTGGAAAATCTAAGGGTACACGTGCTTGAACTGTGTCATGACCATAAGCTTGCTGGTCACTTTGGGCCATCAAAAACGATCGACCTGGTGCAGCGTACCTTCTGGTGGCCAGGGATTGCAGGGACTATGTTGAGTCATGCAGTGTTTGTGCCTGAAACAAGGTCAGCCGACCAAGGGCATGGGGTCTGTTGAAGCCTTTACCGGTCCTGGAAAGGCCATGGAGTCTGATTGCGATGGATTTCATCATTGAGCTTCCCCCCATCAGAAGGTTTCTCATCCATCTTCGTGGTAGTGGACAGGTTGTCGAAGATGGCACACTTTCTGCTTATGAAAGGCACCCCTTCAACTTCAGAAACAGCAAAAATGTTTATCAAGGAATTAATAAGACTGCACGGAATCCCACCGAATATCGCATCGGATCGTGGTGTCCAGTTCACCTCTAGGTTTTGCAAAGCCCTTTGTGGTTCCCTGGAAATCGAACTGGCATTCTCTTCTGCATACCACCCACAGACGAATGGCCAAACTGAGAGAATCAATCAAACTTTAGAACAGTATCTCCGGTGTTTCTCTACTTTCTTGCAGAATGATTGGGCCTCCTTGCTCCCTTTGGCCGAGTTATCATACAACAACTCCTTGCACTCAACCCTCAACCAGACACCATTCTTCGCCAATTACGGCTTTCACCCATCTTTCTTACCAAGTTCGGTACCCGATTTCACCCATCTTTCTTACCAAGTTCGGTACCCGATTGTACTGTGCCAGCAGTCTCGAAACCCTGGACTTTTTCTCTGCCAACAACAAGCTGCTTCAGGAAACCATGGCCAAATCCCAGGAATACTATAAGAAGTTTTATGATGGGAAGAGGCGTGGGGAACTTGTCTTGGAGAACGGCAACCAGGTCTGACTATCCCCGACTAATTTGAAGCTGGCGTGTTCCTCTAAGAAACTGGGTCCCTTCCCTGTGAAAAGAAGGATTAACAACGTAGCCTATGAACTTGACCTACCTGCTTCTTTAAAAGTCCACCCAGTTTTCCATGTGTCTCTCTTAAAACCTGTGGTCCCGAATCCCTTTGCTGGCCGTAGCGCCACCCCCCCCCCCCCCCGAGTCCGGTTATTGTTGACAACGAGGAGGAATTTGAGTTTGAAGCCATTCTGGACTGTTGAAGACGTTGCAACCGAATTGAGTTCCTCATTAAGTGGAAAGGGTATGGGCCCGAAGATAACTCGTGGAAACCTGAAAACAATTTACACGCCAAAGAACTCTTACGGGTGTTCAAGAATTCACATGCTTCCAAACTGGCTTGTCTGGGAATCCGGAGTCTGCCCTTGATGAGGGGGCACTTTTTGAGAGGTTACCTGACTGGACAGATGGCTGGCTGCCCTGGCTTGCGCCGGTGTTAGACGGCGAGCGTTGGCGCTCGTGTTCCTGTGCTCATGGCTGTGCGCGCTCCTGTGGGCACTCATGCGCATGTGCTGGTTGACCCTGGTGCGCATGTTGGTGTGTGAACATGCGCACGGATGCGCGTTGGTGCACGCGTCCCTGTCGGAATTGACTCATGTGCTGCTGGGGGCGCTGGTGCGCGCACAGGTGTTCGGGCCCATGCGGGTTTGCCTCAGAGGACTACAGAACCACACCCAGCTATGTCATGGTCCTATTTTGTTCCTGTTGTCCTAATATAGAAGAGTGAGTAAATGTTGTCACACTAGGGCTAGATGTGTGTTACCAGCTCAATCACCAAATTAAAATAAAGATAACAAGCTTGAAAAAAAAAAGAAAACGAGTGCAACCACCACATCTAGGGACCTATAGGCTGCAATACATAACATTTTTGTTGAGTTTAGATACACCTTAACAGAAGGGATTTCACAAAAAGGGTCCACTTGATATATCACAAGTTTGCCAGTCTATATTGATCATTTATGCTTGACTGGAAAATGTGCAAAAGCATGAAAGGTTGTCACCAGGGCTATTTTTTAGCTAGAACTTCTTGGCGGAATTCTGTTCTGCCACCTCTGGTGCTGGTAACAGGCTGATCTCTTCTGTCACTTATAAATACAGAAGCATGGCTGCAAGTGACAGTGCTCCTTTCCCAGCAGCAGCATAGAACTCCATGACCTGAAACTCTCTATATGACAGCAAAAGAGAAAGGGAATTGTCAGAGAGGTTACCTGACTGGACAGATGGCTGGCCGCCCTGGCTCGCGCCGGTGTGAGACGGTACGCGTTGGCGCTCATGTTCCTGTGCACGCTCCTGTGGGCACTTGTGTGCGTGTGCTGGCTGACCATGGTGCGCATGTTGGTGCATGAACGCGCGCATGGATGCACGTTGGCACGCGCGTTTCTGTGGGTATCGACTCGTGTGCTGCTGGGGCGCTGGTGCGCGCACGGGTGTTTAGATGCGCGCGCGTGCGGGTTTGCGCGTGCCTGTGCACGTTGGCGCACACACGTCTGCGCTGCTTGGCGCCAGCTGGCCTATTTAGTCTGGCTGAACCCATTGATCAGTGCTGCCTGTTCAACAGCTCCCCGTGACCTTGTTCCCTGAACCTGAATTCCGGCTTAATTACCTATTGACTTGGCTTGCTCTTCTGACCTTCCTGGATATCTGCCCACACCTGACCTCTGGCTCGTTTTTGACCTTTGCTCCTGTCTGCTCCCTTGTATCTCGCTGCCTGCACGTTGCTGAACCCAGCCTGTACCTGGACTTACCTTACCGGCTCCTGCTCAGTATCCGCTGCCTGCATTCCTGCTCTCCACCTAGCTGTCTGAAGACCCTTCTCTTCCAGCATCAGGATTCACCTACCAGGCTCTCATACTCCTCTGCACTCCCAAGCCACCTGTCTTCTCTACCAGGGGCCATGAGTTGGACATGTAAGGGAGACCCTCTGCCCAAGTGGACTCATCGGTCAGGTACGTAGGCTCTGATAGGAATCTACACAGCTGGACAGACACTCTAGTCTCATGTGGGAAGCTCCCCTGAAGTCCACGCTGGCAGTCTGCACTCACATGTTGTAAGTGTAGCACCCTCTACCTTAGGTAGGTGCTAGAGGTAGATTTTTCTCTGTAGTGCAGGTAAATTTAAGTAGGCTTAGCCAAAAGCTAGGCCTGTTTGTTTTGATCTGTGGGTCTGGGAGTGGCCTAGAGTAGGCTGGTGACTCACAGCTGGCTATATCTTTCAGTTACCTCCCTTCTGCTTCTATAGGCTTCTAGAAGAAAGGAGTGGATGAAAGGTGTAGCTGTCTGGAGTGTTTTAAGGAGCCCTGGCCAATCCCCAACCTGGATTGGCAGGGGGCAGGCCTCATTAAATACCTAGGGTCAGCCCAGCTGGGGAGGAGTTGTCGTGGAAGAACTGGAGATGAAGTATTAGGCTGTTGGGGACTTTGAGGAAGCTCCCAACTCTGGGGAGGGGGGGTGACCTTGGGCCCGGGGCTCGGAGCTGAACAGGAACCCCACACAACAGGCATAGGAGAGGACAGCGGGTAGTACTGCCGGGCAAGTCTCCTGTAGATATCCACCAGGTGTAGGTGAGTAACACACAGCCAGAAACACTGGGGAGGCATGCTGGAGCAGATTGGGGGGATGCAAACTAAAATCGATGTAGAGCCAGTAAGGACTGTGGTTTCATGGGTGGTGAAAGTAGGCATCTGCAGCCAGGATCTGAAGAGGACTGACTGGGATCAGTAGTCCACCTAGGAGGGCAACTAGCACCAGAACTCTTTTTTGCTACACCATAGGGGCCCGCGGGCCCTGCCTGTATTAAGGCATTCTACTGAGGCCTGGCTGCAACCAGTGTCAGGCCTAACCATGTGCTAGCTATGTCACAAAAGTTGCGCTGGAGTGAGAAGGAGTAATAGTGTGCAGCAAAAGTTGTGCAGGAGGAGTGTACAGTACTTTGTCCCAAACTATGCAAGAATCGTTTCTGGGCATTCCATGAATTCCTTAACCCCATCCGCGTTCTAATCCCTCAATAAAATACAAAAACAAAGCTAATGGACTTGTTCATTGTCTTGGAATGTCTGGAAGGGTAGGGTGACAGGTGGGCCATATCACTCAGCAGCCTCTACGGAGGTACCGCTACATAAGTTGCTCTTCTGCAGCAACCAGTCTCTCTGATACTTTCTAGGTGGTGGGAGAGGCTTTGGGGAGTGAGAAAAGTTCTGTACTGGAATCTAGGGAGGTTATTGGAGGGGAGAGCTCTCTACTGAGGGGAGGGGGAATGTAAGAGTTGGAGAGAGTTTGGGGGTAAACCATATTTTGTTTATAAGTGGCTTGTGAGTAATGTGCGCCTCATCCACGCACTCTGTACACAGCACACTCCTCAACCCTGAACTTTGTATGTACCACACCCCTCAACCCTGCACCTTGTACACAATGCTCTCTTTAACCCTGCACTCAGCAGACTTCTTAACCCTGCACTCTGTATGTAGTGCACTCCTCAACCCTGCACTTTTTACACAGCGCACTCCTCAACCCTGCACTTTTTACACAGCACACTCCTCAACCCTGCACTTTTTACAGAGCGCACTCCTCAACCCTACACTTTTTACACAAAGCACTCCTCAGCCCTGCACTCTGTATACAGCACACTCCTCAACCCTGCAGTCTATACATAGTGCACTCCTCAACCCTGTACTTTGTACACATTGCACTCTTGGACCCTGCACTCTGTATGTAGCACACTTTTTAAGCCTACACTCTGTACACAGTGCACTCCTCAACCCTGCACTTTGTATATAGTGTACTCCTAAACTCTTAAGAATGCACCATGCAACCTTGAAGGTTCAGTTTCTGCACCTTTTCTCTGAGAAAAAAGTCCTGGTTCACTACTGACTCTCGTAAAAAAAAAAAAAACAGCAACGTTCTCAGTATTAAAGCTTCTTCCCTTCCTTTTTTGGGCTTAACTAGGGATGAGCCGAACACCCCCCGGTTCGGTTCGCACCAGAACCTTCGAACTGACCTAAAATTTGTACGAACTTTAGAACCTTATTAAAGTCTATGGGACTTGAACGTTCGAAATGAAAAGTGCATATGCCCGAGGGGCGTGGCCAGCGCACAAGCTGAATGGAAGCTCTGTGAGAGAGCTCCGTGACACGAACGGGCATATTAGCGACAATTCACAGCGAATATCGGTAAAAAAGATACGAACAGACGACGGAAGAGCTCCTGAATCCGAAGGTGATGTTGAAAAAGCGGAAAGACGAACGGAAAATGAAAAAACTAACGACATTCTCCTCTCAGTCAGCAGGAGGGAGAAAAAAAGATGGCACAGATCCTCTCACAGCTGCTGTACCAGCAACGGCCTCCTCAGGGAGAGCGCACTACACTGACATGCCTGATGCTGCTCTAGAAGAATCACCTCACAAAACACATCTGGAATCTCCTCATGAGGAAGATTACCTCAGCCCTACATGACGCAGCCCGGCTAAAACTCGTATCAAACTGGATTTCACAGGCCAGGAGGTAAGCCATAAAATACCTCATATTAGTCAAGATAGCACAGTCATAACTCCTATAGCTTCGCCTATAGCCGCATTCCCCACTAATAACCAGCCTATTCTGGACACCCAATTAAAAGAAATGCTATTAACTTTACATACTTCGCTTCATACGGATATTTTACAACTCACAAATCAATTCTCCAAAGCAGTGAACTCCTTAGGTGAAAGAGTACACACTATTGAGAACTCTATGGGAGACATGACCAATACTATTAATGACTTAATAGATGCTCATGAAGAAAATAAAGCTGAAAAAGAGTGGCTTAAATTTAAAATTGCAGATTTAGAAGACCGCTCAAGGAAAAATAATCTCAAAATCAGGAGTATCCCTGAAAATATACAGCAGTCTGATCTTAAAAAATATGCCACTGACTTATTCTCCAACTTGCTGCCAGCTATACCAGCCTTAGAGCTCACAATTGATCGCATCCATCGGATTCCGAAACCGTCATTTCTCCCTCCACAGATACCACGTGATGTACTACTTAGAGTACACTTCTACCATGTTAAAGAACAAATCCTATATAAAGTGCGACATATAGGACAACTTCCACAACCATATAATACAATCCAGATTTATGCTGACTTGTCTAAACATACTCTAGATATGAGAAGACAACTTTCCACGATTACAAAAGCTCTGCGTAATCATAAAATTGAATACCGTTGGAAACAACCATCTAAACTACTGATACAGAAGAACAACACCTACCATATAATCACTTCTGTGGAACAAGGCATTAAGTTACTTCACGCATGGGGTATTATCCCCGAACCAACTCCACCTATCGGAGCTAAGAAGAATCCGGAGAAACTTACGCCACAATGGCATTAACTTTCATTGACTAGATCCGGTCAAAATACAATCCTATCTATAGGAAACCGATCTATCAGCTTGCCCGCCGTGCCGTGCGATACTAAATCTTTGGAACAGCTGACCTTTGAACTAATTCCCCATTCTAATGTTGCAGTATACATTGAAATGTTTACCACTGCAAGTTAAGTTTAATGTTTGGTTATATTTTTGTTTGTGCTTTTACTTTTATTTTTTTCTTCACAGTATCCTATACACAACTCATAGCATTCAAAGAGACAGGTATGTTGTGAACCTACAAAATTTGAATCAAAACTTTTCAGTCACTAAATTTTTGGACATTCATAGTCATTTCAGACTACAGATTGTTCACATGGAAGTAGCATTTAAAGCTATTATCAGGCTAGTATGTACTTACTTTTTCCATCTTATTAATATCCTTTTATGAGTATAAAGTTAATATCTTTAAATACTAATGGTCTTAACCATCCAGCAAAAAGAGCGTCGATGTGGCAAATGGCTAACACCCAGCGATATCAAATATTGTGTATACAAGAAACCCATTTCAAAACAGGCGCTATTCCCACTTGCACCCATAAGAACTTTCCTCACATATTTACAGCATCAGGCCAACAGAAAAAAAGAGGAGTACTTATTGCCATACATCATTCAGTTAATTTTCAATTACATGAATCTATTGTAGATACCAATGGACGATACCTCATATTAATATGTACCATTGATAATACACTTACTACATTGGTAAATGTGTATGCGCCTAATAAAAGGCAATCCCATTTTCTGAATGGCCTGATGAGAAAAATAGGTAAATGCCGAAAAGGTGCCTTAATAATTTGTGGAGACTTCAACACAATACATGAACAAGAACTAGACACTTCTAATCCCAAAACCAGAACCAACTGTGCACTTAAAATTTTTTTGAATAAAAGCGATCTCTATGATGTATGGAGATGCCATCATCCTGGAGATCGTGAATACACATATCATTCCCTGGTACATAATACCTATACTCGTATCGATTATATTTTTACGGATAAGTGGTTATTGCAGCGGGTGAGGGAGTCTGACATGGCACCCATCACTTGGACTGATCATGCCCCAATTAGTATGACTATTCTACCTAAACACTCTCAAACGACCCATTTTCTATGGAGAACAAATGCATATCTTATCAAAATGCCTACCTATGCTACAGCTATACAAAACCAGATAAATGAATTCTTTAAATATAATGTGGGATCGGTGTCAGACTCCGCCACCCTATGGGGTGCTCATAAAGCATTTAGTAGGGGAATGCTAATGCAACTGAATGCTCAATTCAGGAAAAATAAAACGAAACTCATTGAGAAACTTACTGATGACATTAAAACATTAGATTCCCAAAACCAATGTCACCCATCACAACAACTGAAAACTAAACTACAAATATTACGACAGGAACTCAGAACGACTTTATTGGATACATTTGAAAAACATACTAAAAAATTAAAGCTAAATATTACCATACTAGCAACAAAGCAGGAAAAAACATGGCACTTCGGATCAAAGGCAGATATTCCAAATCAAAGATTCCATATCTATACCACCCTATTACTAGAGAAAAATTGCAAGACCCCCAAGACATAGAGAATGCATTTAGCTGTTATTATAGCTCCCTTTACAATCTTAAAGATGATTCTCAAACTCCCATACCTACCCCAAAGATAATAAGTGATTTCTTAGATACTATTAGTCTCCCATCATTAACTACTGATCAAATCTCTGATCTTAACGTCCCATTTTCAGTGGAAGAAATTGCTAGAACTATAGACTCCCTGCCCAACAATAAATCTCCGGGCCCAGACGGAATGATAGGAGAATACTATAAATTACTTTGAGATATACTGGCTCCCCACTTATGCTCACTTTTTAACGAAGCGGCATCAAAAGCTGAGATACTTCAGGCCTTGATCATAACACTGCCGAAACCAGGCAAAGATCCCAACGCTCCCCAAAATTTCAGACCGATTTCATTATTGAACATTGACATCAAAATATACACCAAAGAAATAGCGAATCGACTGATGAACTACATACCAGACCTCATTCACAAAGATCAATCTGGCTTTACTAAAGGTCGACAATCTTCAGATGCAACAAGACGTCTGATTGATATTATACACTTCACTGAGAGACATCAAACGCCTTCTCTGCTCCTTTCTTTGGATGCAGAGAAGGCGTTTGATAGGGTCCATTGGGGCTATTTACAGTCAGTGCTTTTAAAATTCGGCTTTCATGGAAATATTTTATCGGCAATTTTTGCACTATATAAGGGCCCCTCAGCGAGAGTATACACAAATGATATGATGTCTAGGCCCTTTGGCATCTCGAATGGAACACGACAAGGTTGCCCCTTATCTCCTTTAATATTTAATTTAGCCATCGAACCTCTAGCAGAACGTATACGATCTGACACAAAACTATCTGGTATAAAAATTGAGCAAATAGATAATAAAATAAGTCTGTTCACAGATGACATAGTGCTTATAGTGTCTGATCCTATTTCATCACTCCCGAATCTCCAAAATATACTAACGACATTTGGAGCAGCATCATATTATAAAATCAATGAAACCAAGTCCCATATTTTAGACCTAGGATTAGATAACACAACCAGGCAGTTATTGTCTAATAAATACCCCTACCACTGGAAAGATGAGGGGATTTCTTACTTAGGAATCACTCTCACTAACAAAACAAAACAGTTATTTAAAACAAACTTTTTACCATTTAAGAAACATTTTGAAACAGATCTGACAACACTTAGTAAATTCGAATTTACATGGGCTGGTCGCCTGGCAGCTTTCAAAATGATGACCTTACCAAAATTATTATATTAACTCAGGTCCCTTCCAATATGTATCCCTAAATACTACTTTAAATCCTTACAAAGCAGTTTGGGAAAATATCAATGGAATGACAAAAAATCCCGTTGCGCATACCATATACTAATTAAACATAGAAATATAGGTGGTGCGACCGTACCTGATCTACAGGATTATTATGACGCAACTCTTTTGACCCAATTGCAAGAATGGTTCTTGCCTACTCCTAAAACTTTATGGGGACAAATTGAGAAAGACATCACACGACAGCCTAATATGCAATTCTGGTTAATTAGTAGGAAAATAAAGTCCACAATTACAGCTCAATACCCACCAACGGTGAAAGCGACGCTACACTCTTGGCAGAGAATCATCACATACAAATGGGATAAAACTCCAATCACGGTGTTAAACCCTCCTCTAACAATCATACCAACATTAATTCCTGGCGTACAAATACACGACTGGAATTTGGGTCGGGATATCAAACTTGGTTTCTTCTTCCAACAGGGCTCATTGAAGTCTTTTTCTCAGTTAAGTAATGAATTACAGCTTCCGAATTCTGAGCGATCTACATATATTCAAATAGAAAAGTGTCTGCTACATAATCCACAACTCAGAGCTTCAATCCCGGTTAAAATATGGTCTTTTCTCAATAACCATGCCACCTCACAGAAAGGAGTAGCTACAATATACCCAATTCTAGGGGAAAAAAACATACCCAGCAAACTACCTTCCTTCCTTAAATGGGAACAAGATTTGGGGCAAGACTTTTCAATTAAACAATGGATGGCTTCCCTTCGAAGCATATATAGGGCCACTGCATGTGTTACACTATGGGAATTGGCACAAAAAATTGTTCAAAGACAATACCTGACTCCACATATCCTAGCAAAATTCAAGGGGAACTCGTCACCTAATTGCTGGAGAAATTGTACCCAATTGGGCACCCTATTTCATATTATGTGGGACTGCCCAAGCTTAGATAACTACTGGCAGGCAATCTCCCATTTACTCACTTCCGTAACAGGTATTGTCCTTCAACTTTCACCAGAACTAGCCATTCTGAATATGAATTTACATACGATTCCCAAACAATATTGTAAAGTAGTAACACATATACTTTTAGCTGCGAGACTATCCATAACTAGAAAATGGAAAACTGACTCTCTTCCTACTATGACAGAAGTTATAGAATTAACCCAACTTCACCACTCCTACGAATTGTGTTTTCCTAATGACAAATCCCTATATATTAAGGAACAACAACTATGGGAACCTTGGAGTACATGGTACAAAAATTATACTTCCACAATTTAGATAATGCTGATTCTTTAATCATATAGAAGAAAGAACTCCTGTGCGTTTTAATATTTTTTGGATGGCTTTAAAAATAATTTCATAACAAAGTGACAAATATATCACATGTCTGTTTATCTGAATTGAGCTGCGGAGTAAGAATAGATCTTTATTTTCCTTCATAAAAGATAATACTGTGTTTGAATTTCCTTTAGGATGTTGGCCTAGGTACTCAAAGACACAGATAGATCCCTGTGAGGGGTGTCTTGGGGTCCAGAAGTGGCCATTATCCATGTCACTATTTATAAATCTTACAATAATTATATTACGGACTTTATTATACAAGTTCTAAGAGACTTACTCTTGTTCGAGTCCCTTTATGACTATGAATATTAGATACTTGGGAATACTACTTTATTCTTTATTGTGGACTATTTGTTTCTATGCTATATTGTGCTGAGAAAACCCTGTCACTACATTATACTGTGTTATGTTACTTTTATTACTATATATTATTTTTTTTGTTTTGTAACCCTTGTTGTAACTAACTCTGCTAAAAATCTCAATAAAAACATTTGAAAAGAAATTAAAAGTGCTAATTTAAAAGGCTAATATGCAAGATATGCAACAGACAACACCAGCAATAAGGAGTATCTTCAGGTGTATACTGTGCTGGAGGCACACAACACCCACTTTAACTCCTGCAGATGCCTGTATTAGAGAACACCAGCAATAAAGGGCAGATACAGGTGTATACTGTGCTGGAGGCACACAACACCCACAAACTCCTGCAGATGCCTTAATTAGACAAAAACAGCAATAAAGGGTAGATACAGGTGTATGCTGTGCTGGAGGCACACAACACCACTTTAACTTTAAGATGCCTGAGAAAAGAACACACCGTCCCTGCCTATCTAGCTCTTTCCCTGCACGCCGGAACGCACTACACAAAGCCGCCTCGCTGGCAGCTTTATATAGTGTGGGGCATGTACTAAACCCCCTGAGCTATAATTGGCCACAGGCATCCTGCCTGTGGCCAATTATGGCTCTCCCCGCTGAAAGCGCTGTGATTGGCCAAGCATGCGGGGTCAGAGTGCATGCTTGGCCAATCATGACTAGGAACCTCACAACATCCTATAAGATGCTGGGTTTGATCTCTACAGGTGTTTACTGTACACTTATTGAAATGGACTGCGTCTGTACTTTATATTTCAGGTGGGACAGAATTCCACTGTGAAAAAAATACAATAGCTAAGTAAAAAAAAAGGGTTTCTTTGAGCAAGCCAAGAATGAGGTTTTGTAGTGATACTGAAAAAAAAACAAAAAAAAAAACAGAATAGCATAAATGTATTAAAGTGACCAAAGGCTGTGGTGTCATGGGGTTAAGGTATGAAAAGTTGAAGAATTAAAGCAATTCCTTGTACATACCAGTTCTCTGTTTTGTGACCATTCCAAAATTTGACTCTACAGCAAGTCCAGCATCATAAAATACTTCCATGTTATTAGCACCACTACCTGGAGTGCAGCCAATGTCAGACTTCTCCACAATGTCCCATACCTAAGAGATAGAGAAATGTAGATTTAACATAGTTTTCCTACTGTTTCTATGTCCTGTACTGAGGTCTAAATTAATCAAATCACAGATCTGTATAAATGAGCCTGGAAAAGCAAATTACGTTAAATCCAAACAGCGGTCAACTCTATTTATTCATTTTTTGCAGGTTTGGGTGAAGAATTTTACATTTTTGTCAGATTTTAATTCCTGTATGGAACTCCATTGGAGAGATTTTTTTCTCACTTCCTGACTTCGTGACACCTGTACCCAAAAACCGATAAGTGCATTTGTCACTGGGATAGAAAAGCGCAGACAACAATAAAAGCTTTGCTTGAAGTTCTAACCCTTGTGATACAGGAGTTCAGGATCACTGCTTGCATACGTGACAGTCTTTATTGAACTTGAAAAAATAGTTTTGCTGCAATGGAAAATGAGAATAGCTCTTATTCCACTGGACCAGTCCCACACTAGGGTTCTGGGTTTTCCCGTCTGCTTCAGGGGTCCCAAGGAGGACGTTTGGAGGTTCTTCCCACCCAAAACTCTTCGAACCTCTGAAATTCCGGGGTTCTAATGAGAACGTAGCAATCTAGAGTATTGCAAATCAATCCTCTCATTTCCAGCTGGACAACCTCAGAATCCCTCACTCAAAATTGCCTTCAAATCATACCCATAATAACTATAACCATAGTCTTTTAGAGACTGGTATGCAAATCAATATAGAGGAATACTGTACTAGGTGCCCCGTGTACTCACCTCAAAACATTTGTAGGAGTACTGTCCTTGCAAGTTTAAAGGTAAACTATTGTGGTTTTTGTTAAGTTTTATTTTAACTTTTAGTTTATGCTTTTTTTAACTAATGTTGTATATACAGTGCATCTGGAAAGTATTCACAGCACTTCACTTTTTCCACATTTTGTTATGTTACATCCTTATTCCAAAATGGATTAAAATAATTATTTTCCTCAAAATTCTACAAACAATGCCCCATAATGACAACATGAAAGAAGTTTGTTTGAAATCTTTGCAAATTTATTAAAAATAAAAAAAAATACATGTACATAAGTATTCACAGCCTTTGCTCAATACATTATTGAAGCACCTTTGAAACCAATTACAGCCTCAAGTCTTTATAAGTACGATGCTACAAACTTGGCACATCTATTTTTGGGCAGTTTCTCCCATTCTTCTTTGCAGGACCTCTCAAGCTCCATTAGGATGGATGGGGAGCTTCGAGGCACAGCCATTTTCAGATCTCTCCAGAGATGTTCAATCGGGTTCTGGGCTCCGGCTGGGCCACTCAAGGACATTCACAGAGTTGTCCCATAGCCACCCCTTTGTTATCTTGGCTGTGTGCTTAGGGTCACTGTTCTGTTGGAAGATAAAACTTCACCCCCAGTCTGAGGTCCAGAGTCCTCTGGCGCAGATTTTCATCAAGGATGTCTCCATACATTGCTGCATTCATCTTTCCCCCGATCCTGACTAGACTCCCAGTTCCTGCCACTGAAAAACATCCTCACAGTACGATGCTGCCACCACCATGCTTCACTGTAGATATGATATTGGCCAGGTTATGATTGAGGCCACTGTGCTCATTGGGATCTTAAATGTTGCAAAAAAGTTCTGTACCCTTCCCCAGATCTGTGCCTTGATACAATCCTGTCTTGGAGGTCTACAGACAATTTCTTGGACTTCATGGCTTGGTTTGTGCTCTGACATGCACTGTTAACTGTGGGACCTTATATAGACAGGTGAGTGCCTTTCCAAATCATGTCCAATCAACTGAATTTACCACAGGTTGACTCCAATCAAGTTGAAGAAACAGCTCAAGGATGATCAGTGGAAATAGGATTCACCTGAGCTCAATTTTGAGTGTCATGGCAATGGCTGTGAATACTTATGTACATGTGATTTTTTTCATTTTTTATTTTTAATACATTTGTAAAGATTTCAAACAAACTTATTTCACACTGTCATTATGGGGTATAGTTTATAGAATTTTGAGGAAATAATTAATACATTTGGAATAAGGCTGTAACATAACAAAATGTGGAAAAAGTAAAGTGCTGTGAATACTTTCCAGATGCACTGTATTTATCTTACAAATAAATATTTGGCAAAGCCTATACACATGATATGGGACTCACAAAAAAGAAAGCACACAGCAGAAGCTGTTTGACTTTAGAATCTCTCTTGCCAAATTTCATTAACTGGATCACCTGCTGGTGACACTGTGGTTCTCAGATCTGAAGGGTGTGGTCCCAGTGTCCACCAGCGGGTGTCCCTCAGCAGCTGGCTGCAAGGATATATAGCCCCTTGTGACGGAACTGATCCCCCACTCCGATTGAGTGCTTCCGTCAGTATACCGCTTCCTAAGTCTGAATATAGATATCAGATATTCCAACCGCTCACAAGCACAAAACAAGGCGACACTTGCTTAGCTGCTCAAAATGGACTACTTTATTAGAACCAAAAAAACAAGTATTTATAATACAGTAGAAGACTAAAACCTAACCTAATTAGCATGAGCTAATTATCTAATCATTGACCAGACTAGTTGTCTGCGAGATAAGACTTTTCAGGGTAAGACTTTGTCTCCTAGCTCACTGACTGACTATTCAATACACATTACCATAAACATAAACACAGGGTTAATTAGCACAACCAACAATGTGTGGAATATTCTTACAAGCCAGACTAGACTCATATACGCAACAGACAGGTGACTGGAGTTTATGACATTAGCATCTAATGCCCCGTACACACGAGAGGACTTATGTCCGGCAGACTTCCAAAGGAGTTCCGCCGGAGTTCCGCCGGAGTTCCGACGGAGTTCTGGCGGACTTTTCGACCGAACGGACTTGGACACACACCATCACACCAAACTCCGACGGAGTCGAACGTGATGACGTACGACTGGATTCGAATAAGGAAGTTCATAGCCAGTAGCCAATAGCTGCCCTAGCGTCGGTTTTAGTCCGTCGGAGTAGCATACACACGAGCGGATTTTTCGAAGGGGACCGGGTCCGGCGGAGTTCCGTCGGGAAAATTTGAAGCATGCTTCATTTCTAAAGTCCGTCAGACTTTTGCGAAGCTAAAGTCCGTTGCAGCCCACACACGATCCAATAGTCTGACGGACTCAGTCCGTCGGACTTTGGATGTTGAAAAGTCCGCTCGTGTGTACGGGGCATTACAGTTTGTGTCCCAACAGTGTGATTCAGTCTATTGCTAATATGGCAAATACATATCCAGAGTCTGTGTGTCTTGGGGGGGACATGGATCTGAATCCAAGTAACACCACCTCAGGGTTCCCCAGGCATACAGCTCACAAAGAGCACCATTCCCCCACATGCGAGGGCCCATAATCGTAAGGCAAGAGGTTTGCATTCTGTCCCCTCCAACAGCCTCTGTCCCGGCTAGGTCTGTCACACCCCTGTTCTAGGTTTACCACAGTGCCTTAGAGGTTTCCCCTGTGCTCCAAACATCTTGATCCTGCTGCCCTTCAACCAATGATGTGTGCTTGTGTGCCTGCTACCCTGACTCTTGCAGCCTTGGACCTGATCCCTCTAGCTGTTTCCCTTGTATTTAACCCACTTCCTGACCCGTCTTACCTGATGTTCCTTGCATTTCTTGCCTGATCCAGCCTTACCCAATCTCTCCCCTTGCTTTGTATATAGTATATCATATTTACTTTGTTAGGTAGTTTTTTATTAGGTTTTACTTGTCAAGTGTGTTTTCCTAACGCTTGTATACTGTTTGTGGTGTTGGATGGTTTTGTCGTATGCTGTGCTATAAAATAATATGTAAACCCAACCTTTAATATACCTGATATGTGCCTGCTGCACCATGTACTTGTATAAAAAGTATCCTGTTCTTTTTGTATTGCTTGTATTGTGGTAAATTAAAAACTGACCACACTAAGCATGTGAGCACAGTGTGATCAGTTTTCTAGCTGTAATGGTTATAAATTATCCTCGCGCCACAATGTTTAAACAAATAAAGAAAGAAGTTATGGTTGCAGCAAAACACCGACAGGGGCTCAAACCCTCCCCTTAAATAGATATGCTGTATGTGTATTAAATGGTGTTGCGCTCCAATAAAAATAAATTTATAGATATATATCTTAATATATAATACACAAATAATTATGAAATAACTGCATGTGACTAATTAGACTAATAGTTCCAAACAGTGAATAAGTGCCATCTAAATAGTATCCAATCACATACAATATGACGGTTGGATCATTTTAGACTAAAGTGCATCAAGTGACAGTAAACAGTAAAGTGCATCCAGTGTCCATAAAGATAGCCAAACTAAAATATTTGTGATAAGAATCCAAAGTTCTGATTCAATTCATAAAGTGCATCAAGTGAAGTGAAAGAATAAAAACTATACAGATAATGAAAATAAAGATAAATAAAAATGATGTATAAACAAATATTAGCAAAACAATAACTAATCAATTTCCAATAAAGTGCAAATTTCCAATAAAGTGCAATCAAATAATTAGTATCCAATAGCGGTGGCAATGTCTCTTTCTATAGCAAAAACATTAGTCCGTATTTAGACGTGCACTATGTGAATCCACTCTGTGTCATAAGCATATAATGACTCCGCAACCACAAAGTAAAAATCCACCGGTGATCTTGTGAATCTTCAAACAATTGGTGTCCACACACTAGGTGCAGTGACTACCTTACCTCACTGCTGTAAGGTAGACAGCAGATATTACTTCCAGCAATCAGGTGGTATGGTTAATATAGGTGGTCCCTTCTAGGTGCTTAGTCATAAGCCATCAATTTAGGTATACAATACACAGGCAAAACAAAAGCAAAACGACAGCATCAAACGAACGGACTCCACGTTCGTACTCCGGACTCCATGTTCGTACTCCGGACGTCACTTCCGATATCCTCCCAGTCCAATCCTACGCGTATCGTCACTTGGACATGTGACTTCATCAGTGAATAGACTGCTGCATTATCTCCGGCTCGTACTGCGTCTTTAAATCCTGCCGTGCCCCGGCCTCACAAGGCAGCATGGGACTTGGAGTTTTCCCTCTGAGCTCTGGAGGCGGCTGCAGCCTTCCTTGGTCGCTTCAGGCGAGCTCCTTCCTAGTCCGGATGCTTAGTACGAAGGAGATGTCTCCCTGTGTCAATACATCTCCTTCGTACTAAGCGTCCGGACTCCGGACTAGAATGATTTATTTTGCAAGGTGAGGGTTTACATATACTTTAATGCCGCGTACACACAATCAAACAATCCGGTGGAAAAGTCCGGCGGACTCGAGTCCACCGGACAATCCGCCCGTGTGTGGGCTCCGGTAGACTTTTTTTACCCAAAAGTCCGGCGGACTTAGAAAGTAGTTTCGCACCAAAATTTGTCCGGTGGACAATACGGCCGTGTGTGTGCTAGTCCGCCATACTTTTTAAATGAACGGACTTTTCCCGCACGGAGAAGGTAGCCGGGACTAGCGAAGGAAGCGTCGCTGGCCCCCGTCACCTGGTATGGACTTAAAGAGGAAGCCCCATGCCGAAAAAACGGCGTGGGGGTCCCCCCTAGGTCCATATCAGACCCTTATCCGAGCACGCTACCCAACCGGTCAGGAAAGGGGGTGGGAACGAGCGAGCACCCCCACCTCCTGAGCCGCGTGCCCTCAACATGGGGGGGTGCTTTGGGGAAGGGAGGCTGCGTGGCCCCCCACCCCAAAGCACCTTGTCCCCATGTTGATAAGGACAAGGGCCTGTTCCTGACAACCCTGGCCGTTGGTTGTCAGGGTCTGCGGGCAGGGGGCTTTACGGAATCCAGGAGCCCCCTTTAATAAGGGGGCCCCCAGATACCGGCCCCCCCACCCTGTGAATGAGTATGGGGTACAATGTACCCCTACCCATTCTTCTGGTGAGAAAAATGTAAATAAAACACAACACAAGGTTTCAAAATCATTCCGGGGGTCTTCTTCCATCTTGGGGGGTATTCTCGCCCGGACTCCTCCGCTATCTTTTGATAGCTCTTTTACTAGCGGAGGAGCCTGGCTTTCTTCTTCGCTGCTGCCCTCATCTTCCGACTTTGGGGGTCTTGTCCCCCTCTTCGTGGGTCTTGTCCCCCTCTTCGGTTCTTCTTGCCGAGCCTCCGCGCTTTCTTCTAGCTCTTTTACAAGCGGTGGCCCGGTCTTCTATCGCCGCTGTCTTCGCTGCCTTCTGTTCTTCTCTTCTTGAGCTGTTGACTCGTCGCTGTCTCTGGCCACAATGACAGGGACATCGCCGGGTGATGTCCCGCCCATTTTGATGTCACAGTCCCAGCATCCTCTGGGACTGTGACATCAAAATGGGCGGGGACATCACTCGGCGATGTCCTTATATAAGTCCTCGCACACCGCCTCCCTGTCATTGTGGCCAGAGACAGCGACGAGTCAACAGCTCAAGAAGAGAAGAACAGAAGGCAGAGAAGACCAGGCCACCACTTGTAAAAGAACTAGAAGAAGGTGCGGAGGCCCGGCAAGAAGAACCGAAGAGTGAGACAAGACCCCCGCAGAGGGGGACAAGACCCCCGAAGCCGGAAGAAGAGGGCGGCAACGAAGAAGGAAGCCGGGCCCCTCCTCTAGTAAACGAGCTAGCAGAAGATAGCGGAGGAGTCCGGCGAGAAGACCCCCCAAGACGGAAGAAGACCCCCGTAGCTGTGCAATAAACTATCTTTAACCCTTGTGTGTTGTGTTTTATTTACATTTTTTTCACAGGTGACTGGGTAGGGGTACATTATACCCCATACTCATTCACATAGGGTGGGGGACCGGGATCCGGGGGCCCCCTTATTAAAGGGGGCTCACGGATTCCGATAAGCCCCCCACCCTGACAACCAATGGCCAGGGTTGTCGGGAAGAGGCCCTTGTCCTCATCAACATGGGGACAAGGTGCTTTGGGGTGGGGGGTCGTTAGGCCCCCTTCCCCAAGGCACCCCCCATGTTGAGGGCACGGGCCTGGTACGGCTCAGGAGGGGGGAGCGCTCGCTTGTCCCCACCCCTTTTCCTGACCGGCCGGGTAGCGTGCTCGGATAAGGGTCTGATATGGACCCGGGGGGACCCCCACGCCATTTTTTCCACGTAGGGCTTCCCCTTTAAGTCCATACCAGGTGACGGGGCCAGCGACGTGTCAATCTCGCCACCAAAGGAGGCGACATTGACTTCCTTCCCTAGTCCCGGCTACCTGGAGACGCGCTCAAAATGAACGGTCTTTCCTCTGCGTGTGTGGGCAAGTCCGTTCATTTCAAAAGTATGGCAGATAGTCCGCCAGAAAAGTCCTGTGTGTGGGCAGGTCCGCTCGTTCGGACAGTCTGGCAGACTTTACGGCGGTTTGTCCGCCAGACTAAGTCCGCCGGATAGTCTGATCGTGTGTACGCGGCATAATGAATATTATAATTGCACTTGGCTTGGGCTCACTCTCCTGTGCAGCTACACAAATCTTGTCACACCTGCTTTTGCTGTATATCAGCACTTAGTATTGTAAGGTTTGGGGGCTGTTTACAGGGCCGGATTAACATAGGGGCTTGTGGAGCTGAAGCTCCAGGCCCCTCCCTCAATATAGGCCCATGCCAGTGGCTTATCACTATCTGTAGCCTTCTTGAAGGAAGAGGAGCCCCCTCTGTGCACTGCACACATGGAGGAGACAAGTGTAGTCACTGCAGCCAAGGCTTGTCTCTGCAGATGTCTGACTCCTATCACAGGATCTGTTACACTCACACAGATCGTCTGTGTCTGGGAGCTGTCTGGGGGAGGGGCGCTGATGTTCTCCTCATAGCAGGAGCCCGGGAGGAAGGACATCTCCCATGCTGCTGACATAAGGTTAGTCAATTTGTAAGGGAGGTGTTATGTAATTATTGTGCTAGGGAACACACTTCTGCTTCCCCCATGCAATGTGCTCTCTTGTGCCCAGTGCCCCCCATGTAATGTGCTCTCTTGTACCCAGTGCCCCCCCATGTAATGTGCTCTCTTGTGCCCAATGCCCCCCCATGTAATGTGCTTTCTTGTACCCAGTGCCCACCATGTCGTGCTCTCTTGTGCCCAGTGACCCCCATGTAGTGTGCTCTTTTGTGTTCAGTGCCCACCATGCCATGTGCTGTGCATTGCAGTACCCACCATGTAATGTGCTATGCCCCCCATGTCATGTGCTGTGTAATTCAGTGCCCACTATTTAATGTGCAGTGCCCACTATGTTGTGCTGTGCCTTGCAGTGCCCACCATGTCATGTGCAGTGCCCCCATGTAATATGCTGTACCCAGTATGTCATTTGCTGTGCATTGCAGTGCTCACTATGTAATGTGCAGTGCCCTCCATGTAATGTGCTGTGCGTTGTATTGCATTGCTCTTCATGTGATGTGCAGTGTCCACTATTTCGTGCTGTGCCTTGCAGTACCCACCATGTAATGTGCAGTGCCCACCATGTCATGTACTGTGCCATGCAGTGCCTGCCATGTAATGTGCAGTGCCCACCATGTCATGTGATGTGCCCACCACGTCATGTGCTGTGCCATTCAGTGCCCACCATGTCATATGCTGTGCCTTGCAATGCCCGCTATATAATTTGCTGTGTCCACCATGTCATGTGCTGTGCCATGCAGTGATCCCGCCATGTAATGTGCGGTGCCCAACATGTAATGTGCTGCTCCATGCAGTGCCCACCATGTCATGTGCAGTTCCGACCATGTCATTTGCTGTTCTGTGCCCACCCTGCCATGTGTTGTGCTCAGCATGTAGTGTGTTGTGCCCACTGTGTAATGTGCTGTGCTGCTCAGCAGTGCCCACCATGTAATATGCCGGTCCTAACATGTAATGTGCAGTTGCATTGCCCACCATGAAATGTGCTATGCCATGCAGTGCCCACCATGAAATGTGCTGTGCCATGCAGTGCCTACCATGTAATGTGCTGTGCCATGCAGTGCCCACCATGTTATGTGCAGTGCCCACCATGTAAATTGCTGTGCAGTGCCCACCATGTCATGTGCTGCGCCATGCAGTGCCTACCATGTAATGTGCTGTACTCACCATGTAATGTGCTGTACATTGTCCACCATGGCATGTGTCGTGCAGTGCCCACAATGGAATGTGCAGTGCAGGGCTCACCATGTCATGTGTGGTGTCCACTATTTAATATGCTGTGTTCACACTGTAATTGCCTGTGCTGTGTCGTGCAGTGCCCAACAATGTGCCCAATGGAATGTGGTGTGCAGTGCTCACGATGTCATGTTGCGTCATGCAGTGCCCATCTTGTCATGTGCAGTGCCCACTATGCCATGTGCAGTACTCAACATATAATATGCTGTGCCCACCATATAATGGGCTGTGCAGTGCCCACTTGTAATGTGCAGTGCCCACCATGTAATGTGCTCAGCTGTGCCCGCCATGTCATGTGCTGTGCCCACCATATAAGGTCCTGTGCCCACCTTGTGCATGTTCTGTGCTCACCGTGCAATGTGCTGTGTTGTACCAACCATGTTATGTGCTGTGCCCACCATATAATGTATTGTGCCTACCTTGTAATGTGCTTATTGGGCAGTGCCAACCATGTAATGTGCTGTGCCCACTATGTAATTTGCTGTGCTTTGCCCACCATTAAATGTGCTGTATCTACCATGTAATGTGTTGTGCCAACCATGTAATGTACTGTGCTATTCCCCCCCCCATGTAATGTACTATGCTGTGCTGCCCCCCCCCCCCCCACAGACTCACCCCCTCACTCTCACCCCCTCTCTTTTACCCCCTCACCCCCTCTGTCGCTCATTACCTCTCTTTCACCCTGTTCTCTCTCACCACCTTCATCCCCCATTCTCTCTTTTTCTCACCCCCTTCAACCCCCTATTTCCCAACATCCTCTCTCTCTTTCATCCTCTCTCTATTCCCCTTTTTCTCACCCCCTCTCTCTCTTTTCCCCTCCCTCTCATCCCCTCTCTTTCAGCTCCCTATCTCGGTATCACCCCCCCCCCCCACCCCTCCCCCTTGTGTGCATTTTCATTTTATTTATTTTCATAAAAAGGCCCACCAAAATCCTTAGCACCAGGCACATGATGCTCTTAATCTGGCCCTGGCTGTTTAGCTCAAGTGTAGCACCCGCTGGCGAGAACAGTCCACACAGATGATTCCTTTTCTGGGCTTGTTGGCCCACTTTTATTAAAGAAAATCAAACAAAGTTCCATAAATAAAAACAAAAGTGGTTTCCCTCACCGGGGGTTTCACTGCCAGCAACAAATAAAAAGATATTCAGCCTCCTGGCTTACATGTGCAGCATTGCAAAAATACCAAGCCACCTGGCTCTCTTCAACAGCAGATGCACCACTGCTCAGGCTCCCACATGGAGCGCTCCTGAATACTGTCAGCAACCTCAGACTCAGGTTTCTGGCTTACACAGTGCAGCCTGCACTCTGGCTATTTCAGTGCACACCTGCACTCTCTGGGTTCTCCCTTGCAAGCCCGGACTCCTCGGGAGGGTGGAGCCCCAAGCCATGGTCCTGACTCTACTATCAGGCCAACACACACCTGAACAATCAGTGTGCTGGTGAATCTAAAATCCTGGACCCAGGACTGGGGATTTCATCCCACCCGGGTACATGCACTGGTGGGGTACCACAGTATCTTAACACTAAATTTCCATATGATAGAAAGGAGAGGGAGAAGTCACCGATCTCACTCATTCTCTTATGTGTCTAAATATCAGCTTAAGCTATTGACCTCTGTAAACATTGGGTAAGATCAACAAGGAAAACATGACCTCAAAGCTCCACCTGTTTACTTAAAATTAAGATACAAAATGCCATTTACAGTGCCTTGAAAAAGTATTCATACCCCTAGACATTTTCCACATTTTGTCATGTTACAACCAAAAACGTAAATGTATTTTACTGGGATTTTATGTGCTAGACCAACACAAAGTGGCATAATAATTGTGAAGTGGAAGGAAAATTATAATTTTTTTTCAAATTGTGTGGGGTACATTTGTATTGAGCCCCCTGAGTCAATACTTTGTAGAACCGCCTTTCGCTGCAATTACAGCTGCAAGTCTTTTTGGGGATGTCTCTACCAGCTTTGCACACCTGAAGAGTGACATTTTTTCCCATTCTACTTTGCAAAATAACTCAAGCTCTGTCAGATTGGATGGAGAGCGTCTGTGAACAGCAATTTTCAAGTCTTGCCACAGATTATCCAATGGATTTACGTCTGGACTTTGACTGGGCTATTCTAACACATGAATATGCTTTGATCTAAACCATTCCATTGTAGCCCTGGCTGTATGTTTAGGGTCATTGTCCTGCTGGAGGGTGAACTTCTGCCCCAGTCTCAATTCTTTTGCAGACTCTAATGCCGTGTACACACGATCAAAATTCTCGTTGGAAAAAGCTCTGATGGTTTTCCAGAGGGAATTCCAAAGGAATTCCGCTCAAGCTGTCTTGCCTACACACGGTCACACCAAATTCTGATCGTTTAGATCGGGGTGACATTCAACACATACGACGGGACTAGAAAAAGAATTTCAATAGCCAGTAGCCAATAGCTTCTGTCTCGTAGTTGAATCTGAGCATGCATGATTTTTGGCATGTCGGAATTGCATACACGCGATAAATTTTTGGCTGATGGAAATTTGGACAGCTAAACTCCGATGGAGCATACACACGGTCGCATTTTCCGATGAAAAGCTCTCATTGGTCTTTCTGGCCGGAATTCCGATCGTGTGTACGCAGCTTTACAGGATTTCTTCTAAGATTGTCCTTTATTGGCTCCATCCAACTTCCCAATAACGCTGACTAGCTTCCTTGTCCCTGCTGAAGAAAAGCATCCCTAGAATATGATGCTGCCACCACCGTGTTTCACGGTGGGGATGGTGTGTTCAGGGTGATGTGCAGTGTTAGTTTTACGTCACACATAGCATTTTGCTTTTAGACCAAAAAGTTAAATGTTGGTCTCATCTGACCAGAGCACCTTCTTCCACATGTTTGCTGTGTCCCCCACAAGGCTTCTCGCAAACTGCAAACAGGAGTTCTTATGGCTTTCTTTCAACAATGGCTTTTCTCTTGCCACTCTTCCATAAAATCCAGGTTTGTGGAGAGCACGACTAATAGTTGTCCTGTGGACAGATCCTTCCACCTGAGCTTTGGATCTTTGCAGCTCCCCCAGACTTACCATGGTCCTCTTGGCTGCTTCTCTCATTAATGCTCTCCGGCCTGTCAGCTTAGGTGGACAGCCATGTCTTGATAGGTTTGCAGTTGTGCCATACTCTTTCCATTTTCAGGTGATGGTTTGAACAGTTATCTGTGAGATGTTCAAAGCTTGGGATATTTATTTATAACCTAACCCTGCTTAAAACTTCTCCACAACTTAATCCCTGACCTGTCTGGTGTGTTCCTTGGCCTTTATGATGCTTTTTGTTCACTAAGGTTCTCTAACAAACCTCTGAGGGCTTTACAGAACAGCTGTATTTATATTGAGATTTAATTACACACAGGTGGACTTTATTTATTAATTAGGTGACTTCTCAATGCAATTGGTTTCACTAGATTTTAGTTAGGGATATCAGAGTAAAGGGAGCTGAATACAAAAGCACGCCATATGTGCCACTTTGTGTTGGTCTATCATATAAAATTCCAATAAAATACAATTCCATTTTTGGTTGTAACATGACAAAATGTGGAACATTTCAAGGGGTATTAATCGTTTTTCAAGGAACTGTACATCATTCCAGTTTATTACACATTTATACAGTATTTTTTTTTTTTTATTATGATTATAATAAATAAACAAGTTTATACAAAATCACTATATGTTCTATTTAGTAACAATAGATAAAGAAAATTAAAATTCCTTGAAATACTTATGCATTGAACAATGCTACATGCTATAGTTCTTACCTTACTCTGGGTTATCTTATTTTTCTTGTTTAATACAAAGACCGCTTTATCTACTGCCACTAATCCAACGTGAGAATCGGGATCTGCTTTCAGTGTCAAGGTTACACGATCTGACGGTGCTGCGATCTTCTTGTCGCTGTCCACCTCCAGCTAGTGTTGGATTCCAGGATAGAAAAAGAGAAAGAAAAAAAATACAATTTACTTAAGAGATGTAACCAAGTTTATTCTGGCAGACTTTTCTGCCATTCTTGTTATTATACAGCATATCGTAATAAACTGACCACACACTTTATAAACTGAGGTCCCATTCACAATATACCACACTACAAGCATAGAGCAGTCCATTCATTTCAATGGCCTGCCCTACATGTTCCAAACATGGCAAAGTAGATCATGCACCTTGAGTTTTGCAGGTTTTTAACTGTGGCCCTCTTACTACATATTCAGGATAACGCTAATGCCTCGTACACATGATCAGACTTTCTGACAACAAAACCATGAAATTTTGTCCGAAGTGTGTTGGCTCAAACTGTTCTTGCATACACACGGTCACACAAATGTTGGTCAACAATTACGAACATACTAGACGTACTATGTGGTTTTTCAGCTCTTTAGCACCACTCTTTGGGCTCCTTCTGCTAATTTCCTGTTAGTAGAAGTTTGGTGAGTGTTGATTCGTGCTTTTCTTTTCATGTTTTTTGTTTAGCGCTTTTCAGGTCATGCCTTTCAGTTCGTTTCTGAGTGGCCATTCGTCAACCAGACATGTTGCGGAATCGGAGGAGATAACGTGTTATTTATTATTGGCCTTGGAGTTATTGCTTTGACATTATTTTTTTGGTTGAATAATGATTTGATTTGGTATATTTTCTATATTTTTGGATGCATAGAAGGTACTTTTTGGTTAAGTTCTATTGTCAGATAGCATGTCTAATTTTTATTTTTTTTTTATTTTTAATGTAGAATAAAAAAATTGTGTAGAATAATACTTGGCTATGTGTTTTACTTCAAATGACAGTTTGGGAGTAGGCAGTTACATTTAAAAAAAAATACAATGCAAAATTGACAAGGGACACCAACATAGTTGTATCTTTGTTCTTAAAAACTATGGGATAATGGTGTTCTGGTAACTTGCACAAATAAAAAAACTAAATATAATAATATTATTCTTGAGATCACTAGAAAAAAAGCCTTTGAAAATGTGTTTGCAATAACTCCATCAGTATCACAAGCAAAGCAACTTCATTATTATCCCTTTAAAGAAGAAGGGAATTGTGCACTGCATTTGGAGATTTCATAATTTTCCACGTCACGAATGTTAATTCTCCATTACAAATGCTAGTTTACAAGACCACTTCTGCTTCCGAGCATGCCTGTTTGTACTTTGGGCTTTTGTCCAATGGACTTGAATACACACGATCCAAAAATCTGAGAACAAACATTTGTTGGGGGAAAATTTGAAGACATGTTAGCCAACATTTGTTGGCGGAAAGTCCGACAACAATTATCCCATGGAGCATACATGCGGTCGGATTTTCCGTCAACAGCCTGACATCCAACATTTCCCGTCGGAAAATCCGTTTGTGTGTACGGGGCTTAATGGCTCATTTACGCCTTGCTTCAACTTTAAGCCCTTGTACACATGGTCGGACATTCCGACGGAAAATGTCCGATTGGACCGTGTTGTCGGATAATCTGACCGTGTGTGGAATATCCGACCGACAAAGTTTTAGAGCCGGGCTATAAAATTTTCTGACAACATGATCCGATCGGACTTTGTAGAGAATTCTGATTGGACAAAGTGCCACGCATGCTCAGATCAAATTCCTAGACCAAAGCTATTGGCTACTAGCCTGAACGTAGTCCCATCGTAACGAAATAACGTCATCACGTTACGAACGATCGGGTTTTCTGACAACTTTGTCCGACCGTGTGTATGCAACACCAGTTTTGGACAAAATCCATCGGACAAAATCCGACAGATTTGGTTGTCGGAATGTCCAACCGTGTGTACAAGGGCTAACAGTTGAAAAAAACGGTGAAAAAATAATAAAGAACTAAAGTTACTATACATCCAAGCACTTAAATCCTCCCTCCAAAAAATTGTTGAGCCCCCACCCCGACATACACACACATATAAAAGTAAACTCATGTTGTTGGGGGCACCTACACATGAAAACATCAATTGCAATACACATGTGTAGGCAGGTACCTAAAATGTTATTTGTATATGCACTTTGGGTTAATGTCTGGTAGTTCATGGGTTAACATACTGTGGCGTGTCTCCAGTTTTTGGTCCGTGGTGCTTCCTGTACAAGGTATATACTGTATATAAGTCGTTGGAGGTAGAGCTTGGGTTGCTGTTAGTCATGGGGATTGGACAGAGGCCATACACATGGGGATGTAGATGTTGCAACGAGAATGGGGTTACCCCATAGCAGGACCCTGAAACGGGACTTGAAGCCATACCACTACTTGTTGAGAACCAACTCTCAGGGCTGGGCTTAGCAACTTCCTTCTCTGTGCTCAGGCTGCTCAGCTGTCGGATAATTGCCAGCACTCATTGATTCCTCAGTGGCTCACCTGGTAATCATGCTTGTCAGTCTTGCCTACAGTCAGTCCCTTATGGCTATTTAAACTGCCTTGTTCATTCCTTTCCTACCTTCATCTGGTCAACATATCTGGAGTTTCTCTGCTGTATTCCTGTTAAAAACTGTGCCCGGCTGATGTCCCTTCTGGTTCCTGATCCGGTTCTTCTGCCTCCGACTATGCTGATCTCTGGTTCCCTGATCACTGGTTTGTTTGATTACCCGATTTTGCTTCCGATCCCTGACTTATGTTTTGGTTACGTTTACTGATCTGTACAATTTTTTTACCATTACATTAAAAGGTGTGATTTTTACTCCATTTCTGTCTCAGTCTGATTCATGGTTCCTGACACCAACACAACCTAAACGTATGAGCACTACAGCACAACCCAAGTACCAGTACCAGTAGCAGTATAGCATGTATAAAAAGGAAGAATGTGTACTGCCATGATTATTGATATGTTGCCTTGCTGTTGTAATAACTAAAGAAGATTCAGGTAAAGAAAGTTCTGATGTAGTAAAAATGACTGGTCTGATTTACTGGTGAAAAGAGTGAGAGTGTGCTCCTACAGTGAATGGGAATGGGGGAAGGAGTATAAATTTTCATATTCATCTTCTGGGTAGAGAACAGTGAGAAGTAAAGGGAAGAAGGAGCAGCCAGCTCCAGAGAGGAGGAAGTGATGGACTGGACAGAGGGGTTCAGAAGCAATGATGGACTGGTGGCTATATGGTTTGCCCTTCTGAGTGGCAGGGTCCCTATATTAGGGCCCTGTGCATAACTGAACCCTCCTGGGGGCCTGGCCCGAACCACAGTATACATACTTTCCAACTTTTTGAGATGGGAAAGAGGGACACCTATTAGCAAAAGTATATAGGCATAGGACACACCCTATCACACCCCCTTAAAGGCTCAGCATACAAAAAAAAATGTTCAATCAAAAAGTGCTTTTTTACCAGTACTATTCCTTTATTATGGCTTTTGAAATGTACAAATGACAATGTATAAACTGGATGAAAGTTTTAGCACTGGGAAACACTTTTTGAAAGATAAATATTGCATTTTGTATATAACTATATAGATCAGACCAAAATGAGGGACAAATGAGAAGGAAAGAGGCACAGAGGGACTTTGTTCCAAATCAGGGACAGTCCCTCAAAATTGGGGACAGCTGGGAGCTATGAGTATACAGCAGCTTTCCTCCATGCCTAAAGAGAGTATGAGTAAGAAGAAGAGTGTATCATGTAAGGTGTAAAAGAGCTAGTGAAGAGAATCCATGCTCAATGTGGTATCTCTTGAAATGTCTATATAGTCAATTCCAGGACAGGTGTCACTGGTAAGTGAAAGGATGTTATCCTTCTGGAGTGGGGCCTGTGGAAATACGGCTATGAGGGGCACTAACTCGCACATGAAAGCAACACAACTATGCTAACACTTGACAAAAGTGATCAGAAAAATTCACAGTAATTCACATGTTCCCACATGCTAACACTTGATACATACAGTATACATATAGTATTGCCATTGGAGTCACAGTAATAATTCTATTGCCATTATTCATTGTTGACTCTGACCTGTGGGGGCCTTTAAAGTATCACCTATGGTAAAGATTTGAGGTGCCAAAGTTTACTGGGCGCACACAATTTTAAGGCTCGACATGTTGGATGTCTATATACTCAACAAAACTTCAACTTTTATATTTTACCCCAAAAATTGGTAATATATTGTTTTTGTGTGCCTTAAAATTAACTTTAGTGTATTTTTCTACAAAAATGTTGCATTTGATAAACTGTTGTGTTATTATTGTGTGACATAAAAAAATTGAAATTACAACTATTTTATTCTCCAGGTTGTCTGATTTCAAAAAGTATATAATATTTTAGGGGTTTTAAGTAATCTTCAAGCCTAAAATGTTTTTAATGTGTGCAAAAAAAGAAAGAAACTGTTCTGGCAGTGAAAGTACAGCCACCACTTTCCTTCCATCTCCTGCCCCAGGGACAAGGCAGGAACTGAGTTGATTTTCTTCACTTTCTGTCCTGATAATGTACCACAAATTGTGATGAAATCCTTACAAATTGAAGGGAAGTACGCGCTTATATAGCTGCCACTGGAACGGGTCTCCTCAAGTGAATAATTACCCTCACCTACAGTTGGCACTGTCAAAGCACATTTAGAAATTGCTACTGAATTGTAAATTATATAAAAAAAAGTGTCTTGACTTTTTAAAAATTTTGCACAATTCACAGGTGTGTTTTCTGCTATTCAAAATATTTCCTTCCATCCAAACTGGCCACCTTACCGTTCCCATGCATTCATCAACCACATCCACCCAGAGGGAATCCGACACAAGCTCTTTTTCAATGGTATAGTATGCCACAATACGAAATGATGGGATTAAGTCCTTTGTCACAATGAGTGACATAGAGACAAGGCCTTGGCCTTTATCTCGCTTCTGCTTGCCCACAGTCATTATTCTGCCTTTACTGAGGATCTGGGAAAAAAACAGTAGTCATTAGTGGAATTACATTTTAAGTTGGACCTTTCAGTAGTCTACATAAATAAAATCTTGACACTTCTCAATATAGGACACACATTGATGAGCTTTTATTCATACCAGAACTGATTCTCTTGTCAAACAAATCTACAGAAATTTAAAAAACAGCTTAAAGCAGGTTGATATGGCATAGAAAGAAGTCCATTGCTGATCAGAAATAGAGACCCTGAAGCCAGCTTTCATTTTTGGTCCAAGGAGATGCAGGCAGGGGATTCTCCACCACACAGCTGATATTAAAAAGGTTCAAAAATACTTGCAACATCTTTGACCTAATAGCCATGTGGCTATATTAAGTCAATGACAATGAAATAATATGACCATATAAGATAAATGATGTCACCAGCATCCACACTCCTTTGTAACATCTGCTGAAGGGTGGGTAATTCCAGTGTTCCTTTTCCAAACACTGAATCCAGCTGTCATTCTTGGTCCAACAAGATTTAGGCAGGGCATTCCCCGCCTTACAGTTGATTTAACAAAGGGTCAGGGATGGTTGTGACATCATTGACCTAATATGGCCACATGGCCATTTCATGTTAGGGTCATTGACCTAATATGGCCATGTGACAATGTTAAATCAATGATGTCACAAGCATCTCTGCACCTTTGTAACTTCAGGTGTTGGGTAGGAAATTCTCATGTTCAGGTCTAAAGTCAGCTTTCATTCTTGGTGCAATGAAATGCTAGTGGGGGGCTCCATGACCCACAGCTGATTTTACAAAGGGGTGAGGATGCCCAATACATCATTGACCTCATTGGCTGCTTGGTCATATTAGGTCAATGACACTGGTATATTATGGTCATGTGGCCATATGAGGTCGATGAGGTCATGAGCATCCCCACCCTTTTGTGTATAGGCAATATGGAAGAGCATGAGCCTTAAAGCGACCCTTGTGGTCCAGTCCAGAGAAAATGTAATTGGCAGGCAGGAGAAAGCATTTGCTAATTTTCCTCTCTCAGTGCTCATGTGACAGTACCATATGTGTATGGTTAAAGAAAATATCCTTATTGGCACTGAAAAATCTTATGCTGAAAACATTTTGTAAAGACCTTCCAAACTCTAATAAAACCCTGGTGATTTTGAAAAGCCAGTTAGTTCAACCAATAAAACAATAATACATAAACAGAAAACATCTATATACACAATCGTATACCCATAGTTGATCCAGAGGAAGGAAAAAACCCAAATGAAGCATTGTTCAATTTCAATTTGCTCCAACGGGGAAAAAATTCCTTCCTGATCCCTCAGAATATGAACTTACCAGATATGTAAAATACTGAACTTTGTCTTGGTCTGTAGTAGGGCTTGTCAATACATTAAAGTTTATGAAAAGTTGTTTGTTCGGCTTTGCCACATTGGTATTGATAGTCAAGTGCAGATAGTTTCCCTTTCCACTTTGTGGATTTATGGTGGCTTTCTCGGAGGCCTGGAGTTTTTCATCTAGTCCCCCTATTGTTGTCTTCACCTGTTAAAAGGGAAAGTTGATTTGTTAAAGAGGTGTACAAATCTGGTTAAAAGGATAGCACTACTTTCACAAGAAAAATAACACAAATAAAAAAAAAATGCTATATATTTATATAAATGTAGCGACCTCCCGGACCTCTGGAGGCCTAATGGGGACCTCCAGAGTCAGGGAGAGCTGACATCCTTCTCTGTAGAGTGGGTTACAAGGCATGGTGGGTGTAATAAGATGGAGTGATTGGCTCCAGACACTTTTTGAATGCAAAGATATTTATTGTCTATTGAACAAAAACTGTGGGAGAGAGAGGGTTATGGCCAGGACACCCTTGAGTAGATGCAATGATAATTGGCAGACTCCGAGACTTCTATAGGTAGATAGCTATACAGTGAAAGGCCTCCAGCCGGACACCACTTCTGTATAGGTAGGACAACAGTCTTTTAGTGTAGGTCTTCACTCACTGAGCACCCAGTCTCTCGATAGACTCTCAGACTCAATCACCACTGGATCCCCTGAGCTCTTCCTCTTCCATAACTCAGTATCTTCCTCAAGAACCCCCCCTGCTTCCCTGCTGGGTCCCTGGCTTGGCATCCACAGATACTCCTCAAGCTTCACAACTGCTGAACTGCTAGGTCCCTGGCTTGGCACTCACTGATGCTCCTCAAGCATCACCTCTGCTGTCCCGCTGGGTCCCTGGCTTGGCACTTCACCGTCCCCGGCTGGTGAGAAGACTGCTCTGGTACTGGCTCCAGCTTACTCCAAGTGGTCTCCGGTAACAAGGTGGTTGGTCCCTTAGTGGCGACAGCTTCCCCTCTACCTCTGACCACAACTGGTTCCCCATCCGCCTGTACCGTTACTCTTGTTTGGATTCCAATCCTGCAGTCCCAAACCTGCGCTGCTTCTCCTGCTTCTGGATAGGCACTCAGACAGCCTAGCAGCCAGCTGTCCCCGCAATAGGTCTCAGGCTTCCGGCCTAGTATCCGGGGCAGCATAACACACGTCCACCCAGACAGCTGGCACAGAGCACTGATCACCTTACTCCACCCAAATAAATGCTTCTTGCTAAGCCCTTGTCCATCTAATGTCACCAGCATAAAGCCACCTAGTGACAGAAGAGAGAAGGTGCAGCAAGTCCAGAACTAGAGAGGAATCAGTTCATCTGCTAACAATAAACCAGGGCAACAACCACCTGGCAAACTAAACTAGCAACCCTGCCTAAACACCAGGGTGCTACATCTAAATCATGTACGATTGCTAAACAAGTAAAATTGTAGTTGAACGTTTTTTCGAAAAAAAATCAATACGATGCGGCAACCTGAAGGCATTCTGTACATCGTTGGTGTATAGCACGCCCCCAGAAATGTAATTTACTCCTTGTGCAATTGGCTCACTGATTTTCCCAGAAGTCTTTACTAAGATACAATTAAGATTTTTGTCATCCACTGCAGTAAGAATTTCAGTTTTGGTGAGATAATCCCGGAGGGTAACATACTTCTAAAGGGTTGCAGACCCTGCTACTTCTTTCATCAGAAAACTGAAAGTGCACCATGTCATTATAATGGACCAGGCTTCCTTTTCAGAATCAGTCTACAAAGTATATGGGGGTTTATTTACTAAAGGAAAATTCACTTCACACTACAAGTGCACTTGGAAGTGCAGTCGCTGTAGATCCGAGGGGGACAGCAAGGAAAATAAAAAACAGCATTTTTGCGTGTACATGATTGGAGGATAAAATCAGCAGATCTTCCCCTCAGTTTTACAGTGACTACAATTCCAAGTGCACTTTCAAGTGCACTTGTAGTGCAGAGTGGATTTGCCTTTAGTAAATCAACCCCATGGTGACATAAACAGCTTTTTCTTTAGAACAAAAAAGAGTAGGACTCTGCTGCAAAGTTTGTTAAAATCCCTGAAATGTTCACTGATAACCCAGCAGAGGTGACAGAGAGCCAATTCACAACCCACTGTGACACTCAAGCAAATGCCCTTCTATGGGTGGGTTGAATGAGCACATTTAACGTCAGCAGCTCCTGTTAACTTTCATTAAGATTTTTCAACTTTTGTGTGGGGATGATCCTCCTTATATCTCATACTGAAGAGGAAAGAAAGTAGCAAACCACCAGCATGACCTTTTCTGTCATTAGGAGAGTCAAACACCATTAGCATACCTCCCAACATTTTGAGATGAGAATGAGGGACACCTACTAGCAAATGTATGTCGGCATAGGAAACACCTCCTGCCACACCCTCTTAAAGGAGAATTAACCAAAAAAAAGAGGCATAGTTAGACTTACCGGAGATGGTATTTCTAAGAGCCTTTCAGGACAACCTTGGAGAGAGTGCAGCTCCGCCCCTTTTCCAGGAAACACATGCCGCCTTTAAATCCCTCCTCTTCCACCATGGCCTCAGTTATTGTGGTCTCCGACAACTGGAAAACAAAGAACAGAAAACCACAAACAACCATGATAGACACTTACACCACTTCTAAGATACAAAGGGAGGGAAATAGCAGTTGTCCTGAAAGGCTCTTAGAAATACCGTCACCGGTAAGTCTAACTATGCCTTTCTCAAATCGCCTTTCAGGACATCCTTGGAGAGGATAACCGAGAAACTTACCCTAGGGTGGGACTACTGCCTGCAGTACCTTCCTGCCGAAGGCTTGATCTGCGGCAGACAGTAAGTCCAACCTGTAATGTCGGAGAAATGTTGAGTAGTTGGACCAAGTATCCGCCTTGCAAATTTGATCAGGTGTAGCACCGGCCCGTTCAGCCTAGGAAACTGCCGTTGATCATGTGGAATGAGCAGCAATACCTGAGGGGGGTATTTCTCCTTTAGCTCCATAGGCCTCTGCAATTGCTCATCTAAGCCATCTGCTCAGTGTGCTTTTGGAAGCTTTCTCCTTTTTACGAGGGCCTGAGAAAATCACAAATAGGGCATTTGATTTTCTAAATTCCTTTGTGATTTATAAAAATTGAAGTAGGCATCTCCTTACATTCAAAGTATGGAAAGCTTCTTCTTCTGTATTGGCAGGAGTTGAAGAGAAAGTGGGCACCACTATTTCCTGTGAGCAATGAAAGTTTTAATAAACTTTGTGCAGGAAAGCTGGGTCTGTCTGAAAAACTACCCGGTCTGGAAAAACTTTAAGAAAAGGTGACTGCCAGGGCCTGAAGCTTACTGACTCTTCTTGGCGAAGTAATTAAAAAGATTGTTTTCAGAACTACATTTTTTAATGATGCTTTCTGTAAGGGTTCAAACGGTGTCCCCGTGAGACCCTATAAAACGATAAATGAGTCCCAACTGGGAAAATTTGAGGGCCACCGGCCTATTTTGTGCTAGTGCCCTGAAGAGTCTTGAAATTAAAGCTTCTCTGGATAGAGTTTTTTCAAAATAAGCTGAAAGAGCCACCACCTGTGTTTTTAGGGTGCTGGCTGCCAATCCTTTTTCCATTCCATCATGGAGAATTTCAAGGACTGATACAACGTTTTTTACCTGAAAGCTTTTTGAGGTACAATAGGAATTAAACTTCTTCCAGACCTTCAGGTATATGGCCTGAGTTACCTCCTTTCTGCTGGAAAGTAGGGTCTTTACTAATTTATCAGATTTTAGGAGATCTTCCTCAGAAGTCAATCAGTTAGATGTAACCGGTCTGCTTCCAGACGACACACCAAGCCCTGTGTTAGAAGGTCCTCTCTGAGAGGCAGCTTCCAGGGAGGTTCTGTGGCCAAATTTAGTAGTGTTGCGAACCAGGGTCTTTTTGTCCAAAAGGGCTTGACCAGGATCATGTTGATCAGAGGGAAGGGGGAAAGGCATAGCACTCTCGGTGAAGAGAAAAGAAGTTCTGAACCTTTGAGATTCGATTGGCTGTCGAACAGGTCTACTTGGGGCTGCCCCATGCTCGAGATGGAGATCATCAGAAAAAACTTCCTGATTCAGCCTCCCCTCTGCTTCCACCATCCTCCTCCTGCTGAGTAGGTCTGCTAGCAGAATCTGAGAACCCTTTAGGTGAATTGCCGACAGAGAGGCCTCCCTGCTTAAGCACGTATGCTACAGCAGTCATATTGTCCGAAAGGATCTAAACGTGATATCCCTTCACCGTTGGATGAAAGGCTAGAAGACCCAGAAAGATGGCTTTTAGTTCTCGTCAGTTTGACGACCTTCGGGCTTCTGTCTTGGACCAAGCACCCTGAGATGTTAGACCATCCAGGTGGGCTCTCCAACCCCAGGAACTTGTGTCTGTTGTTAGACGTTTGTCTAGTGGAAAGACCCTTCGTCAGTCCCTCCACCACCAAAGTGTTTGTTTCACCTTTGAGGTAAGGCTGTTCTGTTTTTCCAGTGAGACCTGATGTGACCATGTCTGTAGGATGTTCAACTGGAGTGGTCTGGGATCGATGCCGCGAGAAGTCCTAATACTGCCATGGCCAATCGGACTGAGATTGAAATTTTTTTTAAATTTGTTTCACTGCTGAAAGATCTTTTCCAACTTCGCCTGTGGTAAGAAAACTTTCTGGAGCACTGAATTGATTGTATAACCCAGGAATAACATTTCTTGACTTGGTTCTAGATTTGACTTCTCCAGGTTGAGGACGCACCCTAGGTCCCTGTGGTGTATCTGTGATATCTGAAGATTTGTCACTACCTGCTCCCCGGAGTCCGCAAAGAATAACAGGTCGTCCAGATATGGAATGACTGATATTCCTCTTAACTTTAGAGGCTCCAGGGCTTCCGCCATTATTTTTGTGAAAATCCTAGGTGAAGATGAGAGTCCGAAAGGCAGAGCTTTGAACTGAAGATGCGAAAACCGATGACCCCAGGTTGACAGCTAATCAGAGGAAACGTTGGGAAACCTGGGCAATCGGAATGTGTAAGTAGGCATCCCTCAGGTCTAGGGATGCCATGAAGCAGTCTGGAGTCAACAGTTTTGTTATTAAATGCATTGTGTCCATGCGGAAATGTTTGTAACGAATTGATCTGTTTAAGATTTTTAGATTCAGGATCAATTGATAATTCCCAGAAGGCTTTTTTACCAGAAAGATGTGGTAATAAAAGCCTCAGCCCTCCTGATGTTTCGGGACCTGGACGATAACTTCCTGCTGGATCAGATCCTGTAATAGGCTCATCATTGCTGAAGCTTTGTCTTGGTCTCTTGGAAGGGCTGTAATGTAAAACCTGCTTGGAGGAGGCTCTGGGAACTCCAGACTGTATCCCTGAGCGATACCCTTTCTTACAAACAGGCTCTGAGATGTTCTGTTCCATTGTATGAGGAAGGCAGACAATCTTCCCCCTACTGGAACAAGACTATCACTTGCTTTTGGGTGGCTGGTCTGGGGGAGATCTGAAAAGAACTCCTCCTCTACCCTTACCCTTTTTGGGGGCCCAACTGTTCTTGTTATCTTCCCTACCTTTACGGGGCTGTTGAACAGCACAAAAATTATTTTTAGCTGTTTGCTTCTATATGGTGGGGAAAGCCTTCTTCTTGTCAGCTGTCCTATCCAAGATTTTTTCCAGATCTGGCCCGAAAAGAAGATCCTCTGAGAAGGGTAGGCCACACAATTTAATCATGGAGGCTGTGTCGCCTGACCAAGTTTTTAGCCAAACAGCCCATCTGACTGAATTCACCAGGCCTGATGACCTGGCTGCCATCCTAATTGATTCAGCCGAAGCGTTAGTCATGTATTTCACTGTTTTCAGGATTAACGGAAAGGACTCTAAAAGATCTTTTTTTGATGTCCCTGCCTCAACATGACTCTTCAGCTTTTCAACCCAGCATTCTAGATTTCTTGCCACTACCGTGGAAGCCATAGCTGGTTTGAGGCTGGCTGATGCAGAATCCCATGCCTTTTTTAAGAGGGAATCTGCCCCTTTATCTATTGTGTCCTTGAGCACTCCCATGTCCTCAAAGACCAGGTCCGTGCGACGGGACACTTGTGAAAAAGCAGCATCCACTCACGGCTTTTTATTCCACACTTCAGACTCTTTGTCTTCAAAGGGGAACCATCTCTTATGGGTTTTGGAAAGGAAAGGGCCCCTTTCAGGATACTTCCATTCCTACTTGATCGTATCTGATAAAACTCTATGGACTGGTAACACCCTGTGTTTGGTGTCATCTAGACCCTGATACATTCTATCGTGGACAGACAATTGCACTTTATCTTCTTGAATGTCGAGATTCATGTAAATTGCTTTTAAAAGGTCGTCCACGTCTTCTAAAGACAGCTTGTACTTGGAACTTTGGCTGTCGCCTTCCTCTTCCACCTCATTCTTACTTGCCCCCCCCATCCTCTGAATCTACAACTTCCACAGGCCTAGAGGTAGATGCCCTGGGACTAGATGGTGGTTGCTGAGTTTCAGTTTGGCTTGCTGGACTCTGGACCAGCAGTGTATTGACTGAACTTAATGAACTTGTGAGTTCATGTGCAGAGGAAAACAAGTCTCTTTATTGCTGAGATGTTTCCTCTTCAACGAGATCCTTAATGCAGGACCTGCATAGAGCCTTTTGCCAAGAGTCTCTAAGGGGTTTTTGCTTGAAGGGCATTTCCTCTGACTTGGTGGGTTCGAATGTTTCACCTTCACTAGCACTTTTTCCTGAAATGAGAACAGTGGCGTCTCACTAATGCTTAACACATTTTTTGTCTTTTAGTGGCTCAAATCTCAGACCAACACCAAGAGAAAAAAGAGAGATATGCTCCTCAGTGTAACCAAAATCTAGCAACTTCCACCATCAGCCTACAGGGTCCGAGAAAAGTAACCTCTGACCCTGCAGTAACAGGCTCCCTGTAGGGAGGAACATGACAAAAGAACAAACCATTACAGCCCATAAGGAGAAGAATAGAAGGCACCGCTGTACCCCTCTTACCTGGGCCTGACTGGTGCCTGTTTCCACCATTGCTGACGGTCGCTCGTCCATTTTACAGAGAGTGCAGTGGGGGGGGGGGGGGGAGATTATTTCTCTGTTTATTTAATATATCTCAGAATATTTCTCAGTTCCTGGCTCTAGCATCATCCACGCTGGCCGGAAACGGAAGCACCGATCGGTTGACCCGCCCCCTAGCCTCTGTGTTCCAGGCAACCGGGAGCACTTGCCGCCACACCCACACAGGAAACCCCGTCACTGGCCGTAACATCACCCGCCTGCCAGGACCCGGAACCGCACAATGCGGAGAATGCTGCCGAATAACGGCGGAGATCCGTTCAGCTACCTGAGCCATACTGCAGGCTCTGGTCAACAGAGATGCCATGACCTCTTGCTGGCCACTGCTCCAATGAGCTGGGAGAGACCGGAAACTACGGAACACCCCCCGCTCATACCGAGAGGGTGCTGGGATGGTCTCTGCACTCCAGGCAGAAAAAAACGCTATGAGGTAAGCTCTTTCCCCTCCACCCTGGAGGGAGAGCAGCCCCCCTGGTTCCAGCATGTACTTCCACCAAGGCGGAGGAAACACAATAACTGAAGCCATGGTGGAAAAGAAGGGATTTAAAGGTGGCATGTGTTTCCTGGAAAAGAGGCGGAGCTGCGCTCTCTCCAAGGTTGTCCTGAAAGGCGATGTGAGAAAAAAAAGGTTAATTAAATCCACAAGGGCTTTTTTTTACCACTACTACCTTTATATTGGCTTTTACAATTTACAAATGCAGCAATTTAGAATTCGTATGAAAGGTTTAGCACTGGGAAACACTTTTTGAAAGATAAGTGCATTTTATATACAACTATATAGATCAGACCAAAATGAGGGACAAACGAGGGAGAAAGAGGGACAGAGGGACATTGTTCCAAATCAGGGACAGTCCCTCGAAATCAGGGAAAGTTGGCAGCTATGCATTAGCACTGCCTTATGCTGTTAGAGCAAGGCAAAATGTTTCAGCATCAAAACAAAAACGAGTGCAGGCAGCCACAGCCTAAATAGAAAACCCTGTCCACTACCAGCAAGCTGCAGAGAGGAAACCTTGCTCTCTGTGTTAAAGCAGCGGCCTCTCTACACAGGCCCGCCACACTCCAAGTTGAGTCAGAGCTAGAGCTGTCAAATCAATCGTGAATGCAGGCTTTGCTGATTGCAGAGCCAATGGTCTGACTCATTAGGGGGTGCAGCTAGACAAGAATAAGGGTCCCAGTGTTCAGCATGCTGATGGGGAATAATTCCCCCTTAACTCCCTTTGTGAGCCAGTGATCAAGAATGACTATGCAGATCAAATTTTTTGACTTCACAGCTGCAAGCTTGCCCGGTCCAACCCAGCCAACCAGAATTTTCACAAAAAGCCATGGCGCCTGGCTGGGAGTAGCTCCAACTTGAAAAAGAGCACCCCAATCTTCAGGTTAGGGGAGTTAATTTTTCTTCCTTTAATTTGTCTTTATATTCGCCTGTTGTATTGTATGTCATACTCTATCACTTTATTATGGGCTGTTATACAATATATAGCACCTCCTGTTTATTTATTCTGTTGTTGGCTATAAATGTACAGCACACTCTTTGTCTTCAGATCCGTGCACCCGCCCCTGTATGCATGTCAGATTTTGACATGCGACTGTGCCTGTTCAGCCGCTGCATTTGCATCCAGTTCTATAGGCTGCCAGCATGCAGCTCCGAGGAGGAAGAAGAAATCAGCACCAGTCTGAATGAGCCCTTATGTATTGACATAACTGCTGAATTGGCACCAACCAAAGGCAGCGCAACTCTTCAATATAACACAGAAGTTGAATCCAATGCAATTCATATTCTTGCAGTTTATAGTATGTTTTTTTTTCCAGTCTATTGAAGAGCAGGGCTGGACTGAGACAAAAATTTGGCCCTGGACTTCATCCAGACCGGCCCACTCCAATTTTGCAAACACGCACAAAAACAGTATGCTGCACACTTGTACGGGCGCACGGCCCGGCTAGACACATAGCAGGTGTATGCAAATTCAGAAGCCGACAGTACACTGCTGGAGGGCTTTGCTTCAAAGGTAAGTTTGTCATGTGACAATAAAATCGGGCTTGTTTAGGTCCAGGCAGCATGAAAAAGGAAGATTTGCTTACTTGATCCTCCATCCTGTTAGACTGGACCTCAGAGTCTTCTACCCCCATGCTCCAAGGTCTTCTGATGTCATCAAGACTGATGCAGAAACCATAACACCAATTTTTCCCACTGGGCCCCCTTCATTCTATAGGGTCCTTCTTTTAGGCCCCGTACATACCATACAACCCCCTAAATTCCATAGGGTCCTTCTTGCCATTGGGGCCCTCTTTATTCTATGGGGTCCTTCTTCTAGACCCCCTACATGCCATACAACCCCCTACATTCCGTAGGGTCCTTCTTCCCATTGGGGGCCCCCTTCATTCCATAGGGTCCTTCTGATAGGGCCTCTACATCTCAAATCTTTATTCCTTAGGACCCCTTCTTCCCAAAAAAGCCTCTTCATTCCATGGGCCCCCTGGTGATCTTTTATTTTCCAGCCCCCCTCTACCCCCTGGTGTCCCCCTGTCACCTGCACAAAGCCTGGCTCTGCATTATATATTTTAAAATAAACAGCTAATGCGCACACCTATTTTTGATCAACCGCAGTAGTGAGAAGCTGCCAACATCAAACAGGTTAAAGAGGAAGTAAACCCTGATGAGTTTACTTCCTCTTTCATTCCCTGCAAAGGCAAAGCATAATGGACTACTATGCATCGCATAGTAGCCCATTATGTGTCACTTACCTGTCACGCTGTCCCCTGTAGTCCGCCGCATCCATCTTGTTGGTGGGGTCTCGCAGCTCCGCCGCTGTCATTCGGCGAAGCCGCTATGACGTCACTACCGCGCATGCGCACGGGAGCCGACACGCGCGGCAGCTCCGTCGCTGAGAATGCAGCGCTCAGTCCGCCTGCGCGCCGCTGTCTACGCCGCATGCGCCGTAGACAGCGGTGCCCGTTTTCGGGCAAATATCTCCAAACCATATAGGTTTAGGAGATATTGCTTGGACCTACAGGTAAGCCTTAATCTAGGCTTACCTGTAGGTCAAAGTGGTTTGTAAGGGTTTACAACCACTTTAACACAAACCCACAGATAAATTGAATATATAGTAAAGGATGTGACGCTAACCAAAATAACATCAAAAATCCATTTGGTGCAAATAATGATTCAAATAATACGAAAAATCCAACATAGCTAAAAGTACATCAAAAGTGTCAATTAATATTGAAATGTGCATAAAAAAAAATTCAGCAAAAAAATCATATATAAACCATGCTTATAATTAAAACCATTTTATCCAAACTATGTCCTTGGTATTAAAGTGCAAAAAGAGTGCAAAAAAAAGGGGGGTTTTTAATTATAAGCATGGTTTATATATGAATTTTTTGCTGAAAATATTTTCATGCACATTTTAATATTAATTGACAGTTTTGGTGAACTTTTAGCTATGTTGGATTTTGCATATTATTTTAATCATTATTTTCACCAAATGGATTTTTTTATGTTATTTTATTTAGTACCACATCCTTTGCTTTATATATATATATATATATATATATATATAGATATATATATATATATATATATATAGATATAGATATATATATATATATATATATATATATATATATATATATATATATATATATATATATATATATATATATATATATATATATATATATTAGCCATATTCTATATACAGCTATATACACAGCTATATACAATATATATATATATATATATATATATATATATATATATATATATATATATATATATATACAATATATATATACAATATATATATAGAGCCATGTGCTATATACAGTATTCAATGGCTGTTGCTGGGCCGGCAGGTTACCTGGACGGGTTCCTGCAGCACCGCCATCCTCTGGCCTCCCTCGTCTGCCGGGGACTTCTCTGCCTGTCGGCTGCTCTCAGGACATCACACGGCGGCCCCCGACTCATTTAAACTCACAGCGTATGTTACGGCGGGGGGCGCTGGAGATAGCCGAGTTTTGCTTGCTGAAGTGCTGTCGGAGAGGAGGAGGGGGGGGGAAGCCGAGCGGTGACGGAAAAGGACGACTGTGGGCCGGAGGTGGCTGAAGATGTGTGAAGTGCCAGTGTTCTGAAAGCGTCGAGTGGGGGCAGAAAGAGCCGAAGTGCGCCGCGCTGCGCTCGGAAGTACAGTGGTCCTCAAATTAATGGCTGCGCGAGTAGCGCAGCCATTAATTTGGCAGGCTGTCACTGAAACCGGCCCACTGAGCCATCAGCCTACCGGGAATCTCCAGGTAGTCCCGATGGCCAGTACATGCCTGTTGAAGAGTAAGACAATGACTTTTCTAAGCCCTGTCTTTGCAAAGAGCTAACACTGACTGAAGGAATATGGAAGAAGCATAGAGGGTCACATTAGTGATGCCTTATGAGGAGTTTATTATGAGTAATCACCATTAGCAACCGGGAATATTTGTAAATATATATGTATATATAGTTTAGAATAAGAAATAAGATTAGTGTCTATGAAATATTGATGTGGGTAAAGGGTTAACCTATCTAGATGTAGATATATGACAGGCTTTGGGCTTGAGAATCTAATTCATTCAACAGTTCTTTTTGACTTGCAGGAATGTTAGGTGTGTGTGAGTTATGGGAGATGCTCTGCTATTTATTTGTCGTAAATTCAAATGCAAGGAAGAGATACCATCTGAGTTGAATACTGTAGTGGAGACTTGACGGGGCCAAATTCATTAGCTAGGTAAAGGCCTTTTAGTCCCCTGTGTTAACCAACCCTTTATTCACTTCAAAGGGTGTTTGATATGCTGAGAATATTTCTTTCATCTGTTCTGGAATGGACAATTTGCCCCGGTTATGACCATGCATAGTTAAGTGCCCCATTCAAGAGAAGGTGATGATTAATTTCTCTTCAAACTAATTATCTCCCCAAGAGAGGAGGTGCTAGTGAGGGGCTCAGCTATGCTAAATTAAGGGGAAGGGGTGACTGTCCAATCTTGGAGGAGGTACGCCAGGAGGGAGGAGAGGGGTAACAGAATCACCAATCGGGGGGCCGGGTTCAAGTCAATGTGAGATGGGCCTCTATTAGTATGATATCAGAATAGAGGAGAGGAGTCATGAGTCTGACGTGGGCCTAAAGACATTACTACCGGAAAATATCAGGTCAGCTCCCAGCACTTATGTATACCTGCTTGTCATATGTTTGCTGTTTGTATTTTGATGAATATACTCTGTATTCTTTTATTTTAACCTAATATTTTCTTCCTTGGTGTAGACTATAGACTATAGATGGTTGTGTATTAGATAGACTTTCAACTACTCATTAATAAATGTTGTTATTGTGTTAAAGCTTTCACTCTTGGTCAAAGAACTCCCATTTAACCCAAATCATATCTTTGAGATATTTCATCTTAAATATAATAAACGGGTTACATTAGGGTTGAACTTACTAACATTAAACAAAAGGGGAGGACAGAGGGAGATACCAAATCACATAAGTAAACTAATTGTAGTGACCTAAAACCATCACAGGATGTCAGCATTCTACAGAAACCTGATGCAGTTCAATAAAGCACAAAATTATATATATATATATATATATATATATATATATATATATATATATATATATATATATATGTGTGGAAGAAAACAAAACTATTCAAACAATCTATTCATATGAATGGGTGTACTGATTAATATACCAGTTGTTGACAACGGCAACCCGTGTACTTCCCTAAGGGCAGTTTTCCTCCAAAACTTACCGATATTTCCAAAGGCTTTTTAGTTGAAGGGGTGTTTACTGCCAACTTAGCTGTTCCATCTTCCCCAGTAACACCTGGGACTCTTCCTGGGTTGGCCACTACTGGAATTCTATTTGCTGGTGAGCCATCTGGGTTTGCAACCAACACCTAAAAGAGAAGAAAAACGCATTCCTGGTGCATTAACCTTTACCTCAAATGTCCAGAGAGGAAAAAAAAGGATGGGAGGATTCAGACCAACTTGTCTTCACGTCAACAAATTGTCAAATCTGTCATAATTTGGTTTGTTTTACATTGTTGATCTTCAAGCCCTTTTTTATAGATGCTCAAGCTATGCCTTCAATATCTGGATGGATGAAAGCTACAAAGCTGGAATCACTTCTATGCAAATAATATATATTTCTAGCAACCCACTGGTCTTCACATCAACACATTGCTATCCCTGTCAAAATGTTGTTTTCATTATATTGCTACTCCACAATCCCTTTTCTATGTAAAGGTAGGTAGAATCGAGCGAATGATATCCAGTGAATGTGCTTTGGAAGATGCGTTTGTAAACCTTTATTGAGAGTAGCAACAAGTAACCAAATCAATGTGTTTCGGGTGAACAAAGTTTCCCCCTTTGTCAGGGCTTTTGCTGCATACTAATTGCTACATAACTTGGTTGGAGGCCAAGTTGACAAGAGGGTTTGCCTTGTAGGTCTGGTCCGAGTACCCCTGAATGTGGTGACAGAGGTACAAGGCTCAAAGAAGCATGGGTGCTAGTTGCTTGATAGCAAGTAATTTCGTAGGACAGAGACGTAGTCAAGGCAGGCTAGAGTCATATGCAGTGAGGCAGCAGTGTGGACAGGAAGCAGGCAGAGCAAGGTCAGTAGCAGGCTGAGGTCAGTACCAGGTAAGCAGGAAGAGCAAGGTCAGAAGCAGGCCGAGATCAGTACCAGAGAAGCAGGCAGAGCAAGGTCCAGGAGCAGGCCGAGGTCAGTACCAGGGAAGGAGGTAGAGAATAGTCAAAGCAAGGTTAGGAATGAGCTGGGTCAGCAATGGAAGATCAGTCAGCAAAAGCAGGAACACAGGTCACAGGAAATCTGAAGAACATAGCATTTAGCACACACCAGGGTTTCCTTTAAACAGGCAACTTGGCGCCTAAGAGCATGGAAGTCTGCGCCAATGCACGCTGGCACACAGAAATACATCTATGTGTCAGTGCACTCTGGATATTAGCCAAAGCTTGTCTGCTTGCTAGTACATGTCTACAAGCACCCAGATAGCAAGCAATTGTGCTGCAAGTTTTGTTGTGCAATAGTCATCCCACCACAGGGGGTCACTGTGACTTATAGAGCTCTTGCTGTAGACTCACCACTGCAACTTTTCTCGTGTTTCAGACCTGCCACGCAAATTTCCTACAAATTGGAAAAGTACCAACTAGAACTTGTGCTTCAAATGCCCTACATGTGTACAATTTACCAGTGAAAATTTGCAGCAAGTCAAGAAGACATACAATGCAACACTGCCACAAGTTTGTGGCAGGTTATCCTTGCTATCTGGGCATTAGCTGCACGGGAATTAGCATTAGTGGCACAAGAATGAACATTAGCTGTAGCATTAGCATTAGTATTAGATGTGCGAGTTTCGGTCCTCTGACACTAATAATAAAGAGGGAAACATCCAAAACAGGTGTGTCTGTAATTCAAAGATCAAATGGATGGAGGTTAGTTGTGTTTATACTATGCTACCTCTGTATGCTGCAGCAACGCTGAGGAAGGGGGAGTCTTTGTTCCTGCAAAACGTGTTGGCTTGATTACTTGTTCCTACTCTCAATAAACAATTAAAAACTCACCTTCCAACTCATATTTACTATATATTGGATGCTTTTGGTACCTACCTTTACAAATACATGCGGAAACTAACTTAAGGTTGCACCCATAGGTAGCAGCCCAAGCCCCAAAAAGGGCTAATTTCCACCTTCTTTTTTAAGTGGTAGTAAACGCTGCAATTTTCTTTTTACCTACAGGTAAACTTATAATAAAGCTTACCTGTAGATAAAATGAATATCACCTAAACGTGCACCGTTTAGGAGATATTCTTGCGAGCAGCAATTGGTGACGTCGCCGTCACAATGCGCTCTGAAGGAATGTCATTCTCGCATGAAGTGACATCATTGCGGTTCGGCTAATCAGATGCCTGGATTAACCAAACCTGGAAGGAAGACTGGGTGAAGATGAAAGTGCCAGCAGCTGTCATACAATGATACAATGCCTCCTCACCACCTTTCAAATGCGCTATCTAGATCGCCATGTGAATCGCTCTTCTAGAAGCAAAGCAAACATGTAAACAAGGACTTAAACACTTTTAAAGAACACTTTTTAGGAATAAAGCTTAGTGAAGTTGAAAAAAATAGAAAAGAAAGGTATTAAAGCATATTTTAAAACTCAATGCAGCTTGAGAATGCATGTCAACGCAAGTGTATTTATGTGCACTTAAAGAGGAAGTAAACTTCCATCTTTTGCTTTTACCTATAGGTAAGCCTAAAATAATGCTTTCCTATAGGTAGTGTAAACATCTCCTAAACGTGCACTGTTTAGGAGATATTTTGTTTATATGCAGCCAGTGATATCACTGGTGCATGCGCTCTAAAAGAACGGCCACCAGTGCTGTTTTGTCATGAACAGCGGCTCCACACACATGCATGGGAGTTACGTCATTGCGGCTCTGCCCAGTCACAGAGCCAAAGTCCGCCAACCCGGAAACAAGATGGTTGAAGATGGGAGCCCCTGCAGTGCTGACTTCTCGGCGCTGGAAGAGCTTCATTTTCAGCACATACTAGCACATTATGCCTTTACCTAATAGATCCTAAAATGAACAAAAATTATACAAGAGTATAAAAAAATAATGCAGGCAGCGTGCTCCATTGGAGGGATCTACCCAGTCTGGAGTTGGGCATTATGACTGGATTCTGAAGGACCAAATGACTAGCTCCTGTTCCTCACATATTATTCTGGGTAGGTGGGAAGTTAGGAAACTCCTTTGCTTTGACCTGCATATGCAAAGAAGAGGTTCAGGTAAAGTGATATTAAACAAAATCCCTATTCTCCAAACATAATCTATATACATCCACTGCCTAATGGCCCTAAAAACTAATGTTTTATTATATAATTTTATTGTATTTTTCATGCCTTCTTGTAATGTCCTCCATGACCTCCCAACCCTCTTTTTTGTCTTACTTTCATAGCCTTGGATCCAACCATGTCTGTCACTGCTCATGAACCTCTGTTACATTTCTAAGCAAGCAAACAAATATGATACAAATTATTTGTTTCATAAATTAATATCTGTTCATGTTGAATACGAACCATTAGATCGAAGGGCATTCCAGGTTTGAAGTATTTGGATGTCCTGGTTAGGAGGATTTTGTATGCAGACTTAACAATATAAATGTTGTCCAGTTCAGCTTCCACCCAGTCACTTCCTGAAATATACACATTTAGATAAGTAGCACCAGTCTGTTGCCATAATTATGGTTGTCTTATTTTTTTTCTCTCATTGATGTAAAAAAAAAGTCACTCCGACTAATGCACGTACACAGGCCCAGATTTACTCCCTTTGCCGCCCCAAGGCCGGGTCCTTCAATGCCCCCCCCCCCCACACACACACACACACACACACACCACCACCACCATTCTCATCCTTTATCGATGACTGCTACAATAGATCAATTAAAAACATATCTCCACACACGAGAACACTGAAAATAACTGCCTTTAATTGTACAGACTGAAAATACTCTGTAATGCAGAAAATGCCTTTAATAGATTATAGCAGTAAGAAACTCCCTACAATTTTTTAGTTCTAACTTTTCTTTTGGCAAACTCATCGATAATATCTTCGTAGGACAAAGTATTTAATAGTTCTGACTCTATGGCAAGTAAAGCTAAACTGTTCAGTCTTGGCCCAAAGATGATCATAAATCATCAAACGCTGCCTCTGTGCCAAAACGCTGCCACTGTGCCCATCAAACGCTGCCACTGTGCCCTCAAATGCTGCCACTTTGCCCATCAAACGCTGCCACTGTGCCATCAAACGCTGCCATTGTGCCCTCAAACATTGCCACTGTGCCATCAAATGCTACCACTGTGCCCTCAAATGCTGTCACTGTACCAAATGCTGCCACTGTGCCAATTAAACGCTGCCACTGTGCCCTCTAACGCTGCCACTGTTCCATCAAAAGCTGCCACTGTGCCATCAAATGCTGCCATTGTGCCCATTAAACGCTGCCACTGTGCCCATCAAATGCTGCTACACTGCCATCAAATGCAGCCAGTGTGCCCATTAAATTTTAAATCTTTCTACTTTTCCAGTTCTACATATGGGGTGCGGAAGCCAGGGGAGGACAAAGAAGACCTACCTTTTCCTCCTGGCCAGCTCAGCTCCGAATCTGATCAATACCTCCACACTGCTGCTGCTAGTTTGACTTGCCCCCACTCCACCATGCTACGATCAGACTCCTCCTACCAAGGCCTCTGTTACTCCGAGTCCAATCACGCTTGCGTGCAGGCAGCATAGCAAGGGGTGGGGCCAGAGTATCAGTGGAGCTCAAGGCCATGCCCACCCGCATCCCACTACTTGATCAAATAAAAAGAAGCACTGGCACTGCGTGTGCGTACTGCTCATGCTGGCTGGCTGATGACTGTCTGTGATAGACAGTGGGGATTTTCAGCGCCGATTTGCAGGCAGAACATGGGCTTAACCACTTCAGCCCCGGACCATTTTGCTGGTCGAAGACCAGACCACTTTTGTGATTCGGCACTGCGTTGCTTTAACTGACAATTGCGTGGTCATGCGACGTGGCTCCCAAGCAAAATTGACGTCCTTTTTTTCCCACAAATAGAGCTTTCTTTTGGTGGTATTTGATCACCCCTGCAGTTTTTATTTTTTGCGCTATAAACAAAAATAGAGCGACAATTTTGAAAAAAAATCATTATTTTTTACCTTTTGTTATAATAAATATCCCCCCCCCAAAAAATATAAAAAAAACATTTTTTCCCTCAGTTTAGGTCGATACGTATTCTTCTACATATTTTTGGTAAAAAAAAAAAATGCAATAAGTGATTATTGATTGGTTTGCGCAAAAGTTATAGTGTTTAGTAGTCGTTTTATGGCATTTTTATTAATATTTTTTTTTTTTACTAGTAATGGTGGCGATCAGCGATTTTTATTGTGACTGCGGCATTATGGCGGACACATCGAACATTTTTGACACATTTTTGGGACCATTGTCATTTATACAGCAATCACTGCTATATAAATGCAGTGATTCCTGTGTAAATGACACTGGCAGTGAAGGGGTTAACCAGTGGGTGGCAGTGTAGGGGTTAAGTGTTCCTAGGGGTGTGTTACTAACTGTTGGGGGCTGGGCTTTAATTTAGTGAACACTGATCGCTGCTCCAATCACATGGAGCAGAGATCAGCATCACTAGTTGCTAGGCAGAACGGGGAGATGCTGTTTACAACGGCATTTCCTCGTTCAGCTGCCCCGTGAGACGATCGCGGGTAAGCCCGTGGTGATCGAGTCTGCGGGACCCGCAACCGGACTTATGGGGGTCCCAACCAGCACGCGAGCGCACCGGCGGCGGCGCGCTCGCAATGGCAGGGCGGCAAATTTAAAGGGACGTACAGGTACGCCCATTTGCCTGCCCGTGCCATTCTGCCGACGCACATCGGCGTGCACTGGTCGGGAACTGGTTAAGGGGCAGCTCTGCTTGGGGCTCCAAACAGTGAAAGGGCCCTGGGCAGCTGCCCCGTTTGCCCTGCGGTAAATATGGCCCTGGCGGGTGGGCGGCCACAAAAGCCAAGAAGTCACCGCAGGAGCGGTGCCGCCCCTGCACCACTGCCGCCCCGAGGCCTGGCCTCAGTGGCCTTGTGGGAAATCCAGCCCTGCACGTACACGATCGGAATTCTCGTCGGAAAAGCCTTGGATGGTTTTCCTATGGAATTCCGTTCAAGCTTGTGTTGCCTACACACGGTCACACCAAATTCTGACCGTCAAGAATGCGGTGACCTACAACACTATGGCGAGCCGCGAAAATGAAGTTCAGTGCTTCCGAGCATGCGTCAAATTGTTTTTGTAATTTTGCGCGTCAGAATTGCCACAGATGATTGTAATTTCCGATAGAAACTTTTTCCGTCTGAAAAATTGAGAACACGCTCTCAATCTTTTTCTGGCCAAAATTCCACCAGCAAAAGTCCGATGGAGCATACACACGATCGCATTTTCCGACCAAAACCTCACATCGGTCTTTTGCTGGCGGAATTTACGATTGTGTGTACACGGAATAAGAGTGACATTTTAGTCCCTGACTTCTTATCAGTGGTGTATCCCCCATGGGTGCAATGTGTGCGGTGCACATGGGCCCCAATGGAGGTAGGCCACTGAGCCCTTACACATTGCACAACAATTGAAATGATGTTCAGTTCTGTGTCTTTGCTGCAATCGTGGTTGTCACTCATAAAGATCTATTGAGAGCTTGTGTATGGGGCAGAGATCAGCTGCTGGTCTCATGCTGGCGTGGTTCCCTGTTTCCAGAGAGGGGAGCACTGAGATTTGCCAATGCTAAGGCCAATTACAGTCCTGTTGGTCCTGCCTACTGGACCCTGGAAGGAAGAGAGCCCACATTGAGTACAGAGGGGACCAAAAACAGGATAGATTGGTAAGCTGTGCAGGGGAGGGCTCTGTGCCTGTATTTTAGTCACTTACTGCTAACCTCTGAACATTGTGCCACTTACTATATTGACCACTGCACTCTGTGTCACTTATTACTGATACCTGAGCCCTGAATCACTTATTACTAACCCCTGAACGCTGCGTCACTTACTCCTGACCCCTGAACTCCGCATCACTTACTTCTGACCCCTGAACTCCGCATCACTTACTCCTAACCCCTAAACTCTGTGTCATTTACTACTAACCCCTGAACTCTGTCCCACTTACTACTATCCCCTGAACTCTGTCCCACTTACTACTAACCCCTGAAATCTGTGCCACTTACTCCTGACCTCTCTGTGTCAGAATTTATAATTGTTTTATTACATTTTTACACATTTAAAAAAAATCTTACATACTTTCCAAAACAATTTGCAAATCATTCATAAAAGTACAAGACATTTTTGAATAAACATAAATACTGCCGCCAAAAAAAAAAAATGGGGGGGTTGGGGATTTTCAAAATCAGTATCCCTACGTAACCTGTGTCTATTTATCTTTACTTTTAGGGAAAGAGAGAATCCAATCTCTCTATCCCAGTAGTGTCCACCTTCAAATTGTGCACAAACAAAACAAAAAAAAGAGAAAAAAGAGGAGGGGTTAGGGAGAGAGGGAATTACCCCCCCATCTCCCCCGTGAACTACATTACCCCACTGTGAACCAGTCTATTCTCTTCTTACCCGTGTCTGTTTTTCATACTTTCGAGGAGAGGAGAGGAGAGATTCCCATCGCTCTATCCCCATTGCCATCCTGTGCAAGGAAAAAAAGGGGGGGAATCATATTCCCTTCTGCTCCACGGTGGGGGGGGGGGGGGGGGCTTGGTGAGAGGACATCAGGGGACTAGCCCCTAAGTACTTCCTCCATTTCCCATAATTCCCAGGTAAATCGGGAACTGTTTAAATTCTAGCCATTTCAAGTGCCCTGAAATCTTGTTTCTGCTTCCTTTTGAAAACATATTAATTCTTCCATTATCCTCATTCTATCTATTTCTCTAAACCAATCCTTTATCCTTGGTATTTCCTTTGTTTTCCAATGTTTTTTCGGGATTAGTACTTTCACTGCATTCAGCATAAATGGGATAAGTGCTGCTCTATACTTCTTCCTATCGCATGAAACAGACATTTCCAGGGATCTAATTCTATTTCTATTTCCGTCCAATCAATCTTTTTAAGTCCAACACTTCTACCCAGTATGGCTGGATCAGACTACACTGCCACCATATATGAGCCTGGGTTCCCTTCTTCCCACATTCCCTCCAACATAAAGGTGATAGGTCATGATTCATTTTATTTGTTTTAGATGGAAGATAGTACCACTTGGTCATTAATTTATAATTCATTTCTTTTATCCTTGTGTCTATTGAGGTGGAGTGGTGTTGTGAATTTATGAAGAAATACATTTACTATTCACTGGCAGAAATGTATAATTCCAAAAAGGCCTCAAAAATGAACTATTGGAGACCTTTAAGACACAATAGAAACTCATGTACCCCAAGCCGTTAATTACACCAACCCCCTTGTAAGTTTACAAGCCTGTATTGAGACAAGATGTTGCCTGAACAAAAGGATCTTTTTGTCACAGACACCAGAAAAACTCTTATCTATCTCCTTGAATGGACAAGGAAGGCCATACAAATATATATGGCAAGGTTTGGGCCATACTTAGGATGTACCTGTGACTCAGGCCGCGTACACACGGGCGGACTGTTCGCCCAACTAAGTTTGTCAAACAATCCGACAAACAGTCCGCTCAAAATTTGCATGAACGGACTTGACCACACACGATGAACGAACAGTCCGCTGAAAGCGTGCGCGATGACGTGAACGGCACGTACGACGGGACTAGAAAAATGACATCCTATACACTGCAATGCAACCTTCGCCGTGTAAATTCTTTCTGAGCATGCGCGAAACTTAGTTTGTCGAACAAGCCTACACACGAGCGGACTGTCCGCTCAAACCAAGTTTCAGCGGACTGTCTTACGGAAATTCCGAAAAACTTTGTTCGTCAGACTGTCCGCTGAAACTGTCCGCTGAAGCCCACACACGAGTGGACTGTCCGCTGAAACACTGTTCAGCGGACAAAGTTGGGCGAACAGTCCGCCCGTGTGTACGCGGCCTAACAGTCATTAAACCTGAATGACCAGAACAAATATCCCATTTTCTCAGAAAGTGAGAGATCAACAAAACCTATTGTGTGAATTGTAGAGACTTGAAGGGCACAGCTAAGTCATCTAAACATTTATTGGACTGCTCAAAGTTCATCTCAAAACATGGTGTGAGAGGGATATGCAAGTCAGACATATTTCAAAAGTACTTCAAGTAATTCAAACTATATGTGATATTTGTAAGTCACAAAAGAGATATTATAATGTTAGTATCTAATGATCTAAAGAAGTTTGTCATAAAGAAATTATATATGAAAGTGTGATTATAAATAGAAGTGTTTTAGCAACGAATTAGCATTATGAAAAACATATAATCGTGATTATAACTGTATAAGAATTTAACCTATGTTTAGATAAACAAATATTGATTGGATACCCGAATTATACATGTATCCATATAGATAATAATTGTATGTGATATTGTTTGATATATATCTAACCTGTGTCCTTTCTAAATGGACTAAAGATTTAATAGATATACATTGATATACATGTATAACCATTTTATACAATGGGGATTATTCAAAATTATGTTATATATTCGTTAGAACATATATAAAAAATAATACATATTATAAAAATAAAAATATTAACTAAAAGAGATAAAACACCAAACACATGTGAGACACCTGGTGGTTGAAGGTGCTATTACCTTAAAATCATTAGACTCCTGGGAAAGCTAACCATTACATGTTGCCTGCCAATGAGGAGGGCACACATACCTTCTGGGCAGAACTTAGTATAATTTTATGATCTATTTTTGTTTAAGAGGATATTTAAGAAACTAAAAAGAGCTCAGGGGGAGCTTAGGGGACGCCCCCTGAGAAGGGACACTGGAAGACTCCCAGACAAACTGATACTCATGCACCATGCGTGAACACACATTTGACATTCATGAGGATTCCTGCTCCTTGGAACTCGGAGGTCACACAAAGTAATTCCTCTGTAAGAGAATCCATGTCGAATGCCCTGGCAGCCATCTTAAAAATCCTGGTAACCAACAATTCACACTAATAGCCATATGTGGAATGGGTAAATATATGTTTATCATCTCTTCTATGTTCTCTTAAATATTGATTTTTTTGAATATTCTATTATTGAAAATCTTTCTCCCGAATCAATAACCGCCTTTTAGATTTTTCTCTAAATTCTATTTTTCATTATAAATTTCTCTTTTTGCATAGTTACCAATTTTATTGACAAACAAACGTCTAATTTATTTCACATTGTTAACCACTTACTTACCTGCAGTATAGTAACGGTTGGACGTGTGAAATACAGACATTCTGTTTAATTGTCAATTATCAAAAGGTTATTGATTCTACCGAGAAGTGATAATGGTGATGATTAAGTCCAAAGTACGACACTCCCATTTTGTGGGTGCTTCCATTAATTGTCAAGGTGTTCATGTGACGCAATCGATATTTTAATTTCATGTAAATATTTGTCTTTTGTCAACCAATAAATGTAACTATTTTGTATGACCACTTGTCTCCGTGAATACGTTTCACATGTATAGACTGTATCATATAGATTGATTCTGTATCTTAAAAATATCTTCGTTAAAAATTACTTAATAAATATTGTGCGGGAAAATGTCCTTAAAAGGCACAACAGTGGGCATAGTTCATAACCTTTCCTTTCAACTTTTCTGGAACCGGTTGGTTCAGTTCTACTTCACACCTCCCCAAGGGACACATTAACCCATCATCAGCATCCTGTATATTTTGGAAATCCCCTGTCTACTTATCCCCCCTTGGTCAACTATTTTTTTCCCAGGGATTTAAACTACTAGCTGAACAGAGGGGTTTTGGGAGGGATTCTATGAAATGTTGGAGCTGTCTATATCTCCAACCATCCCATGGTGTTGTACCATATTTTGTTTGTAGCTCCTCTAAAGAGCAGAGAGTGTTTGCTTTTAGCACGTCTCTTAGTCTCAGTCGATTCGTATGGGTCCATTTTAAATACAGTTTATTTTATTTTCCTGGGGGAAAATAGTTATTACCGGTCAGTGGCATCAGAGGGCTATTATATTGCCCTGTTGTGCCCTTAAATACCATATCCCATACTCTTAATGTTCGGTTGTAATTGGGGCCATTTCTCTAGGGAGACCTCTATATTCCATTGAAATCCAGAGGAACGTATACCCACCTGGCCCTGGGCTTTTCCCATTCTTATTATTTTTAATTGCCTGTTCTATCTCCTCCTTAGAAATATCACTATCAAGCTTGCTTGAATCTTCTCCTGATATGCCTGGTAATTCAATTTTCCGAGGATACTGTTCAATTTTAATTCTTCTATTTTGTTTATCATCGGACTTTTGACTATCGTTCGCTTTATATAATAACTGATAATACTCTTAGAAAATGTTACTGATATCTCTAGTTGAATGTTTCATTACTCCCTTTTTATCTTTTATATAATTCAAGTTTCTTCTGGGTTTAATTGCCCCTGACAATAGTCTCCCAGGTTTATTACCAAATACATATTGCCTTTTAGCTGACTTCAGAAATACCCGTCTGGTGTCCTGTTCCAACAAATCCCTCAATACCTCCCGCTTTCCTGTTAGTGCGACCATTATTACCATTACCATTATTTTATAATCGTTTAGCCCTTTATGTAGCCGTTCCAGCTCCTGGATTTCCTGTAGGATCAGTTGTTTTTGCTCTGTCCACATTTTTCTTCTCTTAGCTCCTTCTGCTATTAATCTCCCTCTCATAAATACTTTATGGGTTTTCTACAGTACAGTTGGTGAAATATTCTCTACATTATTTTCTTTAAAGAACAGGCTCAGATCTATTTCTAGAGCCTTGCATATATTGTGATCATATAAGAGAGATTCATCTAATCTCCAGGATCTTTGCCTATCCGGTATGTCCTCTAGATCCAAGCTAGCCATGACCGGGGCATGATCCGAGAGAGTTATTGATTTCACTTCTACCTTCCTTAGCCCTTCTAGGAGCTGATGGTCCAGGAAAATATAATCAATTCTCGAGTAGAAGGAGTGTACCTGAGAGTAGTATGTGAAGTCCCTCCCCCAGGATGCACAATTCTCCATGCCTTCACTAGTTGCTGCTGATGTAATTTTCATTTGACTACCTTAAGATATTTCCCTTCTAAGCGTAGAGAAGGAGGTTGGGTATCTAGGGCTGGATAGAATACAAAATTGAGATCTCCTGCCATAATCATCCCTCCTTAAAACTTTCCATAACTAAGTACTGGCAAGCTGCAATATACGAGGGCTGTGCGGAATATGATGCAAAAGTGAGCATATTTTCTTATTAAATGACATACTTCCTTTGCATTTCACATGTTGGTAGAGTAACTCTTCCTCTACATGGCCCTCCAGTTGTTTAGGAACTACAATTCCCATCATGCCTAACCATGTCTGTGATTGTCAGAGTTTTACAATACCTCATGGGACATGTAGTTCCTCAACAGCTGGAGGGCTGTGGTTTGGAGATTCCTGCTACAGTAACTCTACTTCTTCTTTTTCATTGAAGTTAAATAATAGATTCCAATAGTAGATTAAAAGCAGAAGTACGTGCTGTCATTGGGTTCCTTACTAAAGAGTGGTGCAGGCTGTCCAACATCCAGGGAAGGCTACAGAATGTTTTCAGAGATGACCCCATTGACAAGGGCAATGTCTTGTGTTTAGTGAATCTTGACAATGGTGTCCTCTCCGTAAACATTCTGTAGCCTTCTGTGTATGTCGGACACCCTGCACCCAACTTTCATCAAGAACTCAATGACGGCACATTGATTTTTGGTAGAGGAAGAGTTACTCTACCAACATGTAAAATTTGAACAACTTATAAAAAAGTTATGCTCACTTTTGCGTTACTTTTGTATAGCCCTCAGATATTAAGATTTTGGCCTTGATTTCAAATATCCTTTAACTAATGAATAAGGATGAGCTACATAATACTGTAGTTTTTTGGTTTAGATAAGTTTTAGCGTTCATTTGTCTAACCTGCTTCAGTGATGACAGTGGTTGACACGTGCAGTCTGTACTGTAAAATGTCTTCTGGTTTATCAATGATCTTCAGAAGGTCCGCTCTCTGCAGGGTAGCTCTGCCCTTTCCATCATCTATCTAAATAACATTTAGAGGAAATCCATGTTAACAGTAAGGGAGAAGATAGCACAGAAATATTTATTTTTAAATATACGGTTTCTCTCATGAGTGGTGTATGGCTGATGTATCATCTGCCAACCTCCTACTACAACCCCTCTTGCTGGCCCAGAAATACCTTAGAAAGCAACACATTCTGGATTTTAAATGGCTGTAGCGGCCCCTTTATTAACAATCATAACAATTTTACATAAAATCAATTCCATCTTGTAACCCAACTATTTTTTACCCAACTTAAACTGACTTACTATGTCTCAGGTTAATGAAGGAAGGTTTTTCTATCGCATTGGCTGTACCACCACCACCTAGGCATCCTGGCCCCTAGCCACAATTTCACCAGCGCAGGCACAAATGTTTACCATTCTCTTGCTCGATACAGCCCGATGACTGATAGCCCATTATTTCCATGATGGGGAAGGTACCCACACCGAGCCCAACCCATTCCACACCACATACTGTATTCCTTCCTACATTCCGACCTTCAACAACCGGAGAGGCCTGCCAACTGCTACGACAACCCGAAAAACCTGACTCCCCCTCCCACTTTGCACCCCTTACAAACCCAAAGCCGCCCATGCTGACATACACACAGACGGATCACAGTAAAACCATCCATACAGCCTAAACAAAAAGGAAGGGAGGGCGGGAAAGAAATGCTTCCTATGCTGGTCTTCTCTCTTCTGCTGACCCCCTACTGAGAACTATTGCCTCTACCCCCGAGACCAACCCAGCCAATAGGCTGCACCTCAACCCCTCCTTTGCACCAATGGAAGCCCCCCTTGGTAAAATAAATGTCCCTACCCCCCTAAGCAGAATACCCAGCACCCCCAGTCACGTGGACCCTGCACCTAGATTCCCTTCTGTTCCAGGCCTGTTCTTTCACATAAAAAGCAGACTGGGCAAATTTCAAGGATGAAGGTGTCAAAAATGGGAAGTAAAGGTGATTTATTTATTTTTGTTGAGGAGGTGACAACCAATCTTGGACCTTTGAGGTCTAAACTATCAAAATGCCATCTCTACTGCTCTGTATATTGAAATTGAAGACTTTCAAAAGTTAAAATCACCTGCCTTACTGAAACTAAAAACAGAATCATCCATAAGCTATAAGATGTACAACAGATAAAAATGTACAATTCGTTTTTATGTCATTACCACAATCCTCCTCAGGGAATCTGCCACAGATTTCTTTTCATTGCCTTTCTTCAGTGAAAATAAGATAAAGGCGTTGCCAGAAACAGTTTTTCCATATGTATAGCTGAATATAAAAAAAGATTTGTGTTAATGTTAAAAAATAATTATTTTTCTTTCTGTAAATAAAATTTTAAATATTGAAGAATTTGAGGGTCCATTTTTTGGCACAAGAAAAGGTCCAAGGTATACTGTATATACAGCGGGTAAAATAAGTATTGAATACGTCACCATTTTTTTTAGCTAAATATATTTCTAAAGCCACTTTTGACATGAAATTTTCACCACATGTTGGTAACAACCCATACAATCCATACATACAAAGAAACCAAAAAAATAACTTTATAAATTAGGTTATGTGTAATAAAATCAAATGACACAGGGAAAAAGTATTGAACATGCTAACTGAAATTTGTTTAATACTTGGTACAAAATCTTTTGTTGGTAATGAAAGCTACCAGATGTCTCCTGTATGGAGAAACTAGTTGCATACATTGCTCAGGTGTAGTGATGGACGAACTTCCGACGGGACGTTTCGCGAACGAGGCCGACCGTTCGCGAAACCGAACGTTCGCGGCGGGCCCCATTGACTTCAATGGGAGGCGAACGTTTCAAACCTTTAGGTCGAATTTGCAGCCACAGGATAATTATTAGCTGGGCAAACATAGTCCCACCACATGGCCAATGACATAACACATGTATGAGGTGAATTTGGGATCGATAACTACAAGCATTCTTTTTTTATATGGGAAATTGTTCTGACAATTCAGGACTGTGGAGCGCATGAAGGCAATGGAGGAGAGGGAAGGTCAGGGACCAGGGTAGGCAAAGAAGAGGGTGCAGGAGATGATCACCAGCAGCGTGACATACAGCAATGACACATGCACCGTGATAGAGGCATCTGACAACAGCACCGTGATAGAGGGCACTGACATCAGCAGCGTGACATAAAGCATTAACACCAGCACCGTGACATACAGCATTGACAGCAACACCGTGATAGAGAGCACTGACATCAGAAGCGTGACATACAGCACTGACATCAGCACCGTGATATACAGCACTGACAGCAGCACCGTGATAGAGAGCACTGACATCAGAAGCGTGACATACAGCACTGACAGCAGCACCGTGACAGAGAGCACTGACATCAGAAGCGTGACATACAGCACTGACATCAGCACCGTGATATACAGCACTGACAGCAGCACCCTGACAGAGAGCACTGACATCAGAAGCGTGACATTAAGCACTCACACCAGCACCGTGATATACAGCACTGACAGCAGCACAGTGACAGAGAGCACTGACACCAGAAGCGTGACATTAAGCACTCACACCAGCACCGTGATATACAGCACTGACAGCAGCACCGTAAGCAGCCCAAGGAGGAAGTCAGCACAGCACAGGGATGGTGTGATCCCCTCATAATAAGCAGGCCCAGGAGAAACTCAGCACAGCACAGGGATGGTGTGATCCCCTCATAATAAGAACCCCCAGGAGGAAGTCAGCACAGCACAGGGATGGTGTGATCCCCTCATAATAAGAACCCCCAGGAGTAAGTCAGCACAGCACAGGGTTGGTGTGATCCCCTCATAATAAGCAGGCCCAGGAGAAACTCAGCACAGCACAGGGATGGTGTGATCCCCTCATAATAAGCAGGCCCAGGAGAAACTCAGCACAGCACAGGGATGGTGTGATCCCCTCATAATAAGCAGGCCCAGGAGAAACTCAGCACAGCACAGGGATGGTGGGATCCCCTCATAATAAGAACCCCCAGGAGGAAGTCAGCACAGCACAGGGATGGTGTGATCCCCTCATAAGCAGCCCCAGTAGAAATATGACACCGCTCAACCTCTTCAAAGAGGAGCAGTCAGCGGTCAGCAGTGGTACACCTCAACCCTATCTATTGTGGACCGATAGCGGTCCTTACAGAACAGCAGACTGTACCGCACTCAACCCTATGTACTGTAGCACCCTTCACCAAGTTACCAGTCCTTATAAGGACCTTTGTGGACCAAGTAGGTTGTGTGTGACTGCTTAGCAGACTGTACCTCAGTCCCTATACTGCTGAAGGACTGCTGCAGTATAGGGCAGCGGTTAGCAGTGGTGCACCTCAACCCTATCTATTGTGGACCGATAGCGGTCCTTACAGAACAGCAGACTGTACCTCACTCAACTCTATGTACTGTAGCACCCTTCACCAAGTTACCAGTCCTTATAAGGACCTTTGTGGACCAAGTAGGTTGTGTGTGACTGATTAGCAGACTGTACGTCAGTCCCTATAATGCTGAAGGACTGCTGCAGTATAGGGCAGCGGTCAGCAGTGGTGCACCTCAACCCTATCTATTGTGGACCGATAGCGGTCCTTACAGAACAGCAGACTGTACCGCACTCAACCCTATGTACTGTAGCACCCTTCACCAAGTTACCAGTCCTTATAAGGACCTTTGTGGACCAAGTAGGTTGTGTGTGACTGATTAGCAGACTGTACGTCAGTCCCTATAATGCTGAAGGACTGCTGCAGTATAGGGCAGCGGTCGGCAGTGGTGCACCTCAACCCTATCTATTGTGGACCGATAGCGGTCCTTACAGAACAGCAGACTGTACCGCACTCAACCCTATGTACTGTAGCACCCTACACAGACCAAGTTACTAGTCCTGATAAAGAGCTTTGTGGAACAAGTGAGTTGTGACTGATTAGCAGACTGCAGCAGATGGGCAGCAGTCAAGTATAATATTCTATCTATATTTGGAAGAAAGAATATTATACGTGTACAAGCCTATTACCGTACCACTGATACCAGTCCTGAAAAGAACCTTTGTGGAACTAATAGTAACAGCAACTCTTTAAACTGACCCTCACTGCCTAACACACTGCTTCCTTCCTTTCCCTATACAAACTGGTAAAACAGAGGAGACTGGAACAATTACTGGTTACTGGAATAGCTCTTTTGTGGACCTGATAGTAACAGCTAATGATGATGATGATGATGATGATGACTAATCTGGCTGTCCCTAAAATAGCAGCAGACACAGCGCTCTGTCCCTTTCTCTAAACTGACAAAAGACACTCAGGCTGCTGCAAAAATCAGTAGCACAGCAAACCTATATATGCCTAACACCTATACCAGTCCTGAAAAGAACTTTTGTGTACCAAATAGCTAGTGGTTTATCTGTCCCTGCTCCAAACAGCAACCTTTCCCTATAGTGACAGAAGAAAGAATGTAAAATGGCTGCCGGATCGGGTGTATTTATAAGTTAGGGGGAATGTCCAAGTGTCCATGTGCTGTCATGTCTCAATTGGCTGTCCTGTACCCCATGATGGATGTGTCATCACAGGTCAAAGTTCTTTTACACATTAAACACGTAAGTCCGCCGGGGCAAACGACGCCAATAGTCCGCGAAACGAGCGGACCGCGAACGACCGAAATTCGCTGCGAAACGACCGACGGGCGAACCGTTCGGCCATCACTAGCCTTTACCTAGCTAATGAATGTGGCCCCGTCAAGTCTCCACTACAGTATTCAACTCAGATGGTATCTCTTCCTTGCATTTGAATTTACGACAAATAAATAGCAGAGCATCTCCCATAACTCACACACACCTAACATTCCTGCAAGTCAAAAAGAACTGTTGAATTAATTAGATTCTCAAGCCCAAAGCCTGTCATATATCTACATCTAGATAGGTTAACCCTTTACCCACAGCAATATTTCATACACACTAATCTTATTTCTTATTCTAAACTATATATACATATATATTTACAAATATTCCCAGTTGCTAATGGTGATTACAAACAGCAACCTTTCCCTATAGTGACAGAAGAAAGAATGTAAAATGGCTGCCGGATCGGGTGTATTTATAGGTTAGGGGGAATGTCCAAGTGTCCATGTGCTGTCATGTCTCAATTGGCTGCCCTGTACCCCATGATGGATGTGTCAGCATAGGTCAAAGTTCTTTTACACATTAAACACGTAAGTCCGCCGGGGCGAACGACGCCAATAGTCCGCGAAACGAGCGGACCGCGAACGACCGAAATTCGCCGCGAAACGACCGCCGGGCGAACCGTTCGGCCATCACTACTCAGGTGTGATTTTGGCCTATTCTTCCACACAAACAGCCTTCAACTCTTGTAGGTTCCATGGGCCTTTTCTATCAACTCTGATCTTTAGTTCTGAGAGGATTTAATTCCTCTTAGTTTAGTTTAATTTCTTTGTGTTTGTTATTTTTCCTTGTGCATTTTATGGTTCATTTTAAATTGTTATTTTAAATTTAATTCTAGATAAATACGTGGTAACAGTACATCTTCTGCTTTTTATTTTTTCAAATGAAAAGGCTAAGACTGAGGATCAATAGAGGATTGGTGGGCCAATTTTTATTTATTATATGATTTCACCAACTGCAAAATTGGCAAGGCAGCAAAAAACTCTAAATTTTACTACCTGAGCTGTTGAGGTACTTTTAAATTTTTTCGTTGATTAGAGGCTATTTGATTAGAAGCTATTTCTGACGCACAGGGACAACCCTATGGCTTTTTTGTAGCATCAGAGTGGGGGCGGGGTAACCCAGCGACATCACTGTGTGGTCCCGCCCTCAGTTATAAAATAACTGTCACCTGAGAGGACGGTCATTACAGTGGGTGCCTCTCATGGAGGCTAATCGCTGTTGGCGGGTTTATTTATTTTTTACTTTTTGGTCCGGCGGAGGGGGGGCGGGGTAACCTAGCGACATCACCGTGTGGTCCCGCCCTCAGTTATAAAAGAACTATCACCTGAAAGGACGGTCATTACAGCGGGTACCTCTCATGGAGGCTGATCGCTGTCATGTCATTTTTACCATTTTCACACTTTTTTTGTGAAATGGTGGGGTACATTTGTACCCCGTTACCATTTCACACAGGGGGGAAGCCGGGATCTGGGGGTCCCCTTGTTAAAGGGGGCTTCCAGTTTCCTATAAGCCCACCGCTCGCAGATCTACACAACCACTGGGCAAGGGTTGTGGGGATGAGGCCCTTGTCCCCATCAACATGGGGACACGTTGCTTTGGGAGGCTACCCCAAAGCACCCTCCCCAAGTTGAGGGCATGTGGCCTGGTACGGTTCAGGAGGGTGGAACTCTCTCATCTCCCCTCTTATCCTGCGGCCTGCCAGATTGCGTGCTCGGATAAGGGTCTGGTATGGATTTTTGGGGGGACCCAAACGCCATTTTATTTTTACATTTTGCGCGGTTCCCTTAAAATCCAGACCAGACCTGAAGGGTCTGATATGGATTTAGAGAGGGGCCCTCACATCATTTTTTTTTTCATTGTGGAGCGGGATTCCCCTTAATATCCATACCAGATCCAAATGGCCTGATAATGGACTGTGGGGGAATCCCATGCTGTTTTTTTCAATGACTTTTATGTGTATTGCCGGGACTGACAATTCATTATAGCTGCAAGTACTTTTAAATGACCTTTTTCCTTTAGAAATGCTATTTTGTGCAGGGACTGTTGTAAACACGGGCAACATATGGCACTTTACAGGCATACTATAGACACCCCCCCCCCCCCCCCAGGTAAATCTAAAGGAATATTTCACTTTTATTGTTTCAAGGGCAGTTACATTTAAAAAAATACAATGTAAAATTGACAAGGGACACCAACAACATTCAACTTGAACATTGGACTCATCCCTAGTAGGCAGTTACATTTAAAAAAATACAATGTAAAATTGACAAGGGACACCAACATAGTTGTATCTTTGTTCTTAAAAACTATGGGATAATGGTGTTGTGGTAACTTGCACAAAAAAAAACCATAATAATATTATTCTTCATATCACTAGAAAAAAAAAGCCTTTGAACATTTGTTTGCAATAACTCCATCAGTATCACCAGCAAAGCAGCTTCATTATTATCCCATTAACCGGTTCCCGACCAGCGCACGCCGATGTACGTCGGCAGAATGGCACGGGCAGGCATATTGGCGTACAGGTACGACCAATCTTCAATGCCACCCTGCCATCACGAGCGCGCCGTGCTGGTCAGGACCCCCGTGAGTCCAGTCGTGGGTCCCACGAAACCGATCGCCGCGGGCATACCCGCGATCGTCTCACGGGACGGCTGAATGGAGAAATGCAGTTGTAAACAGCATTTCTCCATTCTGCCTAGAAACTAGTGACGCTGATCTCTGCTCCATGTGATTGGAGCAGAGATCAGTGTTCACTAAATGAAAGCCCAACCCCCCACAGTTAGTAACACACCCCTAGGAACACTTAACCCCTACACTGCCACCCAATTGGTTAACCCCTTCACTGCCAGTGTCATTTACACAGGAATCAATGCATTTATATATCAGTGATTGCTGTATAACTGACAATGGTCCCAAAAATGTGTCAAAAATGTCCGATGTGTCTGCCATAATGTTGCAGTCACAATAAAAATCGCTGATCGCCGCGATTACTAGTAAAAAAAATAATAATAAAAAATTATTAATAAAAATGCCATAAAACTATCCCTATTTTGTAAACGCTATAACTTTTGCGCAAACCAATCAATAATCACTTATTGCGATTTTTTTTTACCAAAAATATGTAGAAGAATACGTATTGGCCTAAACTGAGAGAGAAAAAAAATTTTTATATCATTTTTGGAGGATATTTATTATAACAAAAAGTAAAAAATAATGCGTTTTTTTCAAAATTGACGCTGTATCTTTGTTTATAGCGCAAAAAATAAAAACCACAGGGGTGATCAAATTGCACCAAAAGAAAGCTCTATTGGTGGGAAAAAAAGGACGTCAATTTTGTTTGGGAGCCACGTCGCACGACCGCGCAATTGTCAGTTAAAGCGACGCAGTGCCGAATAGCAAAAAGTGGTCTGGCCTTTGACCAGCAAAATGGTCCGGTATGTAAGTGGTTAAAGAAGAAGAGAATTGTGCGCTGCATTTCGAGATTTCACAATTTGCCACGTCACAAATTCTCCATTATGAACGCTAGTTTACAAGACTGACCGCTTCTGGCCTGTCCTTGAAAATCCGACAACACACATTTGTTGGAGGAAAATTTTAAAACATGCTAGCCAACATTTGTTGGTGAAAAAGCCCAACAACAATTGTCCGATGGAGCGTACAAATGGTCAGATTTTCCACCAACAGCCTGTACGAGGCTTTAGTGTAAAATGTGTAAGCGGCGATGCCACTTTTTTTGGAGCACTGAGAAGATTTAGAATAGTTTGGTTTAATTTCTTTGTATTTGTGTTTTGTTTGTTTTTTTGCTTTTTTGCTTTTTATGGTTATGTGTATATTGTCTCTTTTTTTTCCCCACCGTTCTGTACAAGATGAGGCTATTGAGGGCTTGTTTTCTTGGCACAAAGAAAGATCCATGATATTGAAAGCAGTCTGTAACCCTCATAAGCCATTTCAAGCTCTTTGTATCCTTAAAAGCCACCTTAATTTTACCTTACTCATTGATTCCCATTAATTCTGTCAAAATGGTGAAATTTTATAAAACATTCCCTGATTTTAACTGAAAACAAATATTTCTCAATTTTACTAACCTCTCCTAATTACTAGAACACACTCACTACCTGGACTGATACCAATAATCAATGTAAAGGGAAAATTATTTTGAACTAGAATTTTTTTGAACCCTCACCTTTACATACCCGATCCTCTGCTCCCCCAGTACTCAGCGCTCTCTTGTGCTTTGGAGGGACCCAAGACTGCTGGAGGACTGCTGGAGCATGGGGAAGAAGATGCTGCATAGAGGAGCAGAGGAATGGGTCTATTTTTCCAAAAAAACATGGAGTTCAGCTTGGTACAATGGAGTTGGTGTCTGTTGGGATCTAGAATATACCTACACCTACTGTACAGATATCACGACTTGTGTAGACAGGTACTCACACAGCTTCGATTTCCACAGAAAATGTCTCATCGTTAGCATACATAAAACTCCGATCTGGTTTTATCTTGACTTCAAAAGATGGCAACACTGGAAATAGGAAAGGTAAGATCATTTTCAATAGGCATGTTTTAAAAATAGGCAATTGAATGTAACTGTTCTGTCCCACTTAGGGCCAGTTTACACCACAGCACGTGTTTTTTGCCGGCATTGCAAATGGTGTGAACAGGCTCTTGTACAATAGACATTTTTTTCTGTATTGTATTGAACTGTATTATGTTTTTATTTTGTTGACATCTAGTGGTGGTTTAGAGCTACTACAACTTGTTTACATATGTGATTTGATATCTCCCTCTGTCCTCCCCTCCTGTTTAATGTTAATTCACTCATAGCTAGACCTTCCTTGTTTATACCATGTTTCCTCAGTCTGTGCTGGTACTTTTACTTCAATTAACTAGAAAAACATCCTCTGCAGAGTCTGCGGCGCTACAACTAGGCAAACAAGGCAGTTGTCTATGGTGACAAGAAAAAAAAATGCTGCTCCAGGTGTATAAAGATAAGGCTGATTGGAGTATCTTGCAGAGTGCTAGTCCTGACCCACCTCTGTGGGAAACTTGGAAAGAAGAAAGATATGGCTGCACATCCAAAACTACCGATTGCCTTTTATTTTGTTTCACAAAGATAACACCAATGACAACAAACTGTGGTCATGTAGACGCGTTTCACACATACATCTTGTGCTTAATCATTACTGATTAAGCACAATGATTAAGCACAAGATGTACAACGCGTCTACGTGTCCACAGTTTGGTGTCTTTGATGTTATCTTTGTGAAACAAAATAAAAGGCAATTGGAAGTTCTGGATGTGCAGCCATTTCTTTCTTCCTTTTCAAGTTGTCTATGGTGCACGTCCCGCCTAGAGTGCAGCCACAGTCGCTGGTTTAGGTTATCCTCTGTGCAGTGTCTGTGGTCCCCGGAGAGGAGTGTGGCGCTTGTGCCCACCTGTGGTGGCAGATTGTAGTGCAGAGCAGGGATGTCGAAGACTTGCCTATGTTTGTCTCCTCTGCACTCTACAGCCGTGTATACACACTGATACACACTGAGGAGGAGGGGGAGATTTACAGCCATTTAATCATCCTGTAGCAGCCATCTTCAATTCCTCTCTTCCTCTGTCCCTGGGATCTGAGTGATGCCAGTGTCAGCTTTCTGCCTGCCTCCCTCCCTGGGCACTGTGAAGCCATTGCCAGGCTGTGTGTAGCCATTGGAAGGGGGGGTGGCATTGTGGACAGAGCCGGAATTGACCCAGGAAATCCCTATCACCTCATTGTCCATTGGGGGGGAAGACCTGTCTTAGGGAGCCGGGATGGAGGAAGTGGGGGTCGGTAAAATCCAAATCTGGATGCAGCAGTGTACATTTTAACACACTCCCAGCTTCTATAGTGTACTGTAAAGCCGATTATCGGCTTTCAATGTGAAAATGATACCAGTGACTGTTCAGCTTCTGATCACTAAACACAATGTGCTGCAGCTCCTCCCCATCCCTGCCATGTTTACCAGGCTCAGTCTTCCACAATCCCACCTGTGGGCCTTGTGCAGTCATGGGAGGGGTCCAGGAGGGATGGCAGAAGCTACACAAACATCTGTCCGCTGAGCCTCCCTCCTGAGGAAAGGCCAGGAAGTGACATGTATGATGTCACTTCCTGGACCGGTGTTCTGTCCGAATCAGCGACACATCAGATTTGTTAACAGAAGTGATGTTCTGCTACAGCCATCTTTTTACACCCACTGAAGTCTTGCATTTCACATTTATTTTTACCAGTAAACTGAGCTTATATACTGAAATACAGTATTTAGAAATGCATGACACTGTTTCGATTTTGAATTTAAAAATCAGCGACAAGCCTGCTGATCTCACAGGTTTGCTAATCTGACAGAACACCACTGCTTTTACAATTCAGCATCAAAACAGTCAGACAGATTTCAAAATACTGTATTTCAGTATATAAGCTCAGTTTACTGGTAAAAATAAGTGTGAAATGCAAGACTTCAGTGGGTGTAAAAAGATGTCCTCTTACTACCTTCTAACTGTAGGCTTAATGCGGCCAAGTGCAGGGTGTACCAAGATGGCCATGACTGAAACATCACTTCCATTACCAGATCTGACAGGTTGCCTAATCTGACGGAACACCGGCGCTGTCATTCCACAGCAGCTGTGCTCGGGGAAGCAGCTGATGGAACACTATCCCTGGAGTCACTGAGACCCTGAGCTGGCCGCTTCCACCCCCTCCACAGCCCAGCGCTCCAGTCAGCATTGGGGGGCTGAGCAGAGAGCCGCTGACTGACAGTCACCAATTCTCTGCTCACAGAGCTGTGAGAACCGAGTAATTGGTGCTGTTCGATCGCTCGGTTCTCAGTGTTTAATGGTGCTGAGGGACAGATGCAGCTTTGGAGCAATGCTACATCCACCTGGGGAAGTATGATTATAAAAAAATAAAATAAAAAAATAAAAAACAAAAACCAAACTTCTCTTGATGTATTTCAAAAATGACAGTTCCACCTGGATTGGTTGAGATATTGTTTCTACTGTTAATCTTCACTGCTGACTATTTTATTACCTTAGAAAATGAACATTGGACAGATATTAATGAACATCTAAGATACACATAGCCATATGTCAGGTTGACCTCACACAGGTGTCAAAGGGGCAGTAAAAACAGGCTGATGATGCTCATGATGCTCATTCTGACCCCCCAACGGCCTATCTACAAGTTACCTGACAGCATGTCTGTACATTTTGCAACATTGCGGTAAGTTTAACTTGGCATATCACGTTTGGCAGGGGGTACCATTTGGAATGGAGTCAATGGAACTGCTCCGGAAGTGTACATCAATGGCTTGGGCTCTTTTTTTAAAAAATTGGGCAACCCAGTTGCCGATACTGTGTGTGTGTAAGAAGTTGGCCAAACAGGTTTATATGGAGTCTGAATAGATTTCCTTACCATACTCTTTCACTTCAAAGTTGGTGGTGTATTCTTGAAATGTGCCGTCATACCTGGTGGAGATGGTCCAGACGCCAAGACTAACGTAAAAGAAAACTTAGATCATTGTCTGATTTGACCAATTTTACCATCTTTGTTTAACCACTTGACCACTGGGCACTTAAACCCCCTTCCTAACCAGACCAATTTTCAGCTTTTGGTGCGCTCACATTTTGAATGACAATTACTCAGTCATGCAACACTGTACCTATATGAAATGTTTGTCCTTTTTTTCATACAAATAGAGCTTTCTTTTGGTGGTATTTTATCACTGCTGGGTTTTTTATTTTTTGCGTTATAAATCAAAAAAGACTGAAAATTTGGTAAAAAAATAAATCTTTGTTTCAGTTAAAATTTATTGGCGAGTATTGGCAGAGTATTGGCAGAGTATTGGCAGAGTATTGGTTTAGTATTGGCAGAGTATTGGTGAGTATTGGCTTAGTATTGGCAGAGTATTGGTGAGTATTGGCAGAGTATTGGTGAGTATTGGCAGAGTATTGGCAAGTATTGGCTTAGTATTGGCAGAGTATTGGTGAGTATTGGGTTAGTATTGGCAGAGTATTGGTGAGTATTGGCAAGCATTGCAAGGTATTGCACAGTATTGCAGGGTATTGGCAGGGTATTAGCAGAGTATTGTAGGGTATTGGCAGAGTATTGGCAGAATACTGGCATAGTATTGCACATTATTGCAGAGTATTGCACATTACTGCAAAGTATTGCACAGCATGGGCACAGAGCAGCGCTGTGGGCACTACAGATCCAGCCCACAGTGCTGCTACAAACGATCTCTCCCCCTCGCACTGTACAGATCGGTACAGAGAGGGGAAAGAGGACATTTACCATGATCCGTGGTGCGCCGGGCCTTCCGGACCTGGCAGTCACGGATGTTTGCGGGAGCACGCCCAAGGGGGGCATGCGAGAGCAACATTCTGGGAGGATGTCCATGGACGCCCTCCCAGAATGAGGTGACCGTGCTGTAGCCATCTTTCAGCTATGGCCCGGTCGGTATGTGGTTAACAGGGTACCAGTGACGACTGTTTTTTTTTGTGATGGGGGGCGATTCCTTACCCCCCTTGCTGTTTGCCGGTCGGTCCGGCATTAACCCCATGATTACCACAGAGTAGCTTTTTCCCTTCAAAGTCCCATAAGAGGAAACAATTTCCCTATGCATAGACTATTGGGGATGTGGGTTAATCCTACTCTCTAGACCAACCTAGCACCACCCCTCCATCCCGTCCTCTACTCCATAGGTGGCTTCTAGCATGCGGCTCCTCCTCTCCTCCTAGGCATACAATAGGATTGCCTGTCCTATCAGCCAATCAGGTGATGGGTCTCAGACCCGCTTCCTGATTGCCTGGGAGGAGGACCAGTGTTAAAATAGCGAATATTCATTCGCTAGTCCAACACACCTGGGTGGGCTGTCAGCACATTCTCTGCGCCCGGAGTCCACCCTTTATTGAAGCCTAGTAGAGCCTTTGGCTCTAATCAGTGCTTCAAAACAACACCCCCACTGTAATTCATACACCTGGCTTCTTGCAAGGGGCCAGACCCATGGGTAGAGGTGGGGGGCGGCATGGATAGGGGAAGCAGCACCCATGGGCCCTTAAAGGACGGGCCGCCCCTGCAGTTTACATATGAATGATGTAAAACATAAGCAATAAAACAACAAAAATAATATAATTGGGCATATCTTGGTTAAATCAGATGCTTTAAAGGGCAAACGAAAGATATGAGGTCTAATAGACCTTTTGGTTTGATCAGATGCTTTGAAGGGCAGAAGAGAGGTCTGGGGATCTAATAGACCTCTCAGTTTGATCAGATGCTTTGAAGGGCAGAGGAGAGATCTGGGGTCTAATAGACCTCTTGGTTTGGTTGGATGCTTTGAAGGGCAGAGGAGCAGAGAAGAACTCTGGGGTCTAATAGACCTCTCAATTTGATCAGATGCTTCGAAGGGCAGAGGAGAGATCTGGGGTCTAATAGGACTCTCAGTTTGATCACATGCTTTGAAGGGCAGAGGAGAGATATGGGGTCTAATAGACCTCTCAGTTTGATCAGATGCTTTGAAGGGCAGAGGAGAGATATGGGGTCTAATAGACCTCTTGGTTAGATCAGATGCGTTGAAGGGCAGAGAAGAGATCTGGGGTCTAATAAACCTCTTGTTTTGGTCGGATGCTTTGAAGGACAGAGGAGCAGAGGAGACATCTGTGGTCTAATAGACCCCAGATCTCTCCAAAAAAGGGACCTGTCAAGGCCCATGCCATCACAAGAGATGTTGTTTATCCCTTCTGTTAGTAATAAAACAAAAATAAATGGGCAGCGTAAAAAAAAAAAAAAAATTAAGTGCCCCCATTTCCCCATGCTCACGCGCAAATGTGAACATCAGTTCCACACGCAAACAGTGATTGCACCACACATGTGAGGTACTTCCATCAGAGCTGGACCAATTATTATAGCATCAGTATACACTCACAAACTCGTGCTTTGTATACAGCTGCTATACTGGATCAGAATGTGATATAAGTTATGTAAATACAGCGCTCAGCCTAACTATTAAAATCTCAGCAAAGTGGGAAAAAAAAAGTAAGAAAAATTATATATATATATATATATATATATATATATATATATATATATATATATATATATATATATATAAACAATTATATATACAGTGCTAACTTTGAAGCATGTGATTAGAGCCGGAGACTCTAGAAGGCTTCAAAAAAAATGGTGGGCTCGGGAGCAGAGCAATGTGCCCTGAACTCCACCCAGTTGTGTGACAATAGTGAATGAATATTCACTATTATCACACTGATTCTCCTCCTGGACAACTATGAAGCAGCCAAGGAGACGCATCCCAGGACACGGAGAGGCTGAGGGGGAAGCCACCACCACCTGTCAGCACAGGGTGAATGAGCTGGCGAGGGGGGTGTGGGTGCGGTGTGGGGGGAGGAGTCAGGTCTGTCTGCCCCACCACCCACCACCCCTGACCGATGGAGCACCAGCCGCCACTGCTTTTAATGCTCACCTATGAAGATTTATAGGTACCATAGTTTGGCATTTTAAATATCTAAGTATTTATTATATGATCAGTTCACAGTTACTATTAAATCATGCACACAACAATGTAGATTTTTTTTTTCAAACCTATAAAAAAACAAGTTATTACTCCATTAGTAGTTACCGTATATACTCGAGTATAGGCCGACCCGAGTATAAGCCGAGGCCCCCAATTTACCCCCAAAAAACTGGGAAACCTATTGACTCGTGTATAAGCCGAGGGTGAGATATGCCTGTCCATCCCTGTGTGTGTGTCCATCCATCCATCCATCCCTGTGTGTGTGTGTGTGTCCATCCATCCCTGTGTGTGTGTGTGTCCATCCATCCATCCATCCCTGTGTGTGTGTCCATCCATCCATCCATCCCTGTGTGTGTGTGTGTCCATCCATCCATCCATCCCTGTGTGTGTGTCCATCCATCCATCCATCCCTGTGTGTGTGTGAAACACCGTAGTCATACAAGTACTACTCAATGACTTCATCACACTAACTTTACAATGATGTCATCTTGTATCTGGACCTTGTATGCTCCTGCATTTTTCAGCTTTTTTATGAATGTCAGAGTATCTTTTATTATTAGTTCCTCAACTAAACCATGGGATAGACATAAGTGAGGCACTTGCCCTTTAATCCTATAGAGTATTCAATTGAGAACATTTCTGATGGACTCTCCTAATGGCTGCTTTCTCTGCTGTTACTGTAAAATACCTTTCTTTTTTACCATTTAGATCTGAACCACTGAACTGATATTTGAGATATCCCAGCGGAGACAGATACACACATAGAGCTTTTTTCTTGATCTTGTCCAGCCTACCTGTGTCCCCAGCCTCCGTCCGGTCCCGAGCCTCCGTCCGGTCCCGTCCCGTCCCGAGCCGAGCCTCCGTCCGGTCCCGTCCCGTCCCGAGACTCCGTCCGGTCCCGTCCCGTCCCGAGACTCCGTCCGGTCCCGTCCCGTCCCGAGCCGAGCCGAGCCTCCGTCCGGTCCCGTCCCAGGATCACCGCTCTTCGTCGGCGCCTATTCCCCTGTTCAAATGCCGCGCCTCCCTGTCTGTGATAGGCGGAACACAATTTCCCAGCAGTCTGTGTTCCGCCTATCACGGCCATCCTTTCATCCTCGTCCGTAGTACGAGGATGAGACGATGTCCGTGATAGGCGGAACACAGGCTGCTGGGAAATTCAGTGTTCCGCCTATCACAGGCGAAGGCGGAGCCGGAGGCGCGGCTTTTGAATTATAGAATGGCCGCTGTCTGTCTGCTCGACACGCTGATCGAGCAGGCAGACAGCGATGACTCGAGTATAAGCCGAGGGGGGCACTTTCAGCCTCAAAAAAGAGGCTGAAAATCTCGGCTTATACTCGAGTATATACGGTATTTGGCAATATATTGCAAGAGGAAATAAATAAATAAATAAATAAAATTAATTTAAAAAAAAGAGAGAATAAAAAATAAAAGAGTAAAGAAAAAAATATTTTCCAAGAGTCAGCAGTAATCCACTCAAAGGAATGCTGACCAAGATAGGGGGTGAAGTTCAAATAGTAAGGTATTGAGCATCAAACCAGACCGTATATGTCAGTAATGCATTTAACAGGCAGGAGTAGTTCATTTGTATTTAATTCTATTTTGTTCACGTTTTTGTCAAAAGTGGAACAAATTAGGTTTTTCCTTCAAGGCAGGGGTGTTATGTGGAAGATCAACTATAATACCCCATGTTTGGAGTAATTGCATGTCATCTTCAATGGTAGATATAGCAAAATGTTTCCCGTTGTAAGTGGTCAATATAGTGGCTGGATGTCTCCATTTGTATGTGATCTTATGATTAGATAATGCCTTTGTTACAGTTTTGAGCTGTCTTCTCATTTGTAGTGTAAATTGCGAGAGATCGGCGAATAATTGTATATCTGAGTATGGTGGTGGCAGAGTAGTTAGCTCCCTCGCTTTGGAGAGAATTTTCTCTTTAGCTTGATAAAAATGAATTCGCAGAATAACATCTCTGGGAATTGATTCTTCTAGATGTTTTGGTTTGGGAATTCTATGAATACGATCGATTGTAATTTCAATCGGCGATAATTCTGGCAATAATGTAGAAAATAGTGTATTTGCATAGTTACGTAAGTCCATAGGTAGAACTGACTCTGGTATTCCTCTCATTTTAATGTTATTTCGACGTGAGTGGTCCTCGAGATCTGCCAGTTTCATCTTGACCCACATGGAATCATCTTTTTGTTCTGTACATGCATCCACTAGCTCATTAACTGTTTCAGTGCATTCCTCCATTTTGTTTTTAATGTATTGCAGTCTACCATCCATATGTTTCATATCAAGAGAGAATTTATGAATCATGGAGGACAGATTAGATATAATAGATGATTGCAATGACACAAGCATTTCTTTCATTGTGGTATCTAGTACTGGATGACCTGATGTTGGGAAAGCAGCTATAGATGTCTGTAATGAGGACATAGCATTATCACTATGCAGAGCTGTGTTCACAGTATCAGCTGCCTGACAAGATAAATCCAGCTTCATCCCGGATTTTGCGGGTCCCTGAGATGTTGGGGATAGTTGAGAGGAGCCATTAGAATATGAGGATGATAATTCCTCATCCATTTCAGGTGGATGGCTAGCAGAAAGGTTTGTGTGAGTTTTATTATTTTTCCTCACAGCTCGGGTGGCGCCATCTTGGATTTTAGTCAGCTCACTGCTCTGTTTAAATGTAAATGATGACAGCTTTTTTGGTCCCCTTTCTTGTCCTCTTTTGTGAGACATTATTGCCCCTACTGTCCTAGGAGTACTGCAGAGTATTTAGGTATGTTTTTAGAGGAGAATACCTGCCTGTTTTTTTCTGTTAAACGGCCGGCTGTGGAGAGCTCTAGGCTTAAGCAGCCATCTTCTTCAGCGCCCAAGCCACGCCCCCATAGTTTGGCATTTTCACGGATATATGCAGTATTAAAGCATGACATGTTAGGTATCTATTTACTCGATGTAACATCATCTTTTATATTTTATAAAACAATTGGGTATTACTATTATTATTATATTATTATTATTATTATTATTATTATTATTATTTTTGTGCATTCAAATTTGTGTATTTTTTTGCAAAAAAATTTTGCATGAAAAAACGCTGTGCAAATGTCATGTGATATAAAAATACGCAACACCCACCATTTTATTCTCTATCTGATTTAAAAAAAATATACATTTTTGAGAGTTCTAAGTAGTCTTCTATCAAAAAAAAATGCAGATTTTTACACATAGGTGAAGAATATCAGCATTTGGCCCAGACTGGAACTGGTTAAAACAATCTAGTACAGTCTAGAATATAATATTATGAGATGTTAAACATAAATTCCAGATGCAGTAATACCTCGGACTGCGAGTAACGTGATTTATGAGCGTTTCGCAATACAAGCTATTTTTTTTTTTTTTTTAATCCTGACTCGGTTTGCGAGCGTTGTCTCGTGAAATGAGCAGGAGTCAGGCCTCTGAGGTGTGCAGTACCGCATTTGGCCAGGGGTGCGGGGGGGGGTGCTGGTGACACTCGTAACCGCTTGGAAACACTCGGAAGCACTCCATTTCCAAGTGCCTCCGAGTGTCTCCGAGTGCTTCCAAATGTTTCCGGTGCCCCCCCCCCCCCCCCCCTAGTTAGATGCATTCACTAGCAGTGCCACTGGAATGGATTATCTGAGTTTTCATTATTTCTTATGGGGAAATTCGCTTTGATATACGAGTGCTTTGGAGTACAAGCATTCTTCTGGAACAAATTACGTTCGTAATCCGAGGTACCACTGTATGGCAATTTTTACATAATTACAATGGTCCAGCTTGGATCAATGTCACTATGTAAATACCATACTTGAGGGGTCCCTACAGAAGCTGGAAATCACTATAGTAGGAACCGCTACTCCACGCGCACGCAAACAGCGATCGCCCCACATATGTGAGGTATCACCGCAAACGTCAGATCATGAGCAGTAATTCTAGCACTAGACCTACTTTGTAAATATAAAGTGATAACCTGTAAAGGCTTTTAAAGAGTCACCTGTGGATAGTAAAATTTACGTCATTTGTTGCCATTGCATGGGCGTGCGCAATTTTAAAGCGTGACATGTTTGGTATGTATTTACTCTACATAACATCATCTTTTGGGTTAAATTGGGTTATGTATTGTGTTTTTTTTTTCTTTATTTTGCATTAAGATTAAAAAAAGTATATTTTTTTTCACAAGATTTGTATTTGAAAAACCTCTGCGCAAATATCGCGTGACATAAAACAATAGCAAAACCCACCAGGATCTAAGTAATTAGAATACTGATTGTTACATGTGAACAAAAAAAGCCAGAAAAGTCCCAGACTGGAAGTGGTTAAATGTTCATGTTATCGGTTGTCCAAAATTATTGGTCAAATTGAATGTCCTCCTTACCTTGTCACATCAGTCAGTTTGTAGATCTTAGAAATTATGCCTGATACTTCAGGAAAAATTTGCTCATTTTTCACCAAAATTCCTTTCGGATTCTAAACCACAGAAATAAATAATTAATAATTGATGTATATTATGTGAATAATTTTGCTTCCAAAGTCATTGATCACCACTGGGGTGTTTATTTTTTGCTAAACAAACGAAAGAATTTGCCTCAAAATCACTACAAATGCACTACATAACTAGTCGTAGTAGTTGTAATAATTGTAGAAGTAGCAGTAGAAGTAGTAATAGTAGCCATAGAAGTAGTAGTAGTAGAAGTATTCATAGTAGACATGTGCAGAGTAAAATATTTCATTTCGGAATTTCGTTTTCGTCCGAAAACTTAATTTATTTAGTTACTCCCGAAATTCGTTTTTATTTATTTCGTTTTTCGTTCAAAAATTGCATTCGTCCAAAAATCCACATGAATTACGGTCGAATCTGTCTTGGAAGGCTTATGGTGTCTGTCGAATGTATAAAGAAGATTCGACGGAGCTAGTATATAGCATACTTTAGAACCCTATTAAAGTCTATGGGACTCCAACGTTCAAAATCTAAAGTGCTAATTTTAAAGGCTAATTTGCAAGTTACTGTCCTAAAAAGTGTTTGGGGACCCGGGTCCTGCCCCAGGGGACATGTATCAATGCAAAAAAAAGTTTTAAAAACGGCCGTTTTTTCGGGAGCAGTGATTTTAATAATGATTAAAGTGAAACAATAAAAGTGTAATATTACTTTAAATTTCGTAGGGGGGGGGGGGGGGGGTTGTCTATAGTGTGCCTGTGAAGGGGCGCATGTTTCCCGTGCTTAGAACTGTCCCAGCACAAAGTGTCATTTATGCAGGAAAAAAGTCCTTTAAAATCACTCGCAGCTATTATGAATTGTCGGCTCCGTAATACAGAGAACACTCATTGAAAGTCATTGATAAAAAAATAAATAAATAAATTAAAAAAAAAGCGTGGGGGTCCCCCAAATTCAATTACCAGGCCCTTCAGGTCTGGTATGGATATTAAGGGGAACCCTGCCTCAAATTTAAGAAAAAATTTGACGTGGGGTTCCCCCTAAATATCCATAACCAGACCCTTCAGGTCTGGTATGGATATTAAGGGGAACCCCGCATCAAATTTAAAAAAAAATTGACGTGGGGTTCCCCCTAAAAATCCATACCAGACCCTTTATCCGAGCACGCAACCTGGCAGGCCGCAGGAAAAGAGGGGGGGACGAGAGAGCGGCCCCCCCTCCCTCCTGAACCGTACCAGGCCACATGCCCTCAACATTGGGAGGATGCTTTGGGGGTCCGTGACCCCTCAAAGCACCTTGTCCCCATGTTGATGAGGACAAGGGCCTCATCCCCACAACCCTGGCCGGTGGTTGTGGAGGTCTGCGGGCGGGGGGCTTATCAGAATCTGGAAGCCCCCTTTAACAAGGGGACCCCCAGATCCCGCCCCCCCCCTGTTTGAAATGGTAAGGGGGTACAAAAGTACCCCTACCATTTCACAAAGAAAGTGTAAAAAATGGTAAAATAAAACAAACACACTTTTGAAAAATTCCTTTATTAAAAATAAAAAAATAAAAAAAAGATTCCAGCGGCGGTAATCCACTCTTGCTATCCAGCGATGGATGGTCATCTCTCCAGCGATGTCTCATGTCATCCAGCGCAGCAAATACATCCTTCTTCTGTCTCCTCCACGGAGACACTGCAGGCATTCCGGCGGCTGACGTTTCCTATATACGGAGGGCGGGGCCACCCGTCACCTGACCCCCCCCCTCTGACGCAAGGGGAAACCCGGGGTTCCCCGTGACGTATGGGTGACCCCACCCCCCTCTGATGTAACGGAAACCTGCCTGTGTTACATCAGAGGGGTGCGGATCACCCTTACGTCACAGGGAACCCCGGGTTTCCCCTTGCGTCAGAGGGGGGCGGGGTCAGGTGACGGGTGGCCCCGCCCTCCGTATATAAGAAACGTCAGCCGCCGGAATGCCTGCAGTGTCTCCGTGGAGGAGACAGAAGAAGGATGGAACGCTGCGCTGGATGACATGAGACATCGCTGGAGAGATGATCGTCCGTCGCTGGATAGCAAGAGTGGATTACCGCCGCTGGAATCTTTTTTTTATTTTTTTATTTTTAATAAAGGAATTTTTCAAAAGTGTGTTTGTTTTATTTAACCATTTTTTACACTTTCTTTGTGAAATGGTAGGGGTACTTTTGTACCCCCTTACCATTTCAAACAGGGGGGGGGCCGGGATCTGGGGGTCCCCTTGTTAAAGGGGGCTTCCAGATTCTGATAAGCCCCCCGCCCGCAGACCTCCACAACCACCGGCCAGGGTTGTGGGGATGAGGCCCTTGTCCTCATCAACATGGGGACAAGGTGCTTTGAGGGGTCACAGACCCCCAAAGCATCCTCCCAATGTTGAGGGCATGTGGCCTGGTACGGTTCAGGAGGGAGGGGGGGCGCTCTCTCGTCCCCCCCTCTTTTCCTGCGGCCTGCCAGGTTGCGTGCTCGGATAAAGGGTCTGGTATGGATTTTTAGGGGGAACCCCACGTCAATTTTTTTTTAAATTTGAGGCAGGGTTCCCCTTAATATCCATACCAGACCTGAAGGGTCTGGTTATGGATATTTAGGGGGAACCCCACGTCAAATTTTTTCTTAAATTTGAGGCAGGGTTCCCCTTAATATCCATACCAGACCTGAAGGGCCTGGTAATTGAATTTGGGGGACCCCCACGCTTTTTTAATTTATTTATTTATTTATTTTTTTATCAATGACTTTCAATGAGTGTTCTCTGTATTACGGAGCCGACAATTCATAATAGCTGCGAGTGATTTTAAAGGACTTTTTTTCCTGCATAAATGACACTTTGTGCAGGGACAATTCTAAGCACGGGAAACATGCGCCCCTTCACAGGCATACTATAGACAACCCCCCCCCTACGAAATTTAAAGGAATATTACACTTTTATTGTTTCACTTTAATCATTATTAAAATCACTGCTCCCAAAAAAACGGCCGTTTTTAAAACTTTTTTTTGCATTGTTACATGTCCCCTGGGGCAGGACCCGGGTCCCCAAACACTTTTTAGGACAGTAACTTGCAGAATCTTTTCTCTCTGTCAAATCTTTTTTCTCTGTCGAATATTTTCTCTATATAATCTTGGACTAATAGAGGTAAGGTTAAGCACATTCGACCACAGGTTCTATAGACACAGATTGTTGTCAGAGTCATGTCGAATCTCCTATTCTATATCGAACTGTTGTAACAATGAAAACAAAAATAAAGCATTTATTTATGTCGGATCTTTCGTTTTTCGGATTTTGTGCTTTCGTTATCGTTTGTCAAAACGAAAATGAAAATAGCTGAAATTCGGACGAAAATGCATTCGGACGAAAACGAATGCACATGTCTAATTCATAGTAGTAGCAGTAATAGAAATAGTAGTAGGAGTAATATTAGAAATAGTATTAGTAGAAGTAGTAGAAAAAGTAGTAGTAGTCCTTCTGGCTTGGTTCGCCCCCTCTCTTTGGGGGGTCTCCCTTCGGGGGAGCCCCTACCCTAGTACCTGGGTGGGTATGTTTCGGCAGACCTTACGGAGAAATGCGGTCGCCTGGCTTCGGCTAGATAGGCCATGTAATTGGTACCTCAGTCCCCGTCTGGAGCCTAACGCCTCGGGGGATCAGGGTAAGGTCCTTCCTTGTGGAGGACAGCAGACACCCATTGCACGTTTTTGTGTGTCACTCTTTATGTGTGTGCACTTTTTTTGGCATCTGGTGGAAGTTTTTGGGTGTGTTTTGCATGCCATAGGCTTTTTCAATAGAAAAAAAAGTAGTAGTTGTATAGAAGTAGCAGCCATAGAATTGCCTCAAAATCACTAAGAAGATGCACTACATAACTAGTCGTAGTTGTTGTAATAATAGTAGAAGTAGCAGTAGTAGCAGTAGAAGTAGTAATAGTAGCCATAGAAGTAGTAGCAGTAGTAATAGTAGCAGTCATATTAGTAGTAGTAGAAGTAGTCGTAGTAGTAGCAGTAATATAAATAGTAGTAGGAGTAGTATTAGAAATAGTAGTAGTAGAAGTAGTAGAAGAAGTAGTAGTTGTAGTATTAGTAGAAGCAGTAGTAGCAGTAATATAATTAGTAGTAGGAGTAGTATTAGAGATACATACCGTATATACTCGAGTATAAGCCGAGATTTTCAGCCTCTTTTTTGAGGCTGAAAGTGCCCCCCTCGGCTTATACTCGAGTCATCGCTGTCTGCCCGCTCGATCAGCGTGTCGAGCAGACAGACAGCGGCCATTCTATGATTCAAAAGCCACGCCTCCGGCTCCGCCTTCGCCTGTGATAGGCGGAACACTGAATTTCCCAGCAGCCTGTGTTCCGCCTATCACGGGCATCGTCTCATCCTCGTACTACGGACGAGGATGATACGACGTCCGTGATAGGCGGAACACAGGCTGCTGGGAAATTCAGTGTTCCGCCTATCACAGGCGAAGGAGGAGGCGCGGCTTTTGAATTTTACAATGGCCGCCGACGAAGAGGGCACGGGACGGAGGCAAGGCAAGGCACGGCACGGGACGGGACGGGACGGGACGAAGGCAAGGCACGACACGGGACGGAGGCTCGGGACAAAGGCTCGGGACACAGGTAGGCTGGACACACACACACACACACACACACACACACACACACACGGATGGAGACACACGGATGGATGGATGGATGGAGACACACACACACACAGGGATGGATGGATACACACACACACAGGGATGGATGGATGGATGGAGACACACACACACAGGGATGGATGGATGGATGGATGGAGACACACACACACAGGGATGGATGGATGGATGGATGGAGACACACACACACAGGGATGGATGGATGGATGGACACACACACACACAGGGATGGATGGACGGACACACAGGGATGGACGGACACACAGGGATGGACGGACACACACACAGGGATGGACAGGCATGTCTCACCCTCGGCTTATACACGAGTCAATAAGTTTGCCAGTTTTTTTGGGGGTAAATTGGGGGCCTCGGCTTATATTCGGGTCGGCCTATACTCGAGTATATACGGTAGTTACATAGTTAGTCAGGTTGAAAAAAGACACAAGTCCATCCAGTTCAACCACAAAAAAAAAAAATAATATCATGCAATCCCATATACCCAATTCTATACCCACATTTGATCCAGAGGAAGGCAAAAAACCCCAGCATAGCATGATCCAATTTGCCACAGAAGGGGAAAAAAATCCTTCCTGATCCCCCGAGAGGCAATCGGATTTTCCTCAAATCAACTTTACCTATAAATGTTAGTACCCAGTTATATTATGTACATTTAGGAAATAATCCAGGCCTTTCTTAAAGCAATCTACTGAGCTGGCCAGAACCACCTCAGCAGGGAGTCTATTCCACATTTCACAGCTCTTACTGTGAAGAAACCTTTCCCTATTTGGAGATGAAATCTCTTTTCCTCTATACGTAAAGAATGCCCCCTTGTAAAATAGTAGTAGTTGAAGAAGTAGTAGTAGTAGTTGTAGTATTAGAAGAAGTAGTAGTAGTAGGAGTAGTATTAGGAATAGTAGTAGTAGAAAAAGTAGTAGTAGTAGCTGTAGTATTAGTAGACGTAGTTGTAGTAGAAGTAGTAGCCATAGAATCATCTCAAAATCGCTAATACCGTATATACTCGAGTATAGGCCGACCCGAATATAAGCCGAGGCCCCCAATTTACCCCCAAAAAAACTGGCAAACTTATTGACTCGTGTATAAGCCGAGGGTGAGACATGCCTGTCCATCCCTGTGTGTGTGTCCGTCCATCCCTGTGTGTCCGTCCATCCCTGTGTGTCCGTCCATCCATCCCTGTGTGTGTGTGTGTCCATCCATCCATCCATCCCTGTGTGTGTGTGTCTCCATCCATCCATCCATCCATCCCTGTGTGTGTGTGTCTCCATCCATCCATCCATCCATCCCTGTGTGTGTGTGTCTCCATCCATCCATCCATCCCTGTGTGTGTGTGTATCCATCCATCCCTGTGTGTGTGTGTGTCTCCATCCATCCATCCATCCGTGTGTCTCCATCCGTGTGTGTGTGTGTGTGTGTGTGTGTGTGTGTCCAGCCTACCTGTGTCCCGAGCCTTTGTCCCGAGCCTCCGTCCCGTGTCGTGCCTTGCCTTCGTCCCGTCCCGTCCCGTCCCGTCCCGTGCCGTGCCTTGCCTTGCCTCCGTCCCGTGCCCTCTTCGTCGGCGGCCATTGTAAAATTCAAAAGCCGCGCCTCCTCCTTCGCCTGTGATAGGCGGAACACTGAATTTCCCAGCAGCCTGTGTTCCGCCTATCACGGACGTCGTATCATCCTCGTCCGTAGTACGAGGATGAGACGATGCCCGTGATAGGCGGAACACAGGCTGCTGGGAAATTCAGTGTTCCGCCTATCACAGGCGAAGGCGGAGCCGGAGGCGCGGCTTTTGAATCATAGAATGGCCGCTGTCTGTCTGCTCGACACGCTGATCGAGCGGGCAGACAGCGATGACTCGAGTATAAGCCGAGGGGGGCACTTTCAGCCTCAAAAAAGAGGCTGAAAATCTCGGCTTATACTCGAGTATATACGGTAAGTCGTACTAGATAATCAAACCTAAAATCGGACCAAAATTGCATTGCACTATGAACCAGGTCTAAATGAGCCATTAAAAATAAAATAAAGTCCTGTTTAAAAGCAGACAACACAAAATACAAGAGATACATTGTACTTACCAGAATGTCTACTTGCACGGCCTTGTTTGTTGGCTGCATGTTGAAATTTACAGGATAAAGTCTATATTGGACTAGAGGAACAGAAGAGGGACCACAACACAATCAGATGTCTGGAATGGGACAGATTTGGTATTCTGTATTCCAATAATTTCTATTAACATTTTTGTAAAAAAAAAAAAAAAAAGTACTTGTACTCAATGCACAAAGCCAATACCATAGATGCCAATACCATAGGTACTTTTTATATTTATGAACATTTTTCTTTTTTCCTTTTTAATGTCATGTATGGACTATAATTTATATACGTAAGTGAAAGAGCCAATCTGGACAGTATTGTAGGACACACCATTTGTCTGATCAATATATGTCACTTTCTGACTAAGTCACTGTATATTAATGTACATGTATAGCGCAGCACTTTTTAACTTTCTATAATCATGCACAATGTTTGTCAAATTGTGGTATCCATCTGTTTAATCTATAGGTCTATAGAGCAGTATACTATTGTAACTTATTATTTATAAAAAAGTGACAGTTATTTAGAGCTGAGTTGAATCCTATTTGAAAAGTACAATCAGATACTGTAGCTAAAAACAGATCGTTATTTTTTTTTAAAGTGACAGTTATTTTCAGCTGAGTTTAATCATATTGGAAAATTACAGACACGTAGCTAAAAATAAAGATCCTCATTCTTGTATTAAGATTTGTGTGAATTGAGCCTAAAGTGAATAGAGAACTAGAGCTGTTCAATGGACAGGGAGCAGGAGTGTAAAACTCTACCTTTGACTCAACAGGGCACACGTTACACCACTGCAGCGAGACCACTGCTTCCACATAGAGAGCAAGGGCCCCTTTCAGGTCTGTTATGGATTTTAGGGGGGGGGGACCTCATTTAAAAAAAAAGGTATGGTGCCCCCCCCAAGTCACAATAAAGATAATATTACAAAAAGTGACGTCCCCCCTCAAAGTCCATAGCGGACCGTTATCCGAGTATGCAGTCTGAATGGCTGGAGGGGGGACAAGTGGCATGTGGCCTCCCCCTCCCTGATCCAAACCAGGCCACATGCTCTCAACTCCCATATTTAGGAGGATAAGGGTCTCTTACCCACAACCCTGGCCCAGTGGTTGTGGGGGTCTATATAACTCCTTATTAACCCTTAGTTTACCCTAAAACCAAGAGTTAATAAGGGGATAAATAGAAACTAACATTTAAAAAAAAAAAATATATGAATTTATACAAAAGTAACAATGTTACTTTGCTTCTCTCAATCTCACGTCTAAACCATGTTTATGAACCCTGTGTCAATTTTTTTGATGGCAGCAGCTTATACAGCTACTGTATTTACACAGGAACTCCTGTAGGGGGAGCTTCAGAAATGAAGGACAAAGCCTATCCCACATGCCATTTGTACTTCAACTTCCTTTTTTTGGGCCTGTGTAGCATGCCCAGTGTCCGCAAATGGTCAAATTAGTATCTATAAGTTAGGCCAACTACTTGAAAACAATACACTCATTCTGCGGCTGATATTTTATCACCTGACCAGAGAGGTGGAGGAATAGACGTTTTCCTAAGGTCAACAATAGTTTTATTTCTTCATTTTGCTTCTACTTTATACAGATAAGTACCTGATGTCCCCGGAGTGTAGATGGGTTTGTCCGTCTGTATGAAGATGTATCCACTGTGAAAGTTCAGGAGGATAACTTTCTCTATGCTGCACGGTGGATTGCTGGACTTCACACTTATAGATATATATTGTTTCTTCTTCGGGTCTTTTATTAAATCTTTACCCGGAATCTGAATAAGAAAAAAAACAAAACATGCTCAGCCTAAATATCATATAAACCTCTCATTATGGATCGGAAAGTGGGCCTTACCCCACAGATTTATCCATTTCCCAAAGAAAGCTTGAGGTCGAAATGTTTAATTAATGTTAATAAATCCTTCATCAAATATAGCATTGTGGTTTTCTGCGGTGCTGCTTACTGGCCCATTCACAGAATATAATACGTTCAAGGCATGCCCTGGTGATAACTGTCACAGCTACATGTGTGCTTACATCAGTTGGTAACCAATCTTTCAGGCCATTAAATGGCTGGTGTCATACCTGCCATGGGTGATGTTCCATGGCACCTGCACATCCAAATAGAGGCTAAGATGGCACCTTTCTAGGAGGATAGGAGGCTCTCATTCTGCTTTGAAACCAGACATGTGGATCTGAACTCCAGGTTAAATGTATATGCAAAATTCTAACTCAAAATTCCATAAATTCAACATACACACATACACAACACTTTATATTCTTCTCATTTAGAAAGATTCCTCTACTTGAAATAACCCTTCCTCTAACCCCAAAATAACATTAACCTTCCCAGTAATTCCAACCCTAATGCTGCATTCCCGTCGGAATAAACTCTGAAGGTTTTTCCGTCTGAGTTCCGACGGAGTTACACTGAAACTGTCTTGCCTACACACGATCACACCAAAGTCCGACGGTCTAGAACACGGTGACGTACAACACGTACGACAGGACTAGAAAAAGGAAGTTTAATAGCCAGTAGCCAACAGATAACGTCTCATACTTGCTTCAGAGCATACTTCGTTTTTGGTCCATCGGAACAGCATACAGACGAGCGGTTTTCCTGGTAGGAATTGGTTCCGTCAGAAATATTTAGAACATGTTCTATTTCTAGGTCCGTCAGAATTTTGGAAAAAAAAGTCAGATGAGGTCCACAAACAAACGGAATATCTGATGAAAAGATTCCATCTGACTTTTTCTGCCAGAAAGTCCAACCGTGTGTACGAGGCATAACTAACCCACCCTGTTGACTTAACACTAACCCTTTCTGTAACCCCAAAACTTACACTAAACGACTCTGTATCCCCAATTTATGCTAACCCTTCCTGTAAGCCTCAAACTAACCTTCTCTTCTAACCCCAACCCTTATGCCGGGTACACACGGTCGGACTTTCCGATGGGAAATGTTGGATGTGAGCTTGTTGGCTGAAAGTCCGACCGTGTGTATGCTCCATCGAACATTTGCTGTTGGACTTTCCGATCGTGTGTACACAAGTCCGTCGCACAAAATTTCACGCATGCTCGGAATCAAGCAGAAGGAGCCGTACTGGCTATTGAACTTCCTTTTTCTTGGCTCATCGTACATCTTATATGTCACTGCGTTCCCACATTCGTAATTGTTGGCTAACATTTGTGTGACCGTGTGTATGCAAAATAAGTTTGAACCAACAACCTTCGAACAAAAATCCACGGTTTTGTTGGCGGAAAGTCCGATCGTGTGTACGAGGCATTACATTAGCCTTCCTGTAACCCTAATATTCACAGTATCCCTCACATTAAGCCTCATTGTAACCTCAATATTTACACTAACACTTCTTGTAACACCAACACTTACATAGTTACATAGTTATGCCGCGTACACACAATCAGATTTTCCATTGGAAAAATCTTGGAATGTTTTTCTGATGGAATTTCACTCAAGCTTGGCTTGCATAAACACAGTCACACAAAAGTTCTATGAATTTTTGATTGTCAAGAACGCGGTGATGTACAACACTACGACGAGCCGAGAAAATGAAGTTGAATTATTTCCGAGCATGCATAGGTATTTTGCGTGTTGGAATTGGTACAGACGATCGGAATTTATGATTGGAACTTTTTCCAACCAAAAAATAGAGAACCTGCTCTCAATCTTTTGTTGGCGGGAATTCCTCCAGCAAAAGTCCGATGGAGCATAAACACGGTTGGAATTTCCGGCCAAAAGCTCACATCGGACTTTTGCTGGCGGAAATTTTGTGTGTACGGGGCATAAATCTGCTTGAAAAAAGGCACAAGTCCATCTAGTTCAACCAATAGAAAAAAGAAAAAAAAAAAAAAAAATATATATATATATATATATATATATATATATATATATATATATATATACAATCCTATACCCACAGTTAATCCAGAGGAAAGCAAAAAAAACAATAAAGCATGATCCAATTTGCTCCAGCAGGGAAAAAAAATCCGTCCTGATCTCCCAAGAGGCAACTGGATGTTTCCTGAATCAACTTTACCTATAAATGTTAGTATCCTGTTCTATTATGTTTTTCTAGGAAAGAATCCAGGCCTTTCTTAAAGCAATCCATTGAGCTGGCAAGAACCACCTCTGGAGGGAGTCTATTCCACATTATCACAGATCTTCACAGAACTGTGAAGAAACCTTTTCATATTTGGAGATGAAATTCTCTTTTCTCTCAGACATAAAGAGTGTCCCCTTGTCCTCTATAAAGACCTTAAAGCGGAGGTCCACTGAAAAAAAAATATTAAAAGCCAGCAGCTACAAATACCGCAGTTGCTGACTTTTAGTATATGGAAACGTACCTGTCCAGGGAGCCCGCGATGTCGGCAGCCGAAGCCGATCTGTCCGTCGGCTCTTGGCTGCTGCCACCACCATCCTCAGTAAGGGAATCAGGAAGTGCAGCCGTGTGGTTTTACTTCCTGGTTCCCTACTGCACATGCACAAGTCACGCTGAGCGTCCTCACTGGTCCCTGCTGTTTTCTGGGACCTGTGTGTCTCCCAGAAGACAGCGGAGGGGACAGAGTAGGTGCTGGAAGTGGTGTAGGTCACCGCAATCACTGCAGTGATCTATGCCAAGAAGTGGGAGCAAATACCTGTATTAGCTAGCCAAATGTGACATCGGAGGGGGGAGGATTCCCAAAAGTGGAAGTTCCATTTTTGGGTGGAACTCCACTTTAAAGTAACTCAACACTGAGTTCCCTATTTGGACCATGTATGTATTTATACATGTTGATCATATCCCTCCTTAATCTCCTCTCTCTCAAAGGAATAAATTCAGTCCCTCTAATCTTTCCTCATAGCTGAGCTCCTCCATGCCTCTTATCAGTTTGGTTGGCCTTCTCTGCACTTTCTCCAGTTTCCCGATATCCTTTTTGTGAACTGGTGCCCAAAACTGAATTGAATATTCCAGATGATGTGTTACTAATGATTTGTACAGGGGCAAAATTATATTTCTCTCTCTGGAGTCCATACCACTCTTAATACAAGAAAGGTCTTTGCTCACTTTGGAAACCACAGCTTGGCATTGCATGCTATTATTGAGCTTGATCTACCAAAACGACCCCAGATCCTTCTCCACCATTGACTCCCCCAGTTGTACTCCCTCTGCATGCATATTCTTAGCCCCCAAGTGCATAACTTTACATTTATCAACATTAAGCCTGGGTTCACTCTTGTGCAAACACAGACATCACATGTGATTCGCACCCTCTCTGCGGGTTATATGGCTGAACTCGCATTGGATTTGCACGAAAATAGTGCAGTGACTTTTTTATCCCACACTGCAATCGGATCGCATAATTGAACACTGGCTCCTCCTTTCGGGGGGGGGGGGGGAGCGGTTTAGCATTTCCGGAATGTAATTAGGTAGGAGTGATGGGAGCTGAAGAGCTCGTGGAGTGCAGTGTGGAAGGGATGACGTCAATGGCGGTGCGGAAGACGGTCTATGTGGACAGCTTTGCCCCGGATGCCTCCATACTTAGATGTGCCTGTTTTAATCATCAACCATGTGAGTGCTAAATGTTGTACCTTCATGAAATGTAACTATATTGCTACACTTAGAGGCGCCTCTCTTCTATTTTATACTCAGTTGTGACATGACGCTACTTGTATATCAAGACATTGCTTGTATAACAAGTCAAAATGTATTTAAAATTTTTGCTTGTCTTGCAAAACGCTCTAAAATCAAGTTACTCTCAAGCTAAGCTTTTACTGTATACTATGCCCACAACCACCCCTCTGTCCAAGGTTTACCTACCTCTTCATAAAAAGAAATCAGATTTGTTTGACAACTTCTGTCTTTCATGAATCCATGCATTCTGTTGCTTAAAATATTTTTTTTTCCAGCAGCAAGAACTGATCTATGTGGTCTTTTATTAAACTCTCCAGTATCTTCCCATCTGGGTGTATGATATCCTGTCCAGGTGCTTTATTCTGTCTACATATTTCTGGACCATATCAAACCCTTCATGTAACACTAATCTTCCCTGTTACTCTAACATTAATCCGCCCACAAAACCCGCACTATAACCCCAACCTTTACACTAACCCTCCTTGTAAGACTTACAGACACTTCCATACCAACCATTCCTTTATCCCCATCTCTAAGTATAACCTATCCTGTTACCCCATTGCTAACACTTACCCTTCCTGTAACCCTAACACTAACTTTCACCATAACCTTCTCTGTGACCCTAACAATGATCCTCCCATGTTGCCCCAATCCTAACATTAACCCTCTCTATGACCATAACACAAACCCTCCCTGTAATCCCAAACACTCACACTTACCTTCTCTATAACTCTAGCTCTCACATTAACCTTCTTTGTACCCCTTACACTTACCCTCACTATAACCCACGGGTTTTGCATACACTGCAGATCCACTTTCACTGAATAGTCACGAAAATGATGTGCTTCTACTGGATGTTCTTGTAGAACACCATCACTTTGCACTTTGCAATTCGCCTATTGTATGGGCACTTTATATTTTCTCATCTTGTTTCACTGATTCATTTAAACATTTTTTTAGCATTCCATTTGTGTGATATTTATTGATTTATTTATTTATTATTTTTATGTGACAAATCTCACCTATTTACCGTTGGTTATTATTGCAGATTTTAGTTAGATGCTTTTAGATTGTTTACCTTGCACAATCTGCACTGTGACACTTTTTCACTTTAAAATGTGTTTATTTACACTTTATACCTTATATGTATTGGTAAAACTGCTTTTTTCTTTTGTAACCTTTCAATAAGCCCTAACTCTAAATCCAACCCTCACACTAACCCTTCTTGTATTCTTATTATTAGTGTCATGGAAACCACCATGACTTGGGCTCCTGGAGGGCCCTGGGGGCCAGCCTGTTTCCCACTGACTATGGACGCAGGACTAAAGAGACCTCCTGCTGCAGGTATACTTGTAGAGAAAGAAGATTTGAATGGCTGCACGCCCATACAATGCAAATCAAAACTTGTTTATTGAAAAAAAATATCAGTAAAAACAGGCATAATTGGCAGGGGAAAATAAAGAAGGTTGACGCGTTTCACATGCTAATACGTGCTTTGTCAAAACTGGTTGTAAAAAAATGAACATTTGACAAAGCACATATTAGCGCATGAAATGCATCAACTTTTTTTTAACCTCTGCCAATATGCTTGTTTTTACATACTGATATTTGTTTTCATCATTCAAAGGTTTTTATTGAAATATCAACATATGGTAGCAAGTACAATGTAACAATTAAAGGTATTTTAGTACTAGTTACATGTATATTAAAGAAGTAGGTTATGGCTTTGTATTAATGTAACCTACAGATGGTAAAATTAATGTTAGATAAGTTCCCTTTTTATCAAAATGATAGAGTTTTCAGACTGTTTCAATATTAGCTTATATTAATATTTAGCGGATCAATACCAGTTAACCACTTCAATACCGGGCACTTAAACACCTTCCTGCCCAGACCAATTTTGAGCTTTCAGCGCTGTCGCACTTTGAATGACAATTGCGCGGTCATGCTACACTGTACCCAAATGAAATTTGTATCATTTTTTTCCCACAAATAGAGCTTTCTTTTGGTGGTATTTGATCACCTCTACGGTTTTTATTTTTTGCTAAACAAATAAAAAAAATACAGAAAATTTAAAAAAAAAAATGTTTTTTTTTTTGTTTCAGTTTCAAAACTTTGCAAATAAGTAAGTTTTCTCCTTCACTGATGGGCACTGATGGGGTTACACTGATGGGCAATGATAAGGCGGCACTGATGGGCACCGATGAGGTGGCACCAATGAAGTGGCACTGATGAGGTGGCATTGATGGACACCGATATGTGGCACTGATAGGCGGCACTGATGGGTGGCACTGATGGGCGACACGGATGGGCACTGATAGGTGGCACAAATTGGCACGGATTGGCATGGATGGGCATGGATAAGTGGCACAGGTGGGCATGGGTTAGGCGGCACAGGTGGGCATGGGTAGGCGGCACAGGTGGGCATGGGTAGGCGGCACAAGTGGGCATGGGTAGGCACTGATAGGCGGCACAGATGGGAACTGATAGGCGGTATTGTATTATAATATATTGCACTAATGGATGCCAATCAGTGCCAATCAATAATGCATGCCAATCCGTGATGCCCATTGTGGGCACTGATTGGCATCCATTATGGGCACTGATTGGCATCCATTGTGGCACTGACTAGAATCCCTGGTGGTCTAGGGTGGCATACCTTTACCTTGACATCCCTGGTGGTCTGGTGGCGTCCCTGGTGGTCCAGTGTGGGCATCCTCGGGGGGCTGTGCTGATAATCGATCAGCACAGACCCCCCCTGTCAGAGTAGCAGCCGATCGGCTCTCCTCTACTCGCGTCTGACAGACGCGAGTGAGGAAAAGCCGATCACCGGCTTTTCCTATTTACACTGTGATCAGCCGTGATTGGACACGGCTGATCACGTGGTAAAGAGTCTCCGTCGGAGACTCTTTACCAAGATCGTAGTTGCCGGGTGTCAGACTGACACCCTGCAACAACGATCGCCGCGATGCGCGCCCCCGGGGGCGCGCAGCGGCTCATAATCCTGATCACGTCATATGACGTCCGGTCAGGATTATGAAACCACTTTGCCGCCGTCCATTTGCTATAGGGCGGGCGGCAAGTGGTTAATGAAAGAAAATTAGGTCTATTTGTGTCTGAGTTCTTATGTTTATTCATTTGAATAAAGTATATGTATCAAACTACCGAGTGTGAAATTTTAAATATATTCGATATCACCTGTTGCTGTTAGGTACCTTATGAAATGATAATAAGAGAGAAATAAGGAAAAGAAGAAAAAAGAAAGAAAGAAAATAAGGGTAAGAAAAGGTGGGGGTGGACAGAGGGCATGGGGTGTTTCGGATGCATAATCTATTCTTATAGTTTTATCATTGTTGCATATAAAAATGTTAGTTACCATGACTGGCGTACCTGGTGGTCAAAGTTTATAGGTAAACAATGTGTTATCCATGGTTTCCATAGACCTTCATATTCTTTCAGATTTTCTTTATCTAGGGCTTCCATTTTTGCATGCAACAATGACTGATTCATTCTGTGCTTGGTTTCTGCTATGTGTAGTGTAGCACTGATCCCCGAAGGAGCAGCTGAATTTATTGGGCTTACCGTTACCTCCTGCACCTCATGTGTCTAGGGGTTTCCCGAGGTAGATGAACCAAGAACTGTAGAGACTGACAACAGATCCACTTGAAGGGATTTTTATTTGCGAAAAGTAATTAAAATGGAAGTAAACCCTTCCAAACAACTTTGACCTACAGGTAAGCCTAGATTAAGGCTTACCTGTAGGTCCAAGTAATATCTCCTAAACCTATATGGTTTAGGAGATATTTGCCCGAAAATGGGCACCGCTGTCTACGGCGCATGCGCCGTAGACAGCGGCGCGCAGGCGCACTAAATGCGGCAAGTCCAAGAATGGATTTGCCTAATTTGTCGACTCCCGTGCGCATGCGCGGGAGTGACGTCATCGCGGCTCCGCCGAATGGCAGCGTCGGAGCTCCGAGACGCGACTCCCGTGCGCATGCGCGGGAGTGACGTCATCGCGGCTTCTCCGCTGTCATTCATCGGAGCTGCGAGAGACGCCACAACCAAGATGGATGCGGCGGACTACAGGTGACAGCGGCGACTTCGCTGGCTCCTGTGTCAGGTAAGTGACACATAATGAGCTACTATGCGATGCATAGTAGTCCATTATGCTTTACCTTTGCAGGGAAAAAAAGAGGAAGTAAACCCATCAGGGTTTACTTCCTCTTTAACAACACAGTCTCTCAACATAGGATCAGAGGGTTTAAGTGAAAAGTCCAGGTACTCTTAGCCCTTGTACACACAGTCGGACATTCCGACAACAAAATCCGTCAGATTTTGTCCGACGGATTTTGTCCGAAACTGGTGTTGCATACACACGGTCGGACAAAGTTGTCGGAAAATCCGATGGTTCGTAACGTGATGAAGTTATTTCGTTACAACGGGACTACGTTCAGGCTAGTAGCCAATAGCTTTGGTCTAGGAATTTGACCTGAGCATGCGTGGCACTTTGTCCAATTGGAATTCTCTACAAATGATCGGAAAAAGTCCGATCGGATCATGTTGTTGGAAAATTTTATAGTGGAGCTCTAAAACTTTGTTGGTCGGATATTCCAACGGAAACAGTCCGATGTAGCCCACACATGGTCGGATTATCTGACAACACGGTCCGATCGGACATTTTCCGTCAGAATGTCTGACCGTGTGTACAAGGGCTTAAGGTTAAATTCAGTAGGAAACAGTCTCTCACTTTGAATAAATCCAGAGAATAGCCATTCACAACTGGATTCTCACCCTAATTGGATAGTCCTTCTCTCACCAGGCCTAGCAGCCAACAGGGTACTTGAGTCAGGAATAAGTATCTGCCACAGACTTTGCTATAAAACACGTGAGGGAAACTTGAAAGCTTGTAGAACACTCGTGTGGTACCAGTATCTTGCAGCCGGTCCGGAGATACCGCACAATATTGGATTCACTTAGGTCCTTCAGCTTTACAGGCTCTTGATGAGAAGCCAACCCTTGCGTGGCCTTCTCCAGAAGAATCCTCCCCAGATAACTTCACAGTTGCTGGACCTCTTCACTAACTGAGACGGCACCGGACCACCTCCGAATCCTTCCCTCAGTTTCCTCGCCTCGGCTAGCCAGCCCCGAGGCGTAAAGTCGGGTGGATCCGCACTCCAGGCCATGGAAGTCCTGGGGGCTGGTCAGGAGGACCAGGACCATGCAGTCAGAACATGCTTCTGGACCGGAACCCCCGAAACACGTGACATCTGCACCTTAAGTACCCCCTCCCAGAAAGCACAGCAAGAGGGACACTCCCACAGGTCTGGTTCCGAAAGAGAGCAACCTTAATGCACCCAACTAGACTGTGTTTCATGCCTGCCAAAAGTGACAGCGCCCCCCATGGCTAGGCAGAACACCTTGCAGTCCAGTCAGACTGATGCTGAGGTCAAAAATTTAGAACAATTAGACCCAAACCAAACTACGGTTTGGAGGGTAACATTAAATTGCAAAACATATAGCGTGTGCTCTTCAGCGAAAGCAGAGTCCTGAGCAATCAGGAGCAAATTTAGCTATTGTAGCAGGAAATAAATACCAGCGTGAGAGTACCTTGTAGGTGGTTTCATTATCTATCACATTTAGGAGAAAAAGATTTGATATTGGACCAGGTTGCAGACTATTTTGTTTTATCTCTAGTTCGATTAAGATCTTTTTCCCATTTCGCCACATAAGATGGTAATTTAACATATGATTTAACAAGCAATGTGGAGTATATTGTTGATATGAGACCTCTGGCATGAGGGTCTTTCATGCATATATTTTCAAACTTAGTAAAATCATCTACAGAGTTGTCAATGCTTAGGAAAGGAATACAAAAGTTCTTAATTTGAAGATAGCAAAGTATTTCTGATTGGGGGATCCCGCATACTAATATATTTTTTCAATAAAATAGCTTTGATTTGCATTGTATGGGTGTGCAGCCATTCAAATCTTCTTTCTCTACATGTTTACCTGCATCAGTGACTGGGTGTTGCGCCCCATACACCATCTTGATTCCAGACACTATCATTGCCGGTTCACCTGGAGCAGAAGGATTGTTTTTTTAAGGAAACTCCCTCTTGGGATTACAAGGAACCTTTTCCCCAAGAGGGTTATATCACTTCTCTGGGTACCTAGCTGTGAATTATACCAGCTACCCTTTCCATGCAATTGAGGCTGGAGGGACTGTTTTTGGGACCCCTTATCATACTGTACATAGTGGAACTATTATCCTGGAGTAATGCGTTAGATACAGGGGTTGAATTCCAGTAGATGTGGGGTTAAGAAACGTTACTTTCTGCTACAGGTTTCCTTGCATCAGATATTGTTTGCTATAATTAGGTTCGGGTGATAGGCTCTCATGTTCTTTGATCGCCTCCGGAGTCCAAATGGCTGGGTGCCTGTGCTTGGGGTTCAGTGGATTTGTTGCTTTCTTGGGCTTGATATGTAATAGTAATGTGTTGCATACCTGTCTAGGAGGAAGGGTTTTGTATAGTGGCAGCTGGAGCGAAATATTTCGGGGGGGGCTGCAAACTATCGACCGGGGGGATGAATGGCCGACGGGGCCGCAAGCACACCACCCCCCCCCCCCCCCGACATTCAGGCTGACAGGCTGACCTTAGGAGGCAGGGGGGAGGAAGATCAGAAGCTCTTTTTCATTTCATTCCAACATTGGTTCTGTCTGATGCTTTGGGTTTGTTTGCTGTCTACAGCCCTAACCTAATATACTGGTCCTGCCAGTAATTAGGGAGGTTTGGACTTATTCTGGCTCCAGAGTGGAGGAAGCTGTAGTTTGGTAGAGATAGCCAGGTGGGTTGTCAGGCAGTCCTCCACAATTAGCACTAATCCTAAAACCTGGTACACACGTTTAATTTTAATTTTATATATTTTTTCCATTCAACCCAGCAGGTTGTACTAAAAAAAACAACAACTGTCAGACATTAGTACTCTGATGTTAGTACAGCGATCTCCCCTGCTGAGCTGTTGTGTTCTGACAGAGGAACGGCCCCACCGCCAGTACACTCCGGTCAGTGCTCTCAGCCATTGCCTGAGAACGTTGATCAGGAGCCTGTCGGCTGCTGGTTTTCCAGCGTGCTTGTCTGACAGAATCTGGGCCAAATACCCGGCTTCTGTCGGACTGCCAGGCATACACACTGTGTACTGGGCTTAATACTAACTTTCACACTAGCCATATACTATGCAAGCATGCACCCTGTCCCAGGATCCTCTGCGCCAAAGGTAAACCTGTCCTACCACCTCTGAGGTTCCAGCACCAGAATCGACTGCATTATACACCAAAATTGTTCAAGAAAGGCACGTTCAGGCAACTAGGTTGGGGTGGAAGGCTAGAGATAATAATTGGTTAATACCTTACATCTGATCGTCCCATTTGTTTTGTTTGAAAGAAACATGTGTGACAGTGCTGTGCCCTGTATAAAAAGGCTTTTGCGACACCCAGGGTTCTCACCCAGGTAGGCTGAGGGGCTCAGGGTGCTTGTGTTCATACAGAGGGCACTGGATTGGAGCTTGTGTTTTGGAGCCGGAGGTTTTTTGTAGAGACTCAATGAGGATGAAGTCTCCAATTTTGGGGTTTCGTGGACAACCACCATTCTGATTGTGTTATGTATTCGAACTATGGATTTGGGCTCCACCCTCCCAAGGAGACTATTGTACTACCAGGAAGCAGTATATGGATAGATATACAGGGGATGTGTGTCTGTCTGCATTGACCAAGTAACAGTTGCTGCAGGAGCAACATATGAACACCATTGTGTTCTGGAATAAGAGTTTGCAGTGCATTCTAGGTTGAGAATTGTGTAGCCCAAGATGGGCTGCTTTATAGCCAAGAGGCTGCCTTTTTGCCTTTGAATGCTGTATGAAGTTAAAACCCCTTGGTCAAAATCCTGCTGTAAGGAACTTTTACTTTTCAATAAAGTGGGAAAAGAAAACCCTGAAACATACTTCACGACTGGACTGGTGTTCATGAAATGTGCTAGCGTTAAGCTAAAACCTCCATAAATGGTACAAGATGGAACTTCCAGAACTCCTTACCGTTACTTTGGCTGTTCCCAGGTATTTGTTTCCATGGTTCATGTTGATCCTGCCACGAGCAAGCATTAAGTTCTTAACCGGGAAATCTTGGATGAAGTATTCAACTGCAAATGCTGAGCCGTGTCCATCTACTACAATTGTTTCTTCAGAGTCTACACGTAGCACGCTGGGTGTAATCAGAGTGCATCTATTGAGAAAAGACAAATAACACCATACCAAACTGTGAGTAATAAACTTGAAAAAATGGAGGTGCTGCCAAAACAATCAATTCTGCCATATTTACAGTATTACAGAACATTCATAGTCAAAGTTCATAGAGCTCCGGGTGTCTGTTGACATCCAAGTGCCGGAGTCAAAATGAAACCAAAGCTTTTGCAACATAGTGATTAGGGTTTAACCACTTGTAATTCTTTGCTGCGTACCCACGAGCGGAATTTCCTTCGGAAAAATCTTGGATGGTTTTTCAGATGGAATTCCGCTCAAGCTTGGCTTGCATACACACGGTCACACAAAAGTTTGCTGAACTTTCGACCACCAAGAGCGCGGTGACGTACAACACTACGATGAGCCGAGAAAATTTATTTCAATGCTTCCGAGGATGCGTCGAATTGTTTCTGACCATGCGTAGGAAATTTGTGTGTAGAAATTGCTACAGACGATAGGAATTTCTGATTGGAACTTTTTCCGACAGAAAAATTGAGAACATGCTTTCAATCTTTTGCTGGCTGGAATTTGGCAACAAAAAGTCAGATGGAGCATACACATGGTCGGAATTTCCGACTGAAAGCTCTTATTGGTCTTTTGCTGGCTGAATTTCCGATCGTGTGTACGCGGCATAAGGGGTGAATTTATGAAGAATTTGCATATGTCTTTTGTGTTAATGGGGCAAACAGAAAATATCACATGATGCCTTCTCGTGGCCAAATGTGGTATTGGCTGTTTTAAATCAATTGCATTTACTTTCAAACACCATAGGAAATAGACTATTTACTTTTTATTTTTGTCCCATTCGCATAGAACCAATGTCCATAAACTTTCACTGGGTAAATGGCTATGAATCTAAATGGTGCATGCACATAACTTTTTGTCCCCTCCAGCAAATGCTGGGCAGTTCTGATCAGGCAAAGCTCCAAACCTTGCTGGCCAGATCCTACCACCTCCCACAGATTTTTACTGGCCTGTCACTGCAATGGGCCAATGAAAATGGGTGGGAGAAGGAACGGTCTGGCCTGACGGTCCTATCCTAACCGTCAGCTGAAGACATTACCTTCCTCCACTCCCCACTGTGGGACTGACTACATGCCTACTTTTTATCTTCCAAATGTGAGTTGTTAAGCTTTAGTGCTATTAAAAACTTGTTATACTTCTGCCCCCAGAGGCGCCTATCCCTTTGTTTTACTTACAGTGTACTGGCACAGGGTTTCTGTTCCCATATGACGGCTGCCCTGTGCGGAAGAACTATCATTGCGTTTCTTCCCTCTTTAACCACCCCCCATTTTTATCTACCTGACTCATTACTTATGGAATACGTGTGCTCAGTTATTTGTCTTATGAAGTAATACTGACTACTGCTCAGTATTTGAGGGAGGGGGAGTTGCTGCAGGTATGTGCAGGCACACCTAGGTGCCTACTTTTTACACTTATCCAAAGTCTCTTTGTTTGTTAGAGTGTCAGAGTTACATTAACTGTAACATATTATTTAAAGACAGTTAAAGAGAAAATAAAAAACACACTGGTATTTGCTGCTCCTATTAAATGCAATACATTTTTTTTTTTTACCATATGTATGCGTCGGCATGCATTGGCCAACGCATTCAAGCACATCTGGTGTGAATAGACCCTTAAGAAGGAAAACAGAGCAAGTCATACATACTTTTTGGATAAAAAATGCCTTTCCAAAAGTGCAACACTAACCAAAATATAAAAGCTATTTTAAAAAAAATAAGTAAAAAAATAACAATAAAAATGAAATAATGAACGCAGGGACCACAGTACTCACCGTGTTTGGCCGTAGGAGGATCCAGCCAGGTAACTCAGCAGTATGAGACACAGAGTTCTGTACCCCATGATGTCCCCAGAAGAAACGATCTGCCTGGGTGATTGGGAAGGGTTATATATATATATGTAGGGGTTAGAGTCCCGCCTTAATAATCCTTCTAAATAATGATCAATAAATAGGATTACCATGGTCTGCAAACAAAGATCTGTTCCACCTTTTATAAGCATTGCAACATCTCTTTCCATGGTATTTACTATTGACAAATAGAACAACAGGGAGGATATAAGGGTCCTGGATTGCTGCTGGAATAGCATTTCCCATAAATCATGTTCTGTTTTTATTTTTTAATTGTCCATTTTGAGCACAATGATGTTACAGTGCCTTGCAAAAGTATCCACCCTCCTTGGCATTTTTCATGTTTTATTGCCTCGCAACTAGGGATGAGTTTCAATTTCGAACATCGTCTGTTTGATTCCGAACATTATGGGTCGTTCACGCCAAATTCGAGTGGCGCGTCATTGCCGTGCATTGCTGGCTGCTGATTGGCCAAGCATGCACTATGACCCGCATGCTTTGGCCAATCACAGCGCAGAAAAAACTGAGATCCATAATCCAGCGTGGCTTTGGCCAATTATGTCTCAGGGGGTTTAGTACACGCCCCACACTATATAAGGCAGCCTCCGTGGCGGCCTTGTGTAGTGTGTTGCGGCGGTGGTTAAAGACATAGAGAGAGAGAGAGAGACAGTGTCATTTAATTTGAGTAGGCAGGCGAGTCAATTAGCTTCAGTTACAGTGTGTAGAGGATATATATGCATCAAAGGCGTGTTGTATATAAATTTATGCACTGTATTCAGTTTAGCTAGATCCGTTCCTGTTATTCTCTTCATAATATACTGACAGGCAGGAAGCTGCAGTATTTTCACTTAGTGTACTGTGTCCTTTGCACAGTGTGCACCTAAAGCTTTACCTTAATACAATTGCTGGTGTTCTCATACTAATACAGGCAGGGAGCTGCAGTATTTTATTTTAGTGTCCTTTGCACAGTGTGCACCTAAAGTTTACCTGAATACCATTGCCAGTGTTCTCATACTAATAATACTACAGACGGGCAGATTCTGCTAGCTGCAGTATAATCGGTATATATATACTGTAGGTCCCAGCTTTGTGCAGGGTGGCTTTGTCTGGAAGGCCAATAAGGAGAGGCAGACAGTCACGAGCCAATAAAAGAGGGCTGGTCGTGGACATGGTGCATCCTCATTAGCACGTGGCCGTGGGACACACTTGTCCTTTTTTTTTTTGGAAGCTGCCCATGTTGAGCTGCAACATACCGAAGACTTGGTAGAGTGGATGACCAAGCCGTCCTCATCCTCTTCATCCTCTCTCACCCAGGCTCAGGGTACTTTGTCTGGCAAAGCAGCTGCCAACGTGGCCTCTTCCCTCGGCTCAATGGCATCAGTCACTCCTTCCCTAGCCCCACCATGTCCTCCTGAGGAGTCCTCCGAGCTGTTTGACCACAGTGTTGGGTACATGCTCCAGGAAGATGCCCAGTGTTTTGAAGGCTCTGATGATGGTACCCAGCTAGAGGAAGGCAATAACATGAGCCCAGAGAGAGGGGGTGCCCAAGAAGGACTGCAATCTGGCAGGCATGTTCCAGATGAAGCATACAGCCAGGTTTCCTCCAGTGATGAGGAGGGAGGGGATGATGACATCACTGAATCCACATGGGTGCCTGAGAGGAGGAGGAGGAGGCACATCTCCAACGAGGCAGGTTGCCTCCAGGGGCCAGCTTAAGGGCAGCACGATGACTGCATCACACCTCAGAGCTCCGCATGTGCAGGGTGCTGCTGTCTCTGCACGTTATTCCGAAAGTTCTTTGGTGTGGGTCTTTTTCGAGATGAGAGCATCAGATCGCACCTCTGATATTTGCAACATATGTCTTGCGTTGCCAAAACATCAGCCGCTTGGGCACCACATGCTTGACCAGACATATGTTGACCTGTCAAGCAGTTAGTTGGCAAGCGTACCTAAAAGACCAACACCGAAGAACAAAGCGTACCTCTCCTTGCTCCTCATCAGCTGGAATATCCAACCCCACTATACGTTCAGTCCTCTCTAAAACCTGCACTGAGAGGAATGAAGGTGTAGAATTAGGTGTGTCACAGTCAAGTACTTGCAATCTGCTATGGGTACAGTGACGTCTGGTTGTACCTGGCAAATTTTCCTGCCCCAACTGCTGCACCACTGAAAGAAGTTCACTCCCAGCTATCCACATGCCCAGTGGTTGCCTCGTTGGACAGGGCGGTCAGTGGTAAGGTGCATATTACAGCTGAATCATAGTCCAGCAGGCATGGACAGGGACATTACCTATCTTTCACGGCGCATTGGGTGACTCTGCTGGCAGCTGGGAAGGATGCAGGACAAGGTGCAGTAGTGTTGGAGGTTGATCCGCCACCACACCTCCAAAATGCTACTACTGGTGATTCTGACACACCTCTCTCCTCCACCCCCTCCTCTTCTTCTTTCTCCATGGCCTCTTCCTGTGCTTTGTCCTTGGAACCAGCGGTGCTCCATAGGCATTCAAGGACCTACGCAAGTATTAAGGCAAAAATATGCCATGTGGTGCTTGCGCTGGTGTGCTTGGGGGGCAGGAGCCACACTGGGGCAGAGATTCTGTCAGCTCTGCAGGGGCAGGCTGAGAGGTGGTTGAAGCCATGCCAGCTTAAGCCAGGAATTGTGGTTTGCGACAATGGCACCAACTTCCTCTCCATCCTCCGACAGGGCCAACTGACCCATGTGCCCTATGTGGCTCACGTCCTTAACTTGGTGGTGCAGTGGTTCTTGGGCAGGTACCCGAGCTTACAGGATGTCCTGAGGCAGGCCAGGAAAGTCTGTGTGTATTTCCGCCGGTCATATAATGCCAGTGCTTGGCTGGCTGACCTCCAAAAGAAATTTAACCTGCCCAAGAACCACATAATCTGTGACATGCCCACCAGGTGGAACTTAACATTGGCCATGCTGCAGCGGCTGCACACGCAGCAGAGGGCCATCAATGAGTACCTGTGTGACTATGGCACCAGGACAGGGTCAGGGGAACTTGTTTTTTTCCCGTTGCCAGTCGGTCATGATCAGGGATGCATGCACTGGTTTTGGTATCCATCAATTGACCGTAGCAAAATAAGGCCCTATCCGTCCAAAAGTGAGACATCTGCAAAGTCAAGCTGTCTGGGAAATTGGGTGTAAATAGAAAAGGGGTGACCAGGGAGGCAGTGGTGGTGAGCGGGTATGACGATTTAGCACACCACCATAGCTTTCGTAGAAGCGCCATTGGTTCCAATAGCTGTAACCCATCAGGCAGGGTATCCAAGCTCCACAACATGGAATTTGGGTGGATGGGGGCCAACCACAGCTTCTCAATTTGTGTCCATCGGTTGTAAGCATGAAGCATACGCCAAGAAGCTCCAGGGTGTAACTGAGCTGCTAGATAATACTTGACTATGTTGGGGAACGCAAGGCAGCCCTGGTCGCGTGGAGCATGCAAGACTGATCTAGCAATCCGATACCTCTTATAATTCCAGAAAAAGTTTATTAGGTCGCCCTGAAGATTCTTAAAGTACATGGCTGGGATGAGGATGAGGATGAGGATGAGCAGTGTCTCAAAGAGGTATAGGAGTCTAGGTTAAATCATCATCTTTATGGTCGCAAGGCAGCCAAAAAGAGATAAAGTTAAAGATTTCTGCTTGACCAGGGCAGTCCTAATGGAGGTGTATAGTTGGGGGAAGTTGGCCTTATAGAGAGTGTCGTATGTGGGTGTGAGGTGGACCCTGAGGTATTTTAAGGAAGAAGTCTTCCACAAGTAAATGAATGATTGTGAAAGGGCGGACAGAGTATGGTGGGGTATATTAAGGGGGGAGGGCTTCCGTCTTCAAATATTTAATTCTGTATTCTGAGAGGGTGCTGTGTCGAGCTAGCTCTATGTGTAGATTCGGGAGGGAGACATGGGGTTGAGTGAGGGTAAGCAGAACATTGTCCACAAACAGGGATATCTTAACCACTTGCTTACTGGGCACTTAAACCCCCCTCAGTCCCAGACCAATTTTCAGCTTTCAGCGCTGATGCACTTTGAATGACAATTGCGCGGTCATACAACACTGTACCCAAATGAAATTTTTATCATTTTTTTCCCACAAATAGAGCTTTCTTTTGGTGGTATTTAGTTACAGCTCGGAGTTTTATTTTTTGCTAAACAAACAAAAAAAGATGCAAAAAAATAATAATCATGTTTTAATAGTTTGTTATAAAATTTTGCAAACGGGTCATTTTTCTCCTTCATTGAAGTGCGCTGATTAGGCGGCACTGATAGGCTGCATTGGTGGGCACTGATGGGCTGCATTGGTGGGCACTGATAGGCTGCATTGGTGGGCACTGATAGGCTGCCCTGGTGGGCACTGATAGGCATAGTTAAGGCGGCACTAATAGGCACAGATAAGGAGGCACCGATGGGCACAGATAAGGCGGCACTGATGGGCAAAGATGGGCACAGATAAGATGGCACGGATGGGTAGCATGGATGGGTGGCACGGATGGGCACTGATAGGTACCACTGATAGATGGGACTGATGGGCACTGATAGGTGGCACTGATAGGTGGCTCTGATAGGTGGCACTGCTGGGCACTGATGGGCGGCACTGCTGGGCACTGATTGGCGGCACTGCTGGGCACTGATGGGCGGCACTGGGGTGCAGCACCTTTGAGGCAGATTGTGGGCACTGTGGGTGGCACTGTTGGTGGCACTGCTGGATGGCACTGTGGGTGGCACTGTGGGTGGCACTGTGGGCACTATGGGCACTGCTGGGTGGCACTGATGGGGGGCACTTACTTTTATTCAGGATGGCACTGCGGTGGGCAGGTGGGCACTGGCAGGGGGCAGGTGGTCGCTTGTACTGCTGGCCGTGATCGGGACTGATGTCCCGATCACGGCCGCCGGTGATCACCTTTTTTTTTTTCTCCTCGCGCTGTTAGCGCGAGGAGGAATAATAGCCGATTACCGGCTCCGTTCTATCACATGATCAGCTGTCATTGGCTGACAGCTGATCACGTGATAAGGGGTCGGGATCGACCCCTTGCACGGATCGGTGATCAGGCGAGTCTCATGGACTCGCCGATCACAGAGCGCGCCGCGCGCGCCCCTCAGGGGGCGCGCAGGCCGCTCGTACACGGGACGACGTCAATAGACGTAGTCCCGGAAAAGTAGATCCGCGCTAATGCCGTCATTTGGCAATAGCGCGGATCTCAAGTGGTTAAAGTCCCTAATGTGGACAAGGATGCCATGGATGTTTGGGTTCTTTCTAATATGGGCTGCTAAGGGCTGAATACATAAGGCGTATAGGAGAGGGGAAAGCGAGCAGCCTTGTCGGTTCCCGTTACTAATTGGAAAAGTGGGAGAGGAGGCGAACTGGGTTCGAACTAGGGTGAGTATAGGTGAGCAATGGCTCGAAGAAATGGGACTTTAATACCGACACTGTGGAGTTTGGGAACAGGAAAGGCCAGCTCAGCCTATCAAAGGCTTTTTCTGCATCTAAACTAAGAAGCAGTGCCTCTGACCTATTCCTGTTTGCAACTTCTATGACATCAATGATTTTTTCGAGTGTTATCCCCTGCCTGGCAAGGATCCACACCCTACTAATCACACTGTGACAAACGTGCAACATCAAACAAAAAAAATACAAAAAAGTGATGAACACAGGGGTAAAAAATAAGAAAGTGGGGAGAAGGAAGTGCGAGAAGTGAAAGAGTGACCATTGTGCAACACATTGGCCAGGCCCTTCAGCCAGGAATAAAAATTTCCCCTGGTCCTAGCCAAAAGGCTCAGCCCTAGAGGCAGGTGTGAAAAAAAAGTGTGTATGGTGAAGTGACCATGGTGCCATAAATCAGAGTGACCCTCACTCACAGTGATTATATGGCACCCCTGAACTGCCACTTCAGGGGCACATTCACCACAGGCTTTCCGTCATAACCCTGACCAACAACCCAGACCAGCGCAGTCCCCACACCACACAGGAAGGCTTGAAGTTCTGGTAGCCTAGGGAGAGCCCTGGATGAAGACTCAACCATCGCTTCCATCCCTCCTACCTAATTCCATTCAGGAGATACTAACTACCCCCCCTTGAAGGAGGAGCCGGCACCCATCCTCACCAGGAGCACCCTTCCAGATGGTTCAGACGCAACCAGTGATCGGCCCCCAGTAATCTGTCAAGCAGCTCGACATAATCCCTGCTGAAACTGCACTTCCAGGCACAATTACAGCCACAATTACACCATTGGATTTTCTAGCCCTCCCCTATGGGAGCAGCACATCGCCTCCTCTGGTAACTGATAAGAACAGATACTACACTTGATCTTAGCCAAAAGGCCAAGAATCACCACTTTCACACTCGATTTTACTCCTGTCCAATATTTGCTACACCATACTTTCCTCCCAAAATCCAAAGACCATAAGTCATTGACTCTTTCTTTACTCAGTAAATGTTGCAAGATGATGTATCCCATCTAATTGGGGCACTACTACCTCCATGACATTAGCAGATTATCCGGGTCCGCCATACAGCTGAAATGGAAGAACTGAACTCTAAATTTACCCGCACATGGACATGTTGGCTCCACTTTCAAGAAACTTTGAATGCAGTAGCACCACAAACTGTGCTGGGACAGTTGGCTGATGCCTGACCTCAATAATAAACTAGAGATGTATATGAGTAAATTAACCCAACACCTGCAAATGTTGTGATATGTGAATAAAGTGCTATAAAGTTCCAAAAAATCTCAATAGAGATATAAAGTAAAGATCCCATCACCACTCTGTGTTATCCAAAAACACTTCCGTGGTCAGAAACACCCATTACAGGTAGTCAAATACAGCATGTGTGGATGTATCCTCTAGAGAGAAAAACCACCCGAGGCGAGTATCGCTTGCATTGCTCCTAAATTCCTGGGTGCTCCTACTGGCTCATATAGAAGTAAAGGAAATAGCTTCTCATAGTAGTGTGCTCCCGCTACATTCCAAGAAAGCGGAAGTGATGTGTCATGCTTGATCCCAACCAAAGCTTTTCGTTAGTGTGCGTCTGACATCATCAGAGCTCACATGACTGTACACGTCACCTCCAAAATTTAAATACACAACTGTTCTCTAGGATGTTCCAATCTAAATCAATCATCCCTAATTAACCAAAAACGTCACACAGTGAACTCACTTGAGATATGAGTAAGCAGTAAAGAGTTTAAACTACAATATATTTAAACTAACTTTATTATATTTAATTATTGATAAATTCCTAATTGCAGACTTAGTCTTTTATACTCAAAAGGGACCTCTCGTGGCCAAAGGGGGTATTTGTTGGCTAAATATAAAACCATACAGTGCCCTCAATGATATACTGTACTATCAAATAAAAATATATTAAATATACAATAAAAACAAATGTACAGTTACACGTAACCATATGTACCAGGATTGAGTTCCATTGGAGCACCTTTTACAAAATGAAATTAATCTTTAGAAGTAAAACTATTTAAATCAATATAAGTATTCACACCCATAGGATGTAATGTATTAATCTCAAAAATCCATTCTGTTTCGTTTTGGGAGATCTTTTGTGTCATATTAAACCTCACCCCCCCCCCCCCTTTTCTAATGTGGTCCAATCCTATTAATGCCACAAAAATACATCAAACTGGGATCCCTGTTATGATGGATCCTGAAGTGGTTAGATAGACTGTGCTTGGGGAAAACTTTTTAAATATTATTCACATGTTCATTAATCCTAATGCTAATGCTAACTAATCCTAGTTTCCTTGTGGTGCGGCTGATATATTGCAATCCACATGGACAAGAAATAAATTAAGTTACATGTGTGGATTGGCATGTGATACATTTCTTTATTTTATATTTTTCCTCTGTAATATGTGTTTTAAAATATAACACTTCCCTTATATTATTCTTCAGAGTCTTATATGACTTACAGAGGATAAAACCTGTCAAATTTAAAAATGTTACCATCTTTTTGGGTGGATCAGGAATATTTGGGGCTAACCTATTCCTTAGATTGGTAGTCTTACGGTATACACATTTTAGTTTACTGGCCAGGATGCTGTTAAGAGTCCTGTCCCATAGCAAGATTGACCAATGTTTTTTAATGATATGTTCTAATGACTAGTGATGGACGAACTTCTGACGGGACGTTTCGCGAACGCGGGCCGCGAACGCGGCCGATAGTTCACGAACCGGAACGTTCGCAGCGAGCCCCATTGACTTCAATGGGAGGCGAACTTCGCAAACCTACAGGTCAAATTTGCAGCCACAAAATAATTAATAGCTGTGCAAACATAGTCCCACCACATGGCCAATGACATAACACATGTATGAGGTGAGCCTGGGATCGACAACTACAAGCATTCTTTTTTTATATGGGAAATTGTTGTGACAATTCAGGACTGTGGAGCGCATGAAGGCAATGGAGGAGAGGGAAGGTCAGGGACCAGGGTAGGCAAAGAAGTGGGTGCAGGAGATGATCACCAGCAGCGTGACATACAGCAATGACACCTGCACCGTGATAGAGTCATCTGACAGCAGCACCATGATAGAGAGCAATGACATCAGCAGCGTGAGATACAGTAATGACACCTGCACCGTGATAGAGTGATCTGACAACAGCACCGTGATAGAGAGCACTGACATCAGCAGCGTGACATAAAGCACTCACACCAGCACCGTGATATACAGCACTGACAGCAGCACCGTGATAGAGAGCACTGACATCAGCAGCGTGACATAAAGCACTCACACCAGCACCGTGATACACAGCACTGACAGCAGCACCGCGATAGAGCACTGACATCAGCAGCGTGACATAAAGCACTCACACCCGCACCATGATATACAGCACTGACAGCAGCACCGTGATAGAGAGCACTGACATCAGCAGCGTGACATAAAGCACTCACACCAGCACCGTGATATACAGCACTGACAGCAGCACCGTGACAGAGAGCACTGACATCAGCACCGTGATATACAGCACTGACACCTGCACCGTTAGCAGCCCCAGGAGGAAGTCAGCATAGCACAGGGATGGTGAGAGCCCCTCATAATGAGCATAACACAGGGATGGTGGGAGCCCCTCATAATAAGCAGCCTCAGGAGGATGTCAGCATAGCACAGGGATGGTGGGAGCCCCTCATAATAAGCAGCCACAGGATGATGTCAGCATAGCACAGGGATGGTGGGAGCCCCTCATAATAAGAAGCCCCAGGAGTAAGTCAGCACAGCACAGGGATGGTGGGAGCCCCTCATAATGAGCATAGCAGAGGGATGGTGGGAGCACCTCAAAATATGCACAGCAGAGGTACAGCCCCAGGAGGAAGTCAGCACAGCACAGGGATGGTGGGAGCCCCTCATAATAAGCAGCCCCAGTAGAAATATGACACCGCTCAATCTCTTCAAAGAGGAGGGTACGGGCATATAGTACGGTGTGCTTTTTTTGGACAAGGAAGTGAGCCAAATGAAGAAAGAAGGTGCTCGATTAAAAAAATTGTTTATGGACATATACATGGTCTACTGGTCACATGTGTTGAATTCCTCCAAGATCCATGCCTCATTCATTTTTAGAAATGTGAAGTAGTTAACACTGTCGTGGGCTAGGCGAGTACGCTTATCGGTCACAATCCCCCCTGCTGCGCTGAAAGTCCTTTCGGACAGGACACTGGATGAGGGGCAAGCCAACAGTTCGATTGCAAATTGGGCAAGCTCTGGCCAGAGGTCAAGCCTGCCCACCCAGTAGTCCAGGGGTTCATCACTCCTCAGAGCGTCCACATCGGCCGTTAACCCAATGTAGTCGGACACCTGACGGTCTAGGCGTTCCCTGATGCTGGATCCGGATGACACCTGTCGATGGGTCGGCTGAAAGAATGACCTCATATCTGAAGTCACCAACACATCTTCAAACCGGCCTCTTCTTGCAGGCGCTGTTGGATTGGTACCTGCAACTCCTTCTCTGGGAGTGGGAATTGCTCCTCTGCCAGCGCACGCAAAAGCAGAATGCAGCATTTCTCGAAGCAAGGCCTGGAAGTGCTGCATTCTGACAGCCCTCTGTGGCGGCGGTAACATTTCCGCCATTTTGTGTTTGTACCGGGGGTCTAAGTAGGTTGCCACCCAGTACTGGTCCTTGACTCTTATGCTTTTTATACGGGGGTCCCTATTAAAACACTGGAGCATGAAGGCCCCCATTTGCACTAAAGTGGAAGCGGTGTGGTGGCCTGGCTCCTGCTCATCATCCAGGATAATGTCATCCTCTTCATTCTCACCTCCCTATCCACGTACAACAGGGATCCCAGAAAGGTTTAAAGCATGCTCTTCTTGCTCCTCCTCATCCGCCCCGGCACCATCCTCCTCTGACTCCTCTTCAGACTCCTGTTGTTCACTTGTCTCAGATAGAGTAGCCCCCCCTGGGAATTCATCCAGCATTGCGACTTCCAGATCTTCCCGCTCCTGCTCCTCTACAGCTTGATCAATGACACGACGCAATGCACGCTCCATAAAGAAGGCATAAGGTACCATGTCACTGATGGCGCCATGGCTGCGACTGACCAGTTTGGTGATCTCCTCAAATGGGCGCAGAAGTCTGCATGCGTCGCGCATGAGCAGCCACTGGCGCGGTGAAAAAAAACCCAGCTCCCCAGAACCGGTTCTGCCACAGAATTCATACAGGTAGACGTTAACTGCACGTTTCTGCTGGAGCAGCCTATCAAGCATATAGAAGGTTGAGTTCCATCGCGTCGGGCAATCGCAAATATGACGTCTGACCGGCAGATTGTGTCGCCGCTGAATGTCAGCAAGGCGAGCCATGGCCGTGTAAGATCTTCTGAAATGGGCCGAGATTTTCCTTGCCTGCCGCAAGATGTCCTGGACCCCAGGGTATTTGACAACGAATCGCTGCACGACCAAGTTTAAGACGTGTGCCATGCATGGCACGTGCGTGATTTTACCCTGTTTCAATGCGCTAAGCAGATTGGCACCGTTGTCACACACCACTTTAACAACTGTCAAATTGAGCGGTGTTAGCCACTAATCTGCCTGTGAACGCAAAGCTGAAAGGAGTGCCGGGCCAGTGTGGCTCTTGGCTTCCAGGCACAACAGACGCAGCACATCATGGCAACGTCTCACCTGGCATGTCGAATAGGTTCTGGGGAGCTTGGGCGGCGCAGCGGAAGAGATGCTAGCAGCGGAAAAGGAGGAGTCAGCTGAGGAGGAGAGGGAGGCGGATGGAGTAGGAGGAGGAGGAGGAGAAGAAGAGTCAGCCCTGCATGCAATCCGTGGCGGTAAAATCAAATCTACACGGGTGCCACGGGTTACATGCTTGACGGCCGTCAGAAGGTTCACCCAGTGGGCAGTAAAAGTGATATACCTTCCCTGCCCGTTTTTGCTAGACCACGTGTCTGTGGTCAGATGTATCTTGGCACCGACACTGTGTGCCAGAGATACATTCACTTGCCGCTGAACATGGCAGCGTTAACTGCAAAGATTGCAGATGGCAACGCTATTGTCAGCAGCGGACACGTTAAAAAAAGCCCACACTGCGGAGCCATGTGCCGGTGTCCTGGGAGCGCCAGATGTGACCGTACATGGTCGATGACTCGCTCCTGATACATTTGCAGTCTGCTTTGTCCCTCCTGTGCAATGTAAGTTATTCCTGCTTCTCCTACCTATCTGCTGGTCCATATCTCCCTCTGATCTCCCCTCCTCTTCCTCTCTTGTGGGCACCCACGTGACATCACTAGACACGTCATCATCAACGTCACCTTCCCCACCGCTATAAGTAGAGATCTCGGAGTAGGCAGCAACACCGAGGACCAACCTCCTCCTTGGGCTGATCTGGGTACTGTCGTCAGACTGCTGAGTAGCGGTTGTTGCTGCCTCCTCTTCCTGATCCAATACCAAGAGTGGCTGCGCATCAGAAATGTCTTGATATGGATCGGAAAATAATTCCTGTGACTCAAGCGGAAGGTATGTGGTGGTGGTGGTGGTGTTGTTGGTGGTAGTGTCTTTGGGGGTGCACATAGCAGAGAGTGAAGAAGAGGGTGCAGATCGAGAGGATGAGGAGGGTGCAGAAGAGTAAGGCTGAGCGAGCCACACAACCAAGTCTGGTGTGTCCTTTTAAGTAATTGAACGCACCTTCTGCAACTTCCCACTTTGGCTCAAGCCTGTTGCTCCTGCCCTACCCCTACCACCCCTGCGGAAGGGCCTGCCTCTTCCTCTGCCTGTCATTTTTTAAATGACCCTGTGACAAAACTCTCAGTCCCTATACCGATGAAGGACTGCTGCAGTATAGGGCAGCGGTCAGCAGTAGTGCACCTCAACCCTATGTATTGTGGACCGATACCAGTCCTTATAGAACGCAGACAGTACCTCACTCAACCCTATGTACTGTAGTACCCTATACCTTACCAGTCCTTATAAGGACCTTTGTGGACCAAGTAGGTTGTGTGTGAGTGATTAGCAGACTGTACGTCAGTCCCTATACCGATGAAGGACTGCTGCAGTATAGGGCAGCGGTCAGCAGTAGTGCACCTCAACCCTATGTATTGTGGACCTATACCAGTCCTTATAGAATGGCAGACTGTACCTCACTCAACCCTATGTACTGTAGCACCCTAGACAGACCAAGTTACCAGTCCTTATAAGGACTTTTGTGGACCAAGTAGGTTGTGTGTGAGTGATTAGCAGACTGTACGTCAGTCCCTATACCGATGAAGGACTGCTGCAGTATAGGGCAGCGGTCAGCAGTAGTGCACCTCAACCCTATGTATTGTGGACCGATACCAGTCCTTATAGAATGGCAGACTGTACCTCACTCAACCCTATGTACTGTAGTACCCTATACCTTACCAGTCCTTATAAGGACCTTTGTGGAACAAGTAGGTTGTGTGTGAGTGATTAGCAGACTGTACGTCAGTCCCTATACTGATGAAGGACTGCTGCAGTATAGGGCAGCGGTCAGCAGTAGTGCACCTCAACCCTATGTATTGTGGACCGATACCAGTCCTTATAGAATGGCAGACTGTACCTCACTCAACCCTATGTACTATAGTACCCTATACCTTACCAGTCCTTATAAGGACCTTTGTGGACCAAGTAGGTTGTGTGTGAGTGATTAGCAGACTGTACGTCAGTCCCTATACCGATGAAGGACTGCTGCAGTATAGGGCAGCAGTCAGCAGTAGTGCACCTCAACCCTATGTATTGTGGACCGATACCAGTCCTTATAGAATGGCAGACTGTACCTCACTCAATCCTATGTACTGTAGTACCCTATACCTTACCAGTCCTTATAAGGACCTTTGTGGACCAAGTAGGTTGTGTGTGAGTGATTAGCAGACTGTACGTCAGTCCCTATACCGATGAAGGACTGCTGCAGTATAGGGCAGCGGTCAGCAGTAGTGCACCTCAACCCTATGTATTGTGGACCGATACCAGTCCTTATAGAATGGCAGACTGTACCTCACTCAACCCTATGTACTGTAGTACCCTATACCTTACCAGTCCTTATAAGGACCTTTGTGGACCAAGTAGGTTGTGTGTGAGTGATTAGCAGACTGTACTTCAGTCCCTATACCGATGAAGGACTGCTGCAGTATAGGGCAGCGGTCAGCAGTAGTGCACCTCAACCCTATGTACTGTGGACCTATACCAGTCCTTATGGAATGGCAGACTGTACCTCACTCAACCCTATTTACTGTAGCACCCTAGACAGACCAAGTTACCAGTCCTTATAAGGAGCTTTGTGGAACAAGTGGGTTGTGAATGATTAGCAGACTGCAGCAGAAGGGCAGCAGTCAAGTATAATATTCTTTCTATATTTGGAAGAAAGAATATTATACGTGTACAAGCCTATTACCATACCACTGATACCAGTCCTGAAAAGAACCTTTGTGGAACTAATAGTAACAGCTACTGATTAAACTGACCCTCACTGCCTCACACACTGCTTCCTGCCTGTCCCTATATAAACTGACAAAACAGAGGCTACTGGAATAACAATTGAAATAGCACTTTTGTGGACCTGATAGTAACAGCTAATGACTAAACTGGCTGTCCCTGCAGCACACACCGTCCTGTCCCTTTCTCTAAACTGACAAAAGACACTCAGGCTGCTGCAACAATCACTAGCACAGCACTGCCTATCCTGAACTACACCTAACACCTATACCAGTCCTGAAAAGAACTTTTGTGTACCAAATAGCTAGCGATTTGGGTCACTGTAATCTCTCCCTGCTCCACACAGCAACCTTTCCCTATAGTGACAGAAGAAAGAATTAGTTAGGGGGAATGTCCAAGTGTCCATGGGCTATAATGTCTCAATTGGCTGTCCTGTACCCCATGATGGATGTGTCATCATAGGTCAAAGTTCTTTTACACAGTAAACACGGAAGTCCGCCAGGCGAACGGCGCCAATAGTCCGCCGAACGGGCGGACCACGAACAGCCGAAATTCGCCACGAAACGACCGCCGGGCGAACCGTTCGGCCATCACTACTAATGACCTATATTCTCAATTGAAATTGGTTATAAAGGCCAACTCACCCTTACTCCTTACGTTTTTAGGTCTCTCAACTAACAGCTGATTTCTATCCATATCTTTCACCATGATTTAGGTAGATGTTAAAATGTCTTTATTGCTCACACTCTCTCTCTTTATTGCCCTTCTATCTATCTTACCAGGCACTATCAAATCGCAGAAAAACAACCTGCTAAAATTCTTCCTCTGTGCAGGGCGACAACTAATCCCTAGACATTGGAAAACTACCACCCCCCTTCCCTCTTAGAATGGGTGGGTGAAATTAATAATATAATGCTTATGGAGGAAATGCAAGCCAAAGTATTGGACAAACAAGCACAATTTTCCTTCATCTGTAGTATCTGGAGGCGTTACTCAATGAGAAACTCAATGACGAATACTACCTGAGAAACCAAATAATCCCAACTTTATGGCCCTGGGCCCAGGAATATAAAATTCTCAGTAAGGCTGAGGCTTGCTGTCTCTATACCCTTCCCCTCCCTCCCTTCCTTCCCCATCTAACTTCCCCTCCTTACCATTCTTCTCACCACCCTCCCTCCCATCTTTTATTCTCACTTTCATCTTCCTGTACTATCCTCTTAGGCCACTCTTGGCCACCCCAAGAACTCGCATGCATTCCGATCTATCAACATAAGCTCCCTTATCTCTTAAGGGACATGGTAGAACCTTGTCTCGATGGCTCGGTCCACTGTCACAAATCTAGCATAAACACTCGGTCTCCCCTGGTCACTGGAAGCAGCAGGCTCCCAAAGGGGCGCCTAGTCCAGGGAGAACAACACTCAAATATATGTCAACTGCATGTTTTATTCTGTGACCAAAGACAGGATTTGAAGTCATTTACATGTATAAAACAGAATGCATTATATTTACTTAACAAATATATAACTTGTTCGATATTCTTGGACCAGACTACCTGAAGCCAGGCTCCTGGGCTTGTTCCTTTTTTGATCTCACTGTTTATAAATGTTTTTACTTTGAAAAAGAACAATAAAAACGTATTGAACCTAAAATGTCTTTATTGTAGCCCTTCTCATTAAATCTATTGACAAGAACTTGCGACTCTTCCACACAGTCTTCTACATTTTTGCAATTACGCCTAACGTGCATCAGTTGCCTTTTAGATATACCACCTATCCATTTAGGATGGTGGCAATTGGCTGTAGGAATATAGCTATTTAAAAAAGTTTTTGTACTAATATAGCCACTATGTTTTAACAATACCAAGTCTAGGAAATGTTGTGTGTGTCTGTCCCAACTATCAGTAAACTTTAGACTATATGCATTTTTGTTAATGTTCTCTAGGAAATTGATCAAGCTGTCTTCTGTTCCCTCCTATAAGACAATAAGGTCATCAATATATCTTTTATAGAAGGCCATCTCTGGTATATGACTTCCAAAGATTTCCTGTTCATAACACTAAGTTGGCCACACTGGGTGCATACTTGGCACCTATTGTGATACCCTTTATTAGGTTGAAATAAGAACCATTGTGCTAAAAGTAATTATTGACCATAGCTAATTCTAGGGCATCTAAAAAAAAACTATTTTTGGTTAGTTCTAAGCTCTGAATTACTATCTAAAGCCTTCTTAGTGGTGACCAGTAGGGATGAGCCAAACAGAACCTGCTAATGGACCGAAAATTTTTGCAAACTTTAGAACCTCGTTAAAGTCAATGGGACTCGAACGTTCAAAATCAAAAGTGCTCATTTTAAAGGCTAATATGCAAGTTATTGTCCTAAAAAGGGTTTGGGGACCCGGCTCCTGCCCCAGGGGAAATGTATCAATGCAAAAAAAAAGTTTTAAAAACTGACGTTTTTTTGTAAGCACTGATTTTAGTGAAAAAAAAAGTGAAATATTTCTTTAAATATCATGCTTGGGGGTGTCTATAGTATGTCTGTGAAGTGGCACATGTTTCCTGTGTTTAGAACAGTCCCTGCACAAAATGAAATTTCTAACAGAAAAAAGTAATTTAAAACTGTTTGCGGTTTTAATGTAATGTCTGGTCCCGGCAATACGGATAAAAATCATTGAGAAAATGGCATGGGTACCCCCCTGCCCATTACCAGCCTCTTTGGGTCTTGTATGGATATTAAGGGGAACCCCATACCCAAATTAAAAAAAGGAAAGTCGTGGGGCCCCCAGGCCCTATATAGTCAGAACAGCAGTATACAGGCAGTACAAACAAGACAGGGACTGTGTAGGTTTGTTGTTAAGTAGAATCTGTTTTTAATTTTGAACTGGTACATTTTTAAAGTGTAACTCCAGTCAAAAAATCTATTTTTAAGCTTTTTGGAAAACATAGGGAAGGGTTATCACACCTGCAACATTTGTTTTTTGCAGTCTGTGCACCTCTTCAGAAGATTTCCCCTCACTTTCTGTGCTAATGACAAATGTTTTTTTTTTTTTAATTTTGAGTTTTTAGTAAAAAAAGGATTGGGATAAAGCATCAGTGGAGAGGAGACATGTTTTTCCCATATTAACTCTTACAGGAGAGAATTTCCCTTCCTAGGGGTAGATTGGTGGGCGCTGGAGCGCCCTGCTGTGAGCGATTATATCAAGAATTGTAATTACATGCCATTGTTGAACAGTGGTAGAAAAATTGGGTGCCACAACACTATAAGTCCTCACAATTACTCTGGGTGGGTACTGGAACGGGCCCTGCTGTGAAATACTATAACAAGAATTGTAATTACATGCTCCTGTTAAACAGGGGCTGAAAAATTATTCGGTTACATCAGCTTCAGGTGCTTGGTAGCTATGGGTGATCCAAGGCTGATTCATCTTGATGAAGGTCAGTCGATCTACTGAGTCAGTGGATAGGCGCACCCTGTGATTGGTAACAAAGCCACCAGCAGCACTGAAGGTGCGTTCTGAAAGAACGCTGGGTTCAGGACAGGCCAGTAGCTCAATTGCATACTGTGCAAGCTCTGGCCAGTGATCCATCCTCAAGACCCAGTAAGCCAGAGGATTTTCGGTGGGAAAGGTGTCCAAGTCTGACCTTGCCCCTAGGTATTCCTGCACCATGTAAATCAGACGCTGGCGATGGTTGCTGGAACCAATCATACCTTGGGGCTGCGGACTAAAAAATTGTCTGAATGCATCGGTCAGACGGCCACCTTCTCCACCACTCCTTCTGACCGATGCCTCAGCAAAATGTTGTCCAGGACCAGGAGTTTGTAACCTCCCAGTCTCTGGGAACGCGTTGCACAGACCTTTCTGCAAGGCCTCCCGGAGTTGACTCATCCTATGCTCCCTCTGCGACGGCAAGATAAGGTCGGCAACCTTACGCTTGTACCATGGATCAAGGAGAGTGGCCAGCCAGTAATGGTCCCTCTCCTTGATCCGAAGAATACGAGGATCCTTCCGCAGGCGTTGCAGGATCAGGGAGGCCATGCAGCGTAGGTTAGCTGAGGCATTCGGTCCGGAGTCCTCTGGGTCACTAAGGACAACATGATCCGCAGCTACCTCCTCTCAGCCATGTACAAGTCCACGGGTTTCTTGGGACTGTAAATCATCCCTACAAGACTGCTGCTGCTGATGCTGAGTGCCAGCCTCCACCTCCATGCTGACACAATCATCCTCCTCCTCCTCCTCCTTGTCCTCTTCCTGTGTGATGGGTGGGACAGCATGAACACTGTCTGGATAAAGGGGGCCTTTAGAGGCAAGGAAGTCCTCCTCTTCCTGCCTCTGTTCTGCCTCAAGTGCCCTGTCCATTATTCCACACAGCGTATGCTCCAACAGGTGGACAAGAGGTACAGTGTCACTAAAGCATGCATTGTCACTGCTCACCATCCTTGTGGCCTCCTCAAACGGTGACAGGACAGTGCATGCATCCCTGATCATGCCCCACTGGCGTGGTGAGAAACAACCAAGCTCCCCTGACCCTGTCCTGGTGCCGTAGTCGCACAGGTACTCATTGATGGCCCTCTGCTGTGTGTGCAGCTGCTGCAGCATGGCGAATGTTGAGTTCCACCTGGTGGGCATGTCACATATAAGGCGGTTCTTAGGCAGGTTCAACTCCTTTTGGAGCTCAGCCAGCCGAGCGCTGGCATTAAACGATCGGCGGAAATGCACACAAACTTTCCTGGCCTGCTTCAGGACATCCTGTAAGCCCGGGTAGCTGCCCAAGAACCGCTGCACCACCAGGTTAAGGACATGAGCTACACAGGGCACATGGGTCAGTTGTCCCTGTTGGAGGGCGGAGAGGAGGTTGGTGCCATTGTCGCAAACCACCATTCCTGGCTTAAGCTGGCGTGGCGTCAACCACCTCTCGGCCTGCCCCTGCAGAGCTGACAAAATATCTGCCCCAGTGTGGCTCCTGTCCCCCAAACAAACCAGCGCAAGCACGGCATGGCATCATTTTGCCTGCGTACTTGCATAGCCCCTGGAATGCCTACGGAGCACCGCTGGTTCTGAGGACAGAGCACTGGAAGAGACCATGGAGGAAGAAGAAGAGGAGGGGGTGGAGGAGAGAGGTGTGTCACAACCAGTAGTAGCATTTTGGAGGCGTGGTGGTGGAACAACCTCCAACACTACTGCACCTTGTCCTGCATCCTTCCCAGCTGCCAGAAGAGTGACCCAATGGGCCGTGAAAGATAGGTAACGTCCCTGTCCATGCCTGCTGGACCATGAGTCAGCCGTAAGATGCATCTTACCGCTGACCGTCCTGTCCAGCGAGGCAAGGACATTGCCATCCACATGCCGGTAGAGAGCCGGAATCGCCTTCCGTGAGAAAAAGTGGCGTTTGGGGACCTGCCACTGAGGAACCACACATTGTACAAACTCACGGAAGGGGGCTGAGTTTACCAACTGAAAAGGCAGCAGCTGAAGTGCTAGCAATTTAGCCAAGCTAGCATTCAACCTCTGGGCATGTGGATGGCTGGGAGTGAACTTCTTTTGACGGTCCAGCAGCTGGGGCAGGGAAATTTGCCTGCTATAATCGAATGTGGGTGTACTGCTAGCAGAGTGCCCGGAAGCACTTGGCTGTGACACACCTAATTCTACACCTTCATTCCTCTCAGAGCAGGTTTCAGAGAGGACTGAAGGTCTAGTGGGGTTGGAGATCCCAGCTGATGAGGAGCAATGAGAGGTCCGCATTGTTCTTTGGTGTGGGTCTTTGAGGTACGCTTGCCAACGAGCTGCATGGCAGGTCAACATATGTCTGGTCAAGCATGTGGTGCCCAAGCGGCTGATGTTTTGACCACGCGAGATACGCTTGAGACATATGTTGCAAATAGCAGCGGTGTGATCTGATGCACTCGTCTCAAAAAAGGCCCACACCAAAGAACTTTTAGAATAACACGCAGAGGCAGCACCCTGCACAGGCGGAGCTCTGAGGTGTGATTCAGTCGGTGTGCTGCCCCTAAGCTGGCCCCCGGGGGGCATCCTGCCTTGTTGGATATGTGCCTCCTCCTGCTCCTCCTCTGTCCTACCAGGCACCCATGTGGAGTCAGTGCCCTCATCATCCCCTCCCTCTTCATCGCTGGAGCAAACCTGGCAGTATGCTGCAGCTTGTGGAACATGACTGCCAGATTGCTGTCCTTCTTGAGCATCCCCTCTCTCTGTGCTCACGCTACTGCCCTCCTCTAGCTGAGTATCATCATCAGAGCCTACAAAACACTGGGCATCCTCCTGGAGCATGTACCCAACACTGTGCTCAAAGAGTTCAGGAGACTCCTCAGGAGGACGTTGTGGGTCTAGGGAAGGAGTCACTGATGATGACATTGAGAGGAGGGAAGACGATGCGTTGGTAGCTGCTTTGCTAGTACCCTGAGACTGGGTGAGAGAGGATGAGGAGGATGAAGAGGACTTGGTCATCCACTCTACCAAGTCTTCGGCATGATGCAGCTCAACACGTCCAGCTGCCGAAAAGAAGGACAAGCTTGTCCCATGGCCACGTGCTGATGATGACGATGCACTGCGTCCACGACCAGCACTGTTGTCTCTAGACACAGAGCCTGCTTGCCCTCTTTTATCGGCTCACGCCTGTCTGCCTATCCTTGTTGGCCATCCAGACATGGTAATGGCCTGAAGGGAGATGGGAAAACCAGCAATTGGGTAGTGTATATTGTGCTGGAGGCACACAACACCCACTAACTCCTGCAGATCGCAGATGGCTCAATTGGAGAAGAGCTATATAGGTGGATATAACGGTGTATAGTGCGGTCAGGGCACGCAGACAACACGCACAATCTCCTACAACTGACTGTAAGCTCTATTACAAAAGAACAATATAGCTAGCTAGAAAGGTGGATAGAACGGTGTATACTGCGGTCAGGGCACGCAGACAACAGGCACAATCTCCTACAACTGACTGCAAGCTCTATTACAAAAGACCAATATAGCTAGCTATATAGGTGGATATAACGGTGTATACTGCGGTCAGGGCACGCAGACAGCACGCACAATCTCCTACAACTGACTGCAAGCTCTATTACAAAAGAGCAATATAGCTAGCTATATAGGTGGATATAACGGTGTATACTGCGGTCAGGGCGCGCAGACAACATGCACAATCTCTTACAACTGACTGCAAGCTCTATTACAAAAGAGCAATATAGCTAGCTATATAGGTGGATATAACGGTGTATACTGCAGTCAGGGCACGCAGACAACAAGCAAAATCTCCTACAACTGACTGCAAGCTCTATTACAAAAGAGCAATATAGCTAGCTATATAGGTGGATATAACGGTGTATACTGCGGTCAGGGCACGCAGACAACAGGCAGAATTTCCTACAACTGACTGCAAGCTCTATTACAAAAGAGCAATATAGCTAGCTATATAGGTGGATATAATGGTGTATACTGCGGTCAGGGAACGCAGACAACAGGCACAAACTCCTGCAGATTGCTAACAGCTCAATTACAGAAGAGCAAGAACGCAAAATTGGCCGATAATGAACGGTGTATACTGTGTTGAAGGTACACAGAGAACACCCACTAACTCCTACAGATGCCAACACACTACACAAGGCCGCCACGCTGGCGGCCTTATATAGTGTGGGGCATGTACTACACAGCCTGAGCTATGATTGGCCACAGGCATCCTGCCTGTGGCCAATCATGGCTCTCCTTGCTGCCGGCGCTGTGATTGGCCAAGCATGCGGGGTCACCGTGCATGCTTGGCCAATCATGAGCCAGCAATGCACTGCGTCGGCCCATAACGTTCGGTAACGTATGTTCGACTCGAAGACGAAGCTCATCCCTATTTCTGACCACAGAAGTGTTTTTGAATAACACAGAGAGTTGATGGGACTTTACTTCATATTTCTATTGAGATTTTTTGGAACTTAATAGCACTTTATTTATGTATCACAATATTTAATGTCATATGGATGCACTTGCGCTTTATTTGAGAGCGATATATTCGTTTTTTCAGTTTTATCAATGATAAACTGCCTTAAATGCAAAACAGTTTGAGGTAGTTTGGTACTCTGCTAATTCCTCCACCAATCCGAGCACACATCCTGGTTTATATGCTATGCTTTACACTCCTCCGGCTGTACGCATCGTGGGATTCTCCATTACATCCTTTGCAGTTTTCCCATCCCCACACTTTCCCTTCGAATCCCTCTATCCACTAATCTCACAGCTGTAAGGCTACATGTTCCCCTATTAGATGACTGGTTTGGGTACTGCCGCGTAATCGCAAAATACGATATCTCACCACTCCTCCAACAGGATACAATTGTACAAGAGTTGTACCAATTCACTTGTACAGTAGAATCAGATATTAGACAACATATGTATCATTCTCCAGGCCCTCCTATTTTTCTATATGATTGAAGTTACAGACAGACATCCCATCCTGTGATGAGCGCTATTGATAACATTCGAGATTACATGACTAGGGTAGCCAGATAACTTACTTCCCCACCAATACATGCATGCACTTACTGTTACCTTACAATAAATACACGGACACCTGCTTGGATGTAAATGACCTCAACAGCCTTTATTAATAACAATAAAAAACTAAACTTTATTTCAAATATTTTCAACAATTCAAAACTTTTAACATCTTCCAGTTACCCAGAAACCACCAAGTGATTTAGAAACTAAGGATGATGTGTGGTAAATATAAAAGCAAATACAGTTTGCATATTTCGTGTAGCCCATGAACCATCTACCACCAATATAATACTTAGCAAAATATTTGTACAACACTCCTCCATTGCAGATTCACACTGAGGTTATAAATGGATTCTTGAGTCATGATGTAACCAGGATCTTGACTGGTTACTTAAAATCAGCCCATGTGTAATTATAGCATTGTGTTAGGTAATATTTTATTGAAAAAATAAAATCCAGATCACCTAGTATTTATTGAATACATAAGTAAAGCATTGAATAAGTACCCAAAAATAAAATAATATTAAATAATTTGAATGATCCAAATGGTGTCCCTGTAGAAATATTAGATATATGCAAAAAAATATATATATACATATAGACAAAAATTATCATTCACTTGGAAGGGGGACAATAGTGACTGCTGAGCGGTTCTGCAGCGATACTACAAAGAGTGACAAACGCAATTAAAAAAAAGTATTATAACTGGTGTGATAGACCAGTGGCCCCCAAAAACGACAGATTAAAGGGGGTTGTTATATACCTTCTTCCACATACATACTGCACTTCTGGAGAGACTTTTGGTGTCTTGAGAAGTGCTGGTCGGTGCTGGTGTGGTCTCAGTGCTCTCTATCACGGTGCTGGTGTCAGTGCTCTCTATCACGGTGCTGATGTCATTGCTCTCTATCACGGTGCTGGTTTCAGTGCTCTCTATCATGGTGCTGGTGTGGTGTCAGTGCTCTCTCTCTCAGTGCTGGTGTGGTCTCAGTGCTCTCTATCATGGTGCTGGTGTGGTGTCAGTGCTCTCTAACTCGGTGCTGGTGTCAGTGCTCTCTATCATGGTGCTGGTGTGGTGTCAGTGCTCTCTATCTCGGTGCTGGTGTCAGTGCTCTCTATCACGGTGCTGGTGTGGTGTCAGTGCTCTCTATCTCGGTGCTGGTATGGTCTCAGTGCTCTCTATCTCGGTGCTGGTGTGGTGTCAGTGCTCTTTATCTCGGTGCTGGTGTCAGTGCTCTCTATCACGGTACTGGTGTGGTGTCAGTGCTCTCTATCTCAGTGCTGGTGTGGTCTCAGTACTCTCTATCACGGTGCTGGTGTGGTGTCAGTGCTCTCTATCACGGTGCTGGTGTCAGTGCTCTCTATCACGGTGCTGGTGTCAGTGCTCTCTATCACTATGCTGGTGTGGTGTCAGTGCTCTCTATCTCGGTGGGAAAAAGAAAAAGATACATTCTATCTTTCTCTCCTTGTATCTTTCTCTGCAGAAGAGAAATAAAACATATGGGTTCCACAGTGACTGATCACTGAGATAGCCTCTGATTGGCTATCTCAGTGATCAGGTGATTGCAAGTCCTGAGTTCCTCTTGTACATGTTAACCTGATACTGAAAATTCTGTCTTCTTGAACCTTATTCACCCCCTTGATGTATTTAAAGAATTCAGTCATATCTTCCCTTTCCTTTCTTTTCTCCAGACTGTACATATTAAGTTCCTCAAGTCTCTCCTGATATCTGGAGATATATATATATGGAAAGAACATCGCACAACAGCAAACCTGCCAAGAGACGGCTGCACACCAAAATTCAAGAACTGGGCAAGGTGGTCATTAATCGGACAGGCAGCACAGAGACCTAAGGTAACCCTGGAGGAGCTGAAGAGTTTCTCAGCAGAGATTGGAGTATCTGTACATAGGACGAAAATAAGCTGTATGCTCCATAGATTTGGGCTTTATGGTAGAGTAGCCAGAAGAAAGCCATTACTTTCAGCAAAAAATAAAATTGGCATGTTTTACATTTGCAAAAAGACAGGCATTGAGCAAAACCTATACAACTCTGTGTGTGATCTGAGGCTAGGACGGAGGTTCACCTTCCAACAGCCCAATGACCCCAGACACACTGCTAAAACAACACTTTGCTTTAAACAAACGTTACGTTAAAGGGGAAACATGTAAATTTGTAGCCTAGGTCTTCAAGCGGGAAATGCGATACTCCTAGGAACCAAGGCCTGAGGTGTGCCTTGGCCTAGCTGGTCAGTATGTCTGAAAGAGGACATACCCTGAGTGTAAGAATAAGAAAATACTATGAGTATGTATGAAAAGCTGGGGGAACGAGTGGGTGGGAATCCAGAAATGCCGACAACACTGGCCCCGACAGAGGAGGAGGATTAAATAGCCCTCTCAGGCTCCTCCCACAAATACAGGCTGGCCTCTGGCCAGCCTTTACACTTGTAGTCAGAGTCTTCAAGCAAGAAATGCGATACTCTTAGGAACCAAGGCCTGAGGTGGGCCTTGGCCTAGCTGGTCAGTATGCCTGAAAGAGGGCAAAAAGACACAAATTTAGGTGAAGAAGGGAAGGTAATGTGCCACCACTTATAATGGCGTGCGGCCGGATGGCAACAGTAAGTATTCAGCAAGTATCCAATAAGTATCTGATGTGACAAGAGAACCCACCGACTCCTGACTTGGTGATGAGAAGGAACCCCCTATAGAACCTGCTAAACTACCCCGAACCCAACTGAACATCCCGTGAAACATTGGATTGAGCCTGATGCCCGAGACAACCCAGACATGAGAATGAACTGCTTGTGAAATGAGAGGATATGTGGAGGAAAGGAACAAGGCCTGGCCCGAGGAACCCCTGCAAATGATGGCTGAGAAGATCGAAATACTTCAACGAACACCAGTGAAATAGCTCAGTGACATGCCCCCCCCCCCCAATCCCTGGCCTACCCATACTTGATATGGGAAAGTGAGTGGGTGAGTGCAAAAAGACCACTAGAAGGAGTGCGAAATGCTACATACCTGATGGATGTGATGGAGTAGGCGGATAAGGCCTATGCGTCATGGCAATAAACATCATCAAATGTGGAGAAACCATGCCAGACACAGGACACTGGTCCCACCGGATACGATTGGGTCATGCTTCAGCCTGAGACCTAACAGCCGAGTCTGAATCCTGAACTGAGAAAGGAGGGCCAGACTCCATCTCGGAGAAATAAGTCCCATGGCATGATACAGACATACCCAAGTGACTGAAGAACCCCTACCTGGAACAGGCTGGGGATTGGAAAAGACTGACGTCCCTGAGCAGTACTCCAGGCAACCTGCTAGACAAGATCAGAGCCAAGAGTGGAATCCAGAATCATGATGACGTTTGCCCAAACCTACCACCCAAGGACCATCATGGGGACTGAAGAAAAATTGACAACTGCTTCTGACCCAAGGGTGAGCCCAGTGGCAAAACAACATCAGCACCAATCAACTAGCCCCCAACAATGGCCAGGCTGATGGAAGTGAGTACAAGCATGGTTGATATCGGTATGGATGCCAAGACGGCCCAACCTAAAAACACAAATTAGAGAAATGACAGACAACCAGACATGAGAATACCAATGCCCCTCTGTGCCTACCTAAGAATGAGAACATTAGTAGAAATGTCAAGATCACTGCGCGTAAATGAACCTGGCAGCGGACACCTCAACCCCCCCCCCCCCCCCCCGTGTAAGTGGTAAGTGAGCCCGAGTAACCTGCAGCACAGAGACAGGTAACTAACTGAAAACTCAGGGCTAGTGCACCCACAGACTGTAGCGGGTAGTCATATAGGTGTGGTGAATGAACATGCATCGTATGACGTATGGTATATGGGCGAGAAGATTGTGGACAACAATCAATTAACAAACGAAAACCTCAGCCCATATGGATCTGTAGACGTGACAGATCCTGACATGCGAACCCTAGCTAACTGACCCAGGTACAAACATGAACACAGATACAATGAGACATGACAATCAACGAAGACGAAAACTAACAGAGTATGTCATAAGTGAACAACGCCCCTCTGAAACTCTGAAGCTGAACACTGAGGCTGGAATGCTATAACAGAAACCCTGGGCAGGAACGCTATGACAGGAACGCTTTGACATAAACGCTATGATGGAAATCTGATGACAGAAAACGCTATGACAGAAACACTAAGACAGAAATGTTGAAACTGAATGCTGGGGCAGAAACATAATGACAGAACTTGATGCTGATGCAGAATGTAGTGACAAAAATCCAGGGGCAGAAACGCAATGACAGTGACACTGTCAGGTCACCTTGAGGCGAGGTGACAAGTGCACACAGTAGGGATCCGGAGTGCACCGCAAGGTTGTGGACCCTACGGCTGACTGCTGCAGACGGGGGACAGATCCCACTGGGGATAGAGCGTGAGATTCCCTGGGGCGCGGAGTCTAAGGCCGCGTACACACGGGCGGACTGTTCGCCCAACCTTGTCCGCTGAACAGTGTTTGGGCGGACAGTCCGCTCGTGTGTGGGCTTTCAGCGGACAGTTTCAGCGGACAGTTGGACGGACAAAGTCTTTCGGAAATTCCGAAAAACTGTCCGCTGAAACTGTGTTTGAGCGAACAGTCCGCCCGTGTGTGGGCTTGTCCGCTGTACTTTCGAAATGAGCGGACTGTTCCCGCTCGGAAAGTCCGCCCATTTCGAGCGCGTGTACAGGTAGGCGGGGCCCGCGAAGGAGACGTCGCGGGCTCCGCCGCCTGGAATGGGCTTAAAGGGGAACCCCAACGCCGAAAAAAATCGGCGTGGGGGTTCCCCCCAAGTCCACACCAGACCCTTGTCCGAGCACGCTACCCGGCCGGCCAGGAAAGGGGGGCGAGCGAGCGCGCCCCCCCTCCTGAGCCGTACCAGGCCGCGTGCCCTCAACATGGGGGGTGCCTTGGGGAAGGGGGGGCCGCGCGGCCCCCCCACCCCAAAGCACCTTGTCCCCATGTTGATGAGGACAAGGGCCTCTTCCCGACAACCCTGGCCGTTGGTTGTCGGGGTCTGCGGGCGGGGGGCTTATCGGAATCCGGGAGCCCCCTTTAAGAAGGGGGCCCCCGGATACCGGCCCCCCACCCTATGTGAATGAGTATGGGGTACAATGTACCCCTACCCATTCACCTGTGAAATAAAGTACAAAAAAAAACACAACACATGGAAAAAGTATTTTATTGCACAGCTCCGGGGGTCTTCCGTCTTCGGGGGTCTTCTCGCCGGACTCCTCCGCTATGTGTGTGTAGCTCTTTTACTAGCGGAGGAGTCCGGCTTTCTTCCTCCCCGCCGCCGGCCTCTTCTCCCGACTTCGGGGGTCTTGTCCCCCTCTTCGGTTCTTCTGCCGGGCCACCGCGCCTGGTCCGGTGGCCCGGTCTTCTGTCGCCGTCTTCCGTTCTTCTGTCGCCGCCTTCGGTTCTTCTGCCGGGCCACCGCGCCTTCTTGTAGCTCTTTTACAGGCGGTGGCCCGGTCTTCTGTCGCCGCTGTCGTCGTCGCCGCCGCCGCCGCCTTCCGTTCTTGTTCTTCTTCTTGTTCTTCTTCTTCTCCTGGAGATGTTGACTCGACGATCTCTCCGGCCGGAATGCCAGAGCCGCGCTGTGCGGTCACTTATATAGTGACAATGGGGCGGTGTCACATGGTATATGTCACATGGGTTGGTCACATGGTGACCCCGCCCCCTTACGATGTCATAGTCCCCATGTGACATCAACCCATGTGACCAACCCATGTGACATATACCATGTGACACCGCCCCATTGTCACTATATAAGTGGCAGCGGAGCGTGTCCCTGGCATTCCGGCCGGAGAGCTCGTCGAGTCAACATCTCCAGGAGAAGAAGAAGAAGAACAAGAAGAAGAACAAGAACGGAAGGCGGCGGCGGCGGCGACGACGACAGCGGCGACAGAAGACCGGGCCACCGCCTGTAAAAGAGCTACAAGAAGGCGCGGTGGCCCGGCAGAAGAACCGAAGGCGGCGACAGAAGAACGGAAGACGGCGACAGAAGACCGGGCCACCGGACCAGGCGCGGTGGCCCGGCAGAAGAACCGAAGAGGGGGACAAGACCCCCGAAGTCGGGAGAAGAGGCCGGCGGCGGGGAGGAAGAAAGCCGGACTCCTCCGCTAGTAAAAGAGCTACACACACATAGCGGAGGAGTCCGGCGAGAAGACCCCCGAAGACGGAAGACCCCCGGAGCTGTGCAATAAAATACTTTTTCCATGTGTTGTGTTTTTTTTTGTACTTTATTTCACAGGTGAATGGGTAGGGGTACATTGTACCCCATACTCATTCACATAGGGTGGGGGGCCGGTATCCGGGGGCCCCCTTCTTAAAGGGGGCTCCCGGATTCCGATAAGCCCCCCGCCCGCAGACCCCGACAACCAACGGCCAGGGTTGTCGGGAAGAGGCCCTTGTCCTCATCAACATGGGGACAAGGTGCTTTGGGGTGGGGGGGCCGCGCGGCCCCCCCTTCCCCAAGGCACCCCCCATGTTGAGGGCACGCGGCCTGGTACGGCTCAGGAGGGGGGGCGCGCTCGCTCGCCCCCCTTTCCTGGCCGGCCGGGTAGCGTGCTCGGACAAGGGTCTGGTGTGGACTTGGGGGGAACCCCCACGCCAATTTTTTTCGGCGTTGGGGTTCCCCTTTAAGCCCATTCCAGGCGGCGGAGCCCGCGACGTCTCCTTCGCGGGCCCCGCCTACCTGTACACGCGCTCGAAATGGGCGGATTTGCCTCCTCCTTACGTGGGCGAGTCCGTTCATTTCAAAAGTTGAGCGAACTGTTTGCCCAACCTTGTTCGTCAAACAGTCCGCTCGTGTGTGGGCAAGTCCGCTCATGCAAATTTTGAGCGGACTGTTTGCCGAAACTGTTTGACGAACAAGGTTGGGCAAACAGTCCGCGCGTGTGTACGCGGCCTGAGAGCCAGCAGGTGTTCACCAGAGCCTCCAGTGGTGAGGATGGACTTGGCTGCAACTGGCTCCAGGTCGCGACCCCCAGAGTCCCCCAGCTCACACCCACAGTAGGCAACAGGAGGATAGGGATGGTGAGGGACAAAGCCAAGGTCGGGGCCACAAGCAGACAAGGATAGTCGGGTACACGCCAAATGGTCAGGGTCACAGGCAAGCAGGGATAGTCAAGACACGCCAAAGTCGGTAACGGAAACCAGTAGCAGAGCACACGGCAGGAAACAGGAAGCTGATACACAATGGATACACAATGGTTGATCAGCCCTGAGGCCTGCAGTGCACAGGTTAATATAGGGCTCCCTGATAGGGCTTGGGGTGGAGCCATGCTTAGAGGAGAGGTTATAAAAACCCCCAGGTGGAAGTGGCTGGCTTCTTAGTCTGAAGACATGGGGGAAGGTAAGCAAACACAGGAAGATCACTGCATAACCATGATAGTACCCTCCCTCTTACGAGGCCTCCCCCTCCCCCGCCTGGGTCCAGGCTTAAAGGGAAACTCCAGATGGAACCTCCTAAACAGACAGGGAGCAAAGACCTCTCCTCAGGACCCAACCCTTTACAAAGTACGAGGTATTGAAGAATGCCTTTACGGAGCCGGGAATCCAAAACTTGACTAACCTCGTATTTTAGATTATCCTCAGAAACCAAAGCCGAGGTAGGGAGAGGACGAGAGGACTTGAGGACTAAAGGCTTTTTAGGAATGGGTAAGGGCATGAGAAGATCAGGAGTCTGAGCAGGGTCCCCCACACCCTTAAAGTTGAGTTGGGCATCCATAACAGGACCACCAGACTGGGCAGAGGTCAGTGGATCCCTGAGGTCAGGTTGGTTAGAGGGTGACATGTCGCAAGAGTCAAGCTGGATAGCTGAAACACAAACAGAACCCTGAGAAAAAGATCGAAAACCCCTCCTGGCCGAATGAGGTATTCTATCCAAAGGATGGATTGAGCCTCTTAAATGGGTTTGAACGGACATAGTAGTAGTAGGGTGAGGCTGGGTCACAGAAGGTCTTGAACAAGAAGCAGGAAGCTCATTGGGCATGGGCTGGACTGGCATAAGTGGTGTGGAGGCCGACTGAATAGTATTGTCAGATGTAGCGACCATCTCAATCGCATCACAAGGCATAGCGACTCTGGAACTTGCAGACAAGTTAGCCTGGCTGTGCGTCCAAGGGAGATTAGGGACAGGCAGAGGTAATTGGTTATGCGAACTGGAGCGAATGATCAACTCAGGTTCATAGGCGGGCTCCTCATCCAGAGTACCACATGACCCCGAGAGTGCACCAGTCCGACTATTGCAGGACGCGTCCCAGAGATCGCCATATACAGCAGGAAAAGCAGAAGATACTGGGATGGTGGTAACGGGAAGTCTCTCCTTTGGGGTACCCTTGAGTAGGCAGGAAGAGGAACAGGAGGAACCCCAAGCCAGGATCTGTCCAGCAGACCAGTCAACGTGTGGAGAATGGAGCCGAAACCAAGGAAGACCTAATATGATAGGAGATGAAGCCTTAGGTAAGACAAGGAAGGATATCCACTCCTGGTGGAGTGTCCCTACTGATATCTTAACAGGAATAGTCTGGAAGCGGATAGGACCCCCTGGGAGAACCGTGCCATCAATCGCCAAGACCACCAATGGTGTTGTAAGGGGCAAACGGGTAAGTCTAATGGAGGATGCAGTTTCCCAATCCATGAAATTGGCAGCGCCTCCGGAATCCAGATGTGCTGAGACCGAACGAGAGGAAGCACCGACATGAAGCAACACAGAAAGGAGAAGACGAGAAGGTGAAGGTGATATTTCAGGGTCTAATACTCCACCTTCCAGATGTATTAGCCCTGAGCGTTTTTCCGGACGAAGAGAACAAGTGTCACGGAAATGACTTTTGGCCCCACAATAGAGGCATAGGCCCAGAGTTCTGCGCCTAGCGCGTTCTTCGGGAGATAACTTAGTCCAGCCCAACTGCATAGGTTCCTCTGTAGGCAGGGGGTGCTCCTCGGATCGAGGAGAAGGGACTGGGGACTCAGGCTGCCTAAAGAACAGGGAGTGCTGGCGTCTTTTTTCCAGGGCCCTCTCCTGAAAGCGAATATCGATCTGGTTACACAAGGTGATGACAGCGTCCAGATCAGCAGGAAGGGATCTTCCTGCTAATTCATCCTTCACTCTATCAGAGAGGCCATGTAAAAAGGTTGCAACTAGGGCCTCATTATTCCAGCTCAATTCAGCTGAGAGGATACGTAACTGAAGAGCATACTGTCCCACAGAAGCGGACTCTTGGCGGAGACATAAAAGAGCGCTAGCCGCTGAGGAGACACGACCCGGTTCCTCGAAGATATTCCGAAAAAGTTTCAAGAAATCAGACAGGCTAGAAACCACTGGATCATTCAGTTCCCACAGAGGGGCGGCCCAGGCTAACGCCTCGCTGGACAGGAGGGATATGATATATGCGACTTTTGCCCGATCGGACAGGAAGTTTTGGGGCTGAAGTTCAAAATGAATTGTGCACTGGCTAAGGAACCCCCTGCAAGCCTTGGAGTCCCCAGAGAAATGGCCCGGAGCTGGTAGTTGTAATGAATGTGTGGCTGCGACTGATGCGATAGGTGCAGTGGCAGATAGCGGTTGAGGTTGTTGAACCGGGGGTCCTAATGAGGCCTGAACCTGTTCAAAACGGGACGCCAAATCCTGAAGGAATTGCATCACCTGGTTCTGATGCGATTCTTGGGTCTCAAGTCGCCGAACTAAGCTCTGCAATGGATCATCTGCAGGAAGCGGCACGTCAACCGGGTCCATGGCTGATCAAACTGTCAGGTCACCTTGAGGCGAGGTGACAGGTGCACACCGTAGGGATCCGGAGTGCACCGCAAGGTTGTGGACCCTACGGCTGACTGCTGCAGACGGGGGACAGATCCCACTGGGGATAGAGCGTGAGATTCCCTGGGGCGCGGAGTCTAAGAGCCAGCAGGTGTTCACCAGAGCCTCCAGTGGTGAGGATGGACTTGGCTGCAACTGGCTCCAGGTCGCGACCCCCAGAGTCCCCCAGCTCACACCCACAGTAGGCAACAGGAGGATAGGGATGGTGAGGGACAAAGCCAAGGTCGGGGCCACAAGCAGACAAGGATAGTCGGGTACACGCCAAAAGGTCAGGGTCACAGGCAAGCAGGGATAGTCAAGACACGCCAAAGTCGGCAACGGAAACCAGTAGCAGAGCACACGGCAGGAAACAGGAAGCTGATACACAATGGATACAAAATGGTTGATCAGCCCTGAGGCCTGCAGTGCACAGGTTAATATAGGGCTCCCTGATAGGGCTTGGGGTGGAGCCATGCTTAGAGGAGAGGTTATAAAAAACCCCAGGTGGAAGTGGCTGGCTTCTTAGTCTGAAGACATGGGGGAAGGTAAGCAAACACAGGAAGATCACTGCATAACCACCAAGACTGAAACGCTGAGGCAGAAATGCAATGACAGAAATCCTGGGCAGAAACTCTATGACAGAAAAGCTGAGACAGCAATGTAACAGCAGAGATCCTGGGGGAGAAATGCTATGACAGAACGCTGAGGCAGAATGCCATGACAGAAATCCTGACCAGAAATGCAATGACAGAAACACGCTGAGACTGAACGCTGAGGCAGAAAAAGCAATGACAGAAATGCTAAACTGAACACTGAGCCAGAATAGTGAGACTGAACGCTGAGTCAGAAATACTGAGACTGAACGGCGAGCCAGAAAAAACTGGGGCAGAACACTATGACAGAAATTCACGCAATGTCAGAAATGCTGGAGCAGAACGCTATGAAAGAAAAAGCTGGGACAGAGCGCAATGACAGAAAAAGCTAGGGCAGAGACTCAATGACAGAAAAAGCTGGGGCAGAGACGCAATGACAGAAATGCTGGAGCAGAGACGCAATGACAGAAATGCTGGGGCAGAGACGCAAAGACAGCAATGCTGGGGCAGAACACAAAGACAGCAATGCTGGGGCAGAACACAAAGACAGACATGCCGGGGCAGAACACAAAGACAGAACGACGAGATAGAAATGCCGAGTTTGAACGCTTATGATGGAAATGCTGGGGCAGAATGCTATGGCAGAAATCCCTATGAATGATAAACCTGGGGCAGAACGCTATGACAGACATGCTGGGCAGAAACGCTATGACCGACATGCGGGGCAGAATGCTGACAGCCATGCCGGGGCAGAACGCGATGACAGAAATCCAGGGGCAGAAACGCTGTGACAGACATGTTCGACAGAACGCTATGACAGACGTGCTGGGCAGCATGCTATGACCGAAATTCTGTACAGGACGCTATCACTGAAATGCTGGACAGAACGCTATGACCAAAATGCTGGACAGAAACGCTATGGCAGAAATGCCGGACAGAAACGCTATGACAGAAATGCTGGACCGAAACGCTATGACAGAAATGCTATGACAGAAATGCTATGACAGAAGTGCTGGACAGAAACGCTAAGAAAGAAATGCTGGACAGAACGCTATGACAGAAATGCTGGACAGAAACGCTATGACAGAAATGCTGGACAGAACGCTATGACAGAAATGCTGAACAAAACGGTACGACAAACTGCTGGACAGAGTGTTACGACCAAAAAGCTGGACAGAACGCTACGACCGAAAATGCTGGACAGAACGCTATGACAGAAAAGCTAAACAGAACGCTATGACTGAAATGCTGGACAGAACGCTATGACAGAAAAACTGAACAGAACGCTATGACAGAAAACGCTATGACAAAAGAAAAACTGGACAGAGCTCTATGACAGAAAATGCAATGACAGAAAAAGCTGGACCGAACACTATGACACAAAAAGCTGGACAGAACGCTGGCTAAGATAGAAACAATGACCAAAGAAAGTAAATTTACACATAACAGTAGCAACTCTGGCAGACCTGTCACTTCATGTCTGGCTGTTGTGATGACTGCTGTGGGTGGTCTGACATCCTCTGTCACAGCTGCAGAGATGTCAGTTCTGTGGGGAGGAAAGAAGCGGCGGGCGGGTGACCGCCCATCCCCCCTTGTGAGCACCGGCGGCCCGCCCCTCTCGTGGAGCCAGATAGCCTCTTGGAGCCAGAGGAGACGAGCAGGTGGGCGGAAGATCCCTAACCCCCCCCCCCCCCCCACCAGGTGTGGGGCTCTCTCGTGGGGATATATGTGCCGTTGTTTGCATGGGGAGAGAGGAGCTGGAGGGTGGCCAATCAACCCCCCCCACACTGGGAGAATCGGTGGGCGGCCGCCACATAGAAATATGTGCATGGGGAGAGAGGAGCTGGCAGCGGCCAATCACCCCCCACACCGGGAGAATCGGCGGGCAGCCACAACATGGAGCCATAAGTACATGGGGAAAAGAGCCAGATGGAGTAGTGGGGGAAGTGGGTGGTGGAGGATAGATGGACTCCCCCCCCATGAGCGCCGGGAGAAGCGGCGGCTGCCTCCCCCCCACGATGCTGGAACATGGGCTGTAAGGGGGGGACAGGCAGGGTGGACTCCAAACAGCCAGTGGAACCCAGGGAAGAGGGGGGACCATTACTATGGCCGACCGCCGCTCTGAAAGGTAGCCGGGAGTGACATGTATCATCCAGAAACGCCAACACTGGCCCCGACAGAGGAGGAGGATTAAATATCCCTCTCAGGCTCCTCCCACAAATAGACTTTACACATGTTGGAATGGCCTAGTCAAAGCCTAGACCTCAATCCAATGGAAAATCTGTGGTCAGACTTAAATGTTGCTGTTCACAAGCGCGAACCATCCAACTTGAAGGAGTTGGAGCAGTTTTCCAAGGAATCGGAAAAAATTCCAGATGTAGCAAGCTCATAGAGACTTATCCAAAGCGAATTGGAGCTGTGATAGCTGCAAAAGGTGGCTCTACAAAGTATTGACTTCAGGGGGGTGAATAGTTATGCGTATTGAGTTTTTCTGTTATTTTGTCCTATTTGTTGTTTGCTTCACAATAATAATAATAAAAAAAAAATTCAAAGTTGTGGGCATGTTCTGTAAATTAAATGATTCAAATTCTCAAACAATCCATGTTAATTCCAGGTTGTGAGGCAACAAAACACGACAAATGCCAAGGTGGGTGAATACTTTTGCAAGGCATTGTATATATATTTTTTTTTTTATCCCCCGGCCCACTCATCTCTGGACTGGTTCTATCTTATCAATATCTTTTTGTAAGTCAGCTCTCATCAAAACTGAACACAGTATTCTAAATGAGGTCTAACTATAGATTTATATTGGGAAATCAGGACCTCCTTCCTCCTGCTGGTAATCTCTCTAGGACACAGGACCCAGTACAGAGTCTTGTGCTACCCCATTAGTGGTCTCTGTTCTGTGTGAATCCCATTTAAAAGCACACTCTGGTATCTATCCTTTAGCCAACTGCATATCCACTGAGCCACCCAAGGGTTAAGTCCTAGTGTGTACAACTATTTTATTAGATGATTATGTGGAACTGTAATAAATGCCTTGCGGAAGCCAAGATAAGCTATGTCTACAGCACCTCCCTGATCCAAAACATTATAAAACAGTCAAATAATTTAATCAGATTAGTCTGACATGATCTGCCATCAGTAAAGAATGAAATAATAAATGTATACTCCCTTCACCCAGGATAATAAAAACAAATAAATATTAGAGTATAAAACCATGAAATATCCTTGTTATTAACTACCACAGCTGCTATACCTCCCAAAGTGAATGTGATTATCCACCAGTATGTGACCAAAACAGAACAATAAATATTGAGCAGCACTATGAGAAAGGCCTCTTTCACACAGGGCGGATCAGTAATGATCCGCCCCGTGAAGATCCGCTCGCTCAGCGGGGATCGCTCCGTTGTCCCCGCTGAGCCGGCTGCGGACAGGGCGGTCTCCGCACACTGTGCAGGGACCGCCCTGTCAGCTCTCCTCTCTCCTCTATGGGGATCGGACGAGCACGGACCGTCTGTCCGTGTTCGTCCAATCCGCTCTGCAGACGGATAGAAAAATAGGATTTTCCTCCGTCTACAGAATCGGACTGTTGCGGAGGCGGACGAAATCGGGTGTCTGCGGATGCTGATCCGCAGACACCCGCTATCCCAAAGGGATGAATGTATGTCCGTATTTCATCCGCAAACGGATGGATGAAATACGGACATATCGTCCGCATGTGTGAAAGGGGCCTAACAAAATATATAATCACTACAAAGGCACCGTGAAGATTTTGCTGAAAAACAAAATATAGTGCAATAACGGCAAATTCAAACGTAAACCACAGAATATCACAAAACCAATGTTTACTTAACTGCTTACCAACCAGCCGCCAACATTATACTGTGGCAGGTCGGCACGTTCCCGTGAGCCCTCATAGCGTCAGCCCTTTAAGCAGGGATAACAGGCACGTGCCCACTGCTCTGCGGGGGGAACCGATCACGGGCACGAGAGCCAGAACAGAGACATGTGTGTGTGTGTAAACACACAAATCCCTGTTCTGTGAGGAGAGACAGTTTGTGTATTCCTATTAGCTAGGAACCCCAATCTGTCATCTCCTCTAGTCAGTTCCTTCCCCCTACAGTTAGAACACACTGAGGCCCTTGATCGCCCCCTACTGTTAACCCCTTCCCTGCCAGTGACATTTACACAGTAATCAGTGCATTTTTATAGCACTGATCGCTGTATAAATGTCAATGGCCCCAAAAATGTGTCAAAAGTGTCCTATAAGTGAGAGAGGACAATACACCCCCTATCATAACCCCTAGAATAGAATGGTTTTCAGGGAAAGAAGGGATTTTGACAGAGGTAGATCTCCTGGGAGATGGAAAACATGTGTTCCGAACAGGAGGCCTGGCTGGAGAGACCAATCAAGGAACACCAGAAATTTCCAGAGAGGAGGAGGCCAATCTATAACTCCGGAGAGCAGAGGAATACTGGGACTCAAGGGTATCCACATGTACAGAATCAGAGGACACAAATACGGAACAGATGGAACAGGAATCAGGACAGAGAAATAGAACAAATACCAATAGGCATGGAAAGAGGTTACAGGCAAGAGGAAAATGAGGAGGGAAGAAGAAAAAGAAGAAGAGTACTAGGAAAAGGCATTTTTAATTTAAGTAATGTTTTTTTTCTGATGAAGAGTTGAGAATTTTAGATTTATGGTTAAAATTTTCCCCTGATAAAAATATTGACAAATTTGAGGTTTTTATTCACTTGCAAAAGTTTATGTGGAAATTAAAATTGAAGAAACACTATGCTCTGAATAAGGAAGAGAAACCAGTGGAAGAACCATCAGATTTTGTTCATACTACCCTTAAGAACAAATCTTTAACCCAAAAGTCCCAGGAGATCAGTGTATGGATGCTTTCAAAAAAATGGTTGAGAGTGATGTTGCCAAGTTGGAGGAGAAGAATTCTAAGAATGGGAGCATTTGGAAATTAATTAAAGAAATTGGGGGGGGGGGCGTGGCCTGGATGCAGCTGAAGATGGCAGCCTAAGCCCTTAGCTCTGCTACTCCACGGCCTCTACATCCGCAAGGAGGGAGACAAAACCAAAGAAATGGGCAAAATGGACCGGGACTCCTCTGCCACCCGATCCCGCTCACCGCGGGACCCCGACGCACAACTCTCCGGCAGTATACCGGAGATATTCAGGTCCAGGACGCGGGAGACAGCCTCGGCCATGCAGGCCACCAGGGAGGTGAGTCCCAGCCCCACGAGACAGCCGGGAACACAAAGAAATCAAACGATATCATGACCTGTCCCAAATCACCTTACAAAAGCGGTGAGAGCCCTGCGCCCGCTCTTGGACGTACTGAGAGACAGAAAAATCCCATACAGGTGGAAATTCCCCTTCTGCCTACAAGCGGGCTTGGGCGGCAGAGTTTCTCCTCTACATCAACCAGAGGAAGCCAACGCATTTTGAAATCTGGGGATCCCAACAATCCAGGACTGGAATCGCGACCCACGAAGTGAAGCCTGACAACAAGAGGAACCAATGGAAGCCTCCCATAGGGAAAACCTACCAAAAGATGCCGACTTTCCCCCCGAATCTCACCTCCACCGGCAAACCGTCAGTCCCCAAGAGAAGGAAGTGTACGAGCATCACCGGCACATAGGATAGCCAGAAAAGATTGAACAACGCAACCAGCTTCTCCAGATGCCACGATGCTCCGCGTAACAGCTTACCATTACGCACATCCGCCATGATGTCAGTGAGTAAATCATTTTTGTGATAATAGCCACCTGGTACAGAACTGATACACAACCCTTTGAGTAGAGGTAATAACACTACATGTAGCTCCCTTAGGAGATGGGCACCTCTGCAACCACATACACATCAAAAGGATATGTACTTTTCTGCGCTGCCACGATCACCACACAGACATCTGAAGAATGATCCTACAAGCGAACTCCTCGAACTATATATGGAATAATTAAGGATCCAAGTCCCTATGTTCAATCCACCATGGTCGGGTAAATCCTCTTGCTATGCCTCCAGTAACAAAATAAGAACTATAAGATCAGCACCGAGATATCACCATACTCACTTAGACAGAAACAATGAAGCTGTTTATATGTAATAGGCAGACATACTACTCATGCTCTACTGTAAAGCAGGGCATACATCCTATATCTCCCCCCCTAATTAATAGCAAATATAAAAGATACCTATATAAACAATCAGACAACCCGCAACTACATGTCACCTTTAAAACAAGCCAAAAGACGGATAGGATATACCCTGTATAACACTGTCTCCCGCTAGACAAACAAATCCAAACTAAGGTTAGATAATGATCAATATACAGTCAAACAGTATATGAGCCTGATAAAAAATGCTTTATTATCAGACTGCTGACAAGGTTTATTTGGAAATCGTTCAGACATCCCTACAAAGGATGAATGCTGTAAGTAAATGGACATGAACATAGAAAGCTCTAAAAACAGATACCCTACAATGCTGACCAGTGAAATATATAGCACACAAGACCTGCTCCCATGAACGACTCTCCTGTAACACTGTAAAGAAACTGTAAAGATTCAAAACTAAATGACCGCTTAACCAGAGGCAGGGAAAGCCTCCTTAAAATACAAGTCCTGAAACCAACCGTCATATAAACAGTGACAGAACAATATTTAAAACCTAATGTGGCTAGACAGACGAGCCTAGAAAATCCTACTATGGTTAATATATGTGTTTATGGTAACTAATTTTTGAGTGAGTCCAATTCAACTATCGTTGAGTTAAGTAAACATTTGAGCAGGTCAGACCACCATAAGCCCCTCTTCAACCAACAACAATCCACTACTCTCAGAGCAAATAAAGGGTGGATAGGACGTACCTTGCAAATCACCATCCAACCCTGCCAGGTGGACAAGCTTAAACCAAGTTTAAATACTGTTTACTATTTACAAATGTTTGTATGTTAAATGTGTTCAAACTATTGCACTGAATGGAGCAATAAACAACCCACCACAAAGCACAGTGAAATATCCCTAAAGCACCATCGTTAAACAAAACGATACTAAGACACTCGCCGTACCCGACCCCAAGGCTATCACAGAAAGCACTACACACCAATCATACCCCAAGGCCTAGAAGCACAAACACCGGCAACACCTCCACACACCAGCACCAAAACACACTCAGACAAACGCCCTAATCCTTCTATTGACAAAACTCCCACATACTCTTCTGATCTCAGAGGCACTATGAGTAGCCACGAGAAAAAACATTCATACTTAGTATATATCACTAAAAACAATCTTCATCGGCCCAACCACCCCCTACAACTGCACAGGCCACAGACTTCCGCTGAACGTCTCCGAACAATCCAACTCTACAAGGCAGGATAGTGGGCCTACCCTAGCCATCAGAACATCTTCTGCCCACACATACCTACCTCTCAATTAATACCCTCCTCTTCCTTCCCCCACCCCTCACCCTTATAATCTACTCCCCCCCCCCCCCCACAGCCTTATTCCCCTGAGAATGTTGACACACCGCTCTTCATCCTCAACTAGAGACACATAGCAAACATCAGAATGTCCACTGCAAGCTCATCTCCTACAAGAGCTAAACTGAAAATAGTCTCCCTCAACGTAAAAGGACTTAATATCCTGCAAAAATGAGCACAACTCTTGTTATACATGCAAAAACTCAAAGCCGATGAAATCCTACTCCAAGAAACACACTTTAAGACTAACCATGTACCTAAACTACTAAACAAAGATTTCCCAACAAGCTTCCATGCTACCAATCCTTTAGCTAAGACAAAAGGGGTTTCTATTTTAATATCCAAGCATACCCCCTTAGAAATATCAGAGGCACAACTGGATGACCTTGGCCGATATGCATTTATTAAAGGCTCAATATGGGGAAAACCCATTACATTACATTACTGCTGTGCTGGTGATTGTGGCTGTCTTTTTTCAGTGTAGGGACAGGACGCTGTGTGCAGCAGGGACAGTCAGTTGAATCACTAGCTAACTATTAGGTCCACAAAGATCCTTGTAAGGACTGGTATAGGTGTACAATATATAGGGTGCTGGTGCATTGCTGTGCTGCAGATTACTGCCCGTTTCTACAGCTGTCTTTTATCAGTGGATGGACAGTCTGCAAATCACTAGCTACTAGGTCCACAAAGGTCCTTGTAAGGACTGGTATAGGTGTACAATATATAGGGTTGTGGTGCACTGCTGCTGATTGCTGCCCTATTCTGCAGCAGTCTTTTATCAGTGTAGGGACTGAGGGACAGTCTGCAAATCACTAGCTACTAGGTCCACAAAGGTCCTTTTAAGGACTGGTATAGGTGTACAATATATAGGGTGCTAGTGCAGGGCTGTGCTGCAGATAACTGCTGGTTTCTGCAAAAGTCTTTTATCAGTGTAGGGACTGAGGTACAGTCTGAAAATCACTAGCTACTAGGTCCACAAAGGTCCTTCTAAGGACTGCTATAGGTGTACAATATATAGGGTTGTGCTGCACTGCTGCTGACTGCTGCCCTATTCTGCAGCAGTCTTTTATCAGTGTAGGGACTGAGGGACAGTCTGCAAATCACTAGCTACTAGGTCCACAGAGGTCCTTTTAAGGACTGGTATAGGTGTACTATTTGGTGTGCAGTATATAGGTGTGTAATACACGTATAAAATACTTGCACATATAGAAAGCATAGTATAGTGCATTTCCACTGTGCAGCATTGTGACTGCTGAGCGGTTTTGCAGCGATTCTACAAAGAGTAACAAACGCAATAAAAAAAAAGTATTATAACTGGTGTGATAGACCAGTGGCCCCCAAAAATGACAGATTGAAGCGGGGCATTATATACCTTCTTCCACATACATACTGCACTTCTCTAGAGACTTTTGTCACAGAGTCATTTAAAAAATGACAGGCAGAGGAAGAGGCAGGCCCTTCCGCAGGGGTGGTAGGGCAGGAGCAACAGGCTTGAGCCAAAGTGACAAATTGCATAAGGTGCGTGCGATTACGTCAAAGGACGCACCAGACTTGGTTGAGTGGCTCACTCAGCCTTACTCTTCTGCCCCCTCCTCATGCTCTCAATCTGCACCCTCTTCTTCACTCTCTGCTGTGTGCACCCCCAAAGACACTACCACCAACACCACCACCATATACCTTCCGCTTGAGTCACAGGAATTATTTTACGATCCATATCAAGACATTTCCGATGCGCAGCCACTCTTGGCATTGGATCAGGAAGAGGAGGTAGCAACAACCACCACTCAGCAGTCTGACGACAGTACCCAGATCAGCCCAAGGAGGAGGTTGGTCCCCGCTGTTGCTGCCTACTTCGAGATCTCTAATTATAGCGGTGGGGAAGGTGACGTCAATGATTACGTGTCTAGTGATGTCATGTGGGTACCCACAAGAGAGGAAGAGGAGGGGAGTTTAGAGGGAGATATGGACCAGCAGATAGGGAAGAGAAGCAGGAAGAACTTAGATTGCACAGGAGGGACAAAGCAGACTGCTAATGTATCAGGAGCGAGGCATCAACCATGTAGGTCACATCTGGCGCTCCCAAGACGCCGGAACATGGCTCCGCAGTGTGGGCTTTTTTTAACGTGTCCGCTGCTGACAATAGTGTTGCCATCTGCAATCTTTGCAGTCAACGCATAAGTCGCGGTAATCCCAACACTCACCTAGGGACGACCGCCTTAAGAAGGCACATGAGCTGCCATCGTCAAGCCCAGTGGGAGCAACGGGACACAAAAAGCCACACTCCAGGCTCTCACCGTGCAGCTTCGTCTTCTACTTCTCCTTCTTGTCTCTTCTCATAATTGTCCTCCACTCCACCTTCCATCACACCGTCCTCATGTTTTTCTGCAAAAAGGCAGGCTTCCATGGGCCAAATGTTCGAGCGTAAAAAAATGATGACGCCAGATAACCCTCTTGCCCAACGGTTGACGGCTGGCTTGTCAGAACTGATAGCCCGCCAACTACTGCCATATAAACTGGTGGACTCGGAGGCTTTTCGAAAATTTGTGGCCATTGGAACACCACAATGGAAGGTCCCAGGAAGGAAGTATTTCTCACAGAAGGGCATCCCAGAGCTATATGGCCATGTTCAGCGGCAAGTGAATGTATCTCTGGCACACAGTGTCAGTGCCAAGATACATCTGACCACAGACACGTGGTCTAGCAAACAAGGGCAGGGAAGGTATATCAATTTTAATGCCCACTGGGTGAACCTTCTGATGGCCGTCAAGCATGTAACCCGTAACCTGTTCTGCTGCTAGCGTCTCTTCTGCTGTGCCGCCCAAGCTCCCCAGAACCTATTCGACATGCCAGGTGAGACGTTGCCATGCTGTGCTGTGTCTGTTGTGCCTGGAAGCCAAGAGCCACACTGGCCCTGCACTCCTTTCAGCTTTGCGTTCACAGGCAGATCAGTGGCTAACACCGCTCAATTTGACAGTTGGTAAAGTGGTGTGTGACAACGGTGCCAATCTGCTTAGCGCATTGAAACAGGGCAAAATTATGCACGTGCCATGCATGGCACACATCTTAAACTTGGTCGTGCAGCGATTCATTGTCAAATACCCTGGGGTCCAGGACATCTTGTGGCAGGCAAGGAAAATCTTGGCCCATTTCAGAAGATCTTACATGGCCATGGCTCGCCTTGCTGACATTCAGCGGCGACTCAATCTGCCGGTCAGATGTCTTATTTGCAATTGCCCAATGTGATGGAACTCAACGTGCAGTTAACGTCTACCTGTACGAACTCTGTGGCAGAACAGGTTCTGGAGAGCTTGGTTTTTTTTCACCGCGCCAGTGGCTGCTCATGTGCGACGCATGCAGACTTCTGCGGCCATTTGATGAGATCACCAAACTGGTCAGTCGCAGCCATTGCGCCATCAGTGACATGGTACCTTATGCCTTCTTTATGGAGCGTGCATTGCGTCATGCCATTGATCAAGCCGTGGAGGAGCAGGAAGATGTGGAAGTCGCAATGCTGGATGAATTCCCAGGGGGGCTACTCTATCTGAGACAAGTCAACAACAGGAGTCTGAAGAGGAGTCAGAGGAGGATGGTGCCGGGGCGGATGAGGAGGAGCAAGAAGAGCATGCTTTACACCTTTCTGGGATCCCTGTTGTTGTGCGTGGATGGGGAGAGGAGAACGAGGAGGACGACATTATCCTGGATGATGAGCAGGAGCCAGGCCACCACACCGCTTCCAGTTTAGTGTAAATGGGGGCCTTCATGCTCCAGTGTTTTAACAGGGACCCCCGTATAAAAAGCATAAGGGTCAAGGACCAGTACTGGGTGGCAACGTACTTAGACCCCTGGTACAAACACAAAATGGCAGAAATGTTACCACCGTCACAGAGGGCTGTCAGAATGGAGCACTTCCAGGCCTTGCTTCGAGAAATGCTGCATTCTGCTTTTGCGTGCGCTGGCAAAGGAGGAATTCCCACTCCCAGAGAAACAGTTGAGGGTACCAATCCAACAGCACCTGAAAGAAGAGGCTGGTTTGAAGATGTGTTGGTGACTTCTGATATGAGGTCATTCTTTCAGCCGACCCATCGACAGGTCTCATCCGGATCCAGCATCAGGGAACGCCTGGACAGACAGGATGCCCGACTACATCGGGTTAAAAGCTGATGTGGATGCTCTGAGGAGTGATGAACCCCTGGACTACTAGATAAGCAGGCTTGACCTCTGGCCAGAGCTTGCCCAATTTGCAATGGAACTGTTGGTTTGCCCCTCATCCAGTGTCCTGTCCGAAAGGACGTTCAGCGCAGCAGGGGGGATCATGACCAATAAGCGTACTCGCCTAGCTTATGACAGTGTTGACTACCTCACATTTATAAAAATGAATGAGGCATGGATCTCGGAGGAATTCAACACATGTGACCAGTAGACCATGTATATCTCTATAAACGATTTATTTAAACGAGCACATTTTTTCTACATTTGGCTCACTTCCTTGTACAAAAAAGCACACTGTACTATATGCCCGTACCCTCCTGTTTGAAGAGGTTGAGCGGTGTCATATTTTTGGGGACCAGCAGCGAGTTGCTGGTATCAGTGCTACTGTCAGTGCTCTCTATCTCGGTGCTGGTGTCAGTGCTCTCTCTCTATCTCGGTGCTGGTGTGGTGTCAGTGCTCTCTATCTCGGTGCTGGTGTGGTCTCAGTGCTCTTTATCCCGGTGCTGGTGTCAGTGCTCTATATCACGGTGCTGGTGTCAGTGCTCTATATCACGGTGCTGGTGTCAGTGCTCTATATCATGGTGCTGGTGTCAGTGCTCTATATCTCGGTGCTGGTGTCAGTGCTCTATATCACGGTATTGGTGTCAGTGCTCTATATCTCAGTGCTGGTGTCAGTGCTCTATATCTCGGTGCTGGTGTCAGTGCACTCTATCACGGTGCTGGTGTCAGTGCACTCTATCATGGTGCTGGTGTCAGTGCTCTATATCACGGTGCTGGTGTCAGTGCTCTATATCACGGTGCTGGTGTCAGTTCACTCTATCACGGTGCTGGTGTCAGTGATCTATATCACGGTGCTGGTGTCAGTGCTCTATAACTCGATGCTGGTGTCAGTGCTCTATATCACGGTGCTGGTGTCAGTTCACTCTATCACAGTGCTGGTGTCAGTGCTCTATATCACAGTGCTGTTGTCAGTGCTCTATATCACGGTGCTGGTGTCAGTGCTCTATATCACGGTGCTGGTGTCAGTGCTCTATATCACCTTGCTGGTGTCAGTGCTCTTTATCATGGTGCTGGTGTCAGTGCTCTATATCACGGTGCTGGTGTCAGTGCTCTATACCTTGGTGCTGGTGTCAGTGCTCTATATCACGGTGCTGGTGTCAGTGCTCTACATCGCAGTGCTGGCGTCAGTGCTCTATATCACGGTGCTGGTGTCAGTGCTCTCTATCACGGTGCTGGTGATCATCTCCTGCACCCTCTTCATAGCCTACCCTGACCTTTCCTCTCCTCCATTGCCTTCATGCACTCCTGAGTCCTGTATTGTCAAAATTTCACAGATAAAAAAAGTATGCTTGTAGTTGTCGATCCCAGATTCACTTCATACATGTGTTATGTCAGTGTCCATGTGGTGGGACTATGTGTGCACAGCTAGTAATTATTTTTTCCTGAAAATATGACCTGTATGTTTTTAAGGTTCGTCTGCCTTTGAAGTCAATGGGGCCCGCCACGAACTTTGCCGTTCGGAAACTTTTGCCCGCATTCGCAGTTCGCGCTTGTGAAACGTCCCATCGGAAGTTCATCCATCTCTAGTCACAAACTACCGCCCCATTTCGCTATTAAATACTGACCTAAAAATCTTTGCTAAAATTGTAACTAATCGCATACTCCCTCTTCTCACAAAAATAATATCAAAAGACCAAGTAGGAATTGTCCCAGGCAGGGAAGCCAGAGATAATACGCTTAAAGCGATTAACATACATCACTGGCATTCTACCACAAACAACTCTGGCTTCTTGACAGCTTAGCATGTGATTACCTGGAAGCGGTATTGCGCAACTTTGGTTTTGGTGAACGCTTAATAAGCTTTATAATGTCTTTATACACAAATCCCAGAGCAAAAGTATGGGTGAACGGACTCCTGTCAAAGACCTTTCAAATTAAAAACGGTACATGTCAGGGATGCCCCTTATCCCCATCCTATTTATCCTTACACTTGAACCCTTCTTATGTAAACTACGCGATAATACAGACATCCAAGGAATTACAATAACAGAAAAAAAGTACAAGATAGCAGCGTTCGCGGACGTCATTCTTCTATTCTTGTCCAACCCTCTTTTAACCCTCCCAAACCTTCTCAAAGACTTCAGCCTGTTCCAATACATAGCCCACTTCAAAATAAACTTCACAAAATCACATGCCCTAAATATAACCCTAACAGAAAGTCAGGTCTCACAATGTAAACAAAAGTTCCTATTTATCTAGAAGGTGTATGCACTAACACACATAGGGATCCAATTACCCGCAAAACTATCAGACCTATTCCTCAGAAACTATCTCCCACTTCTCAAAACCATTAGAGAACATCTGAAAAAAATTGAACAAATCACACTTCTCATGGTTTGGGAGAACAGCCATAGTTTAGATGAATATCTTACCACGCATATTGTATCTTCTCCAAACCATTCCTATTAAACTCCCCAAAACATTCTTACAATCTGTCATAAAAATAAGTAGAAATTACATCTGGAATCAAAAGCACCCTAGAATTAGTTACAATCAGCTAATAAAGCCCAAAGCCAAAGGGCCTACTGGATACACAGCACTATTACTGGGCATGCCATCTCCAAAGGGTAGTAGATTGGCATACACATCAACAGACAAGACTGGGTGACCCTAGAAAATTCTATCTCTTCATACCCCATCAATAGAACACCCTGGATCAGACGAAATTTCATACTGGATACCCTCACGAGGCACCCAACGATAGGCCCCACACTAGAATGCTTGACACAAGCTAATCACAGATTTAAACTTTCTAAAGTTCCAGGACCACTTTCATCGATCCTGCTAAATCCACAATTCCCTCCCGGGATGGATCATCACCCACTATCCCGTAAACAACTAGGAATATGCTTACACATATACCACATACTGCAGAATGGCAAGTTACAACCCCAAGATCACATAAACAAGTCCTGGGCTGTGCCAAGCTTAAAGGGGTTGTAAAGGTAAATGTTTTTTCACGTTAATGCATTCTATGCATTAAAGCGGAGGTCCACCCTAAAGTGGACCTTCCGCTCATTGGAATCCTCCTCCCCTCCGGCGCCACAATTGGGAGGGGGGTGCAGGTACCTGTACAATACAGGTATCTGCACCCACTTCCGGGATAGCTCTCTGCGGAAAGGGGCGTAGATTACGCCCCTTTCCGAAAGTCCCCCGCTGCCTGCTGGGAAACACACAGATCCCAGAGGCAGCGGGTCCATCCTTATTGCGCAGCGCGACTCGCACATGCGCAGTAGGGAACCGGGAAATGAAGCCAAAAGGCTCCACTTCCTGATTCCCATACCCAAGATGGCGGCGGCAGCACCCGAGAGACGATCGAGAGATCGGCTTCGGGTGCCGACATCGCGGGCGCGCTGGACAGGTAAGTGTCACTATTTTGAAAGTCAGCAGCTGCAGTGTTCGTAGCTGCTGGCTTTTAAAAAAAACGCGGACTCCCGGCGGACTCCCGCTTTAAGGTGAAAAAACATCTGACACTGCCTGCGCCCCCCCCCCCATTTTACTTACCTCACCCCTCGAAAATCCCACGCTCGCCCCCGCCGTCCTCTTCACCGCTCAGCCTGGCCGCTGATTGGCTGGAGTGGATGGATGGAAAGCAGCGCAGCCATTGGCTCGCGCTGCTGTCAATCACATCCACTGACGCGGAGCGCCGGGGAGCGGGGCCATGTGATACAGCGAGCGGCTATAGCCGCCGGCTGTATCACGGGAGCGCGCCCGCAGGTGCTTCTCACCATGCGAGGGAGCTCGCATGAATGTGAGAAGTACCTGTGGGAGGAAGCAGAGACAGCCGCCGAGGGACCCCAGAAGAGCAGGTTCGGGGCCACTCTGTGCAAAACGAGCTGCACAGTGGAGGTAAGTATAACATGTTTGTTATTTAAAAAAAAAAATTTACTTAACAATCCCTTTAAATCTGATAGAATACTTGCAACTCAGACACTGTGTAAACAATGTGCAAAAGAAGACAAACCTTTCTGAAGCATTATCTGACTTTGAAAAACTATGCCTAAGCCAATCACCACAGCGACATACTACCTCCAAAATCTACAACATGCTTTGGGATGACATCCAAGCTGACGAGGGAATCACCTGCAAGGCTTGGGAAAAAGACCTTAATAGAGATATGACTAGCAGAAACTGGGAAGACATATATAGAAACGTACATAAAAGCTCTATAAATGTTTTTATCCAAGAAGCTAATGACAAAATTGCTTCACAATGGTATGGCACCCACTCCATTTTACACAGGTTCGACGCATCACACCCGAACAAATGCTGGAGATGCCAAGAGGCACCAGGCGACCTCCTGCACATCTGGTGGACCTGCCCAATCATTCAAACTTTGTGGACGCAAGTCCATAAACAAATCAGGAAAATTACCACAGATGCGCTGGACTACTCCCCTGCACAATTCCTTTTGCATCTCCAGGGGCCAAATGACACCGCATACTTCAAATCACTAGCTATGATGCTAGTCAATGCAGCCAAAATGTGCATACTCCCTCTATGGGGAACACCTAGAACACCCTCTATTTCTGATTGGTATAAAAGAATAAATAAAATAGCAGAAATGGAAGAACTCTTAGAAATCTCCTGAAACTCTCCACACAAGTTCTCTACTCGCTGGGCCTGCTGGATCCACTTCAAATCCACTGAGGAATACACGCAAAAGATGAACAATTAAATTGGCTTCCCAGACATGCGACCCTAGGTTACACACAACCAACCAGCTAGCTACCCCTAAACAAAACTATATAATATCGCCATAATAGACACGTCATCTCAACAGGAAGGGAAACCCTTCACATACTCCCCAAAGACCCACACACAATAACAACCATACAACACACAGAATCATCACCCACAACATGTCTCTAGTGGCCTTGGTCACGATCCAAACCTTCCATCCCACAACCCTCATCACCCAACCCCATTCTCCCACCTCACATAGGACATCCAAATCAAATCACAAGTGTATGGTGTGCTGGCCACACACATACAAATATAAGCAAAAAAATACATTACAGATCATAAATCCCCAGAACTCCTATTGCCAAAACTGATATCTAAGAACACATCCTGGGGAAGGCAGAAAAGCAGCAAAATCAACAAAAATACTCTACAACTCCCAGTACAATTGGATACAACCACATGACTCCCCCATCCAGAAATGTTAAATCAATAGATAACATATACATGCTGCTCATAACACACTACCATTTTGAATGTATTAACTTTGGAACCAATCAATGTTTACTTATGATTGACCAAGGTGCTCTAGTCATATCTTTGTATCTGTACAATCCCCACCTGTACTAGATGTATTTGTATTTCAAAAAAAGCCTTTTGACAGCACTATTTTACGTTCAGTTCAAAGTGCTATACCAAATGTATTTTCCAGTGTGCTCTCTTTCTGCCCTTAAACCCCCCCCTTTCTTTTTCCCCATTAATTTATTTTTTTATTTTTTATTAATTTTATGTTTTTTTATTTTTCTCTCTCTTTATACTTGAATGTTTAACATAGTTCAACACGCGTACATACTCCTTTCTTCGTGTGTACATTGTTAAAAAAGTTTATATAAATGTACCAATTCCTGTACTGCTTTATAATTGAACAATTCAATGACTTTACAGTTGTATTATTGAAAAATTATTGAAAAACCAATAAAAAAAATTTGGGAAAAAAAACATAAAGACATTGGAGAAAGAAAAGAGGTGGTCATACGCCCCACAGACAAGGGAGTGGTCTAGTGATATTGAGAAAAGAAGACTATGAGGAAGAATTGGGGAATCTGCTCAGAGTAGAAAACACCTATAAGAAATTGAAAGGTAATCCCAAACAATTATATGGAAGAAAATTGAAAACCCCTGTGAATAAAGGAAGAGAGATGGGGATTTTGATTAAGAAGGAAGCGAAGTATTTCATTTCTGAATCGACTAAGACACCGGTGAAGTATTACTTACCAAAAATACACGAAAGAATGACAAAAACCCCCAGGGTGGCTGATCATAAGTGGAATAAATTCATTATTTTCAAGATTGGGTGAATATATCAATCAGTTTCTAAAACCGTTAGTGCTGAAAGGAAGATCATATCTACAGGACAGCACACAATTAATTAATGAATTACAACTTGTGACAGGGGTCAACAACTGTCTCTCTGTACACTAGTATTTTACAATAGGATGGATTGAAGGGGGTAGAGAAGGCATTGCATGAAGATACAAACCGTAGACAAGAACAGATTGGTTTCATTCTTGAGGCCCTTAAATTAGCAATGGAGAGCAATTATTTGGTATCAAAAAGAGTATTATGTCCAAACAAAGGGTGTCGCCATTGGGGCTAGATACGCCCCCAAGCATGGTGAATTTATTTATGAATATGTGGGAGGAAGAGTACATATATAGAAGATTACGCCCAGAAATAAAATTCTACCACTGATATATTGATGATGTGATCATTGTGTGGGATGGTACCATGGACTCTTCCCAGAAATTCTCAGAAGAAATTAAGAATATATACAGTATCTCTTTCAGTGGTAAATGTGACCAGCAACAAATAGATTATTTGGATGTGAAAATCTTTAAGGCAGGTAATGAACTGCATACCAAAACTTTTGTCAAGACAACGGACTGCAATGGTTGTATTCCAGTATCCAGTTGCCACCACCCAAAGTGGAAGTAGAACATACCAAAAGGGCAACTGATGAGATTACGACGGAACTGTTACAATGTAGAAGACTATTGTGTACAAGCAGGCACTTTGATAAAAAAAATTGTCAATAAAGGGTACCAGAGGGAACCCCTGATGAAACAGAAGATGGAGATAAGTAATATTAACCGGAATTCTGGCACATAAGAACAACAATACCAGTTCCCCCAAATGGAAATAGCTTTTACTACTGGTTTTATTAACCAATATCGATCCGTTGAGCATATTATTAGGAAATACTGGCCAATCCTGAAATCAGACAGGATTTTGTCAGGGATACTTACAAAAAAAACAAGATGCATTTACAAGAAGGCCCCCAATTTAAGAAACCAGTTGGTACATAATGTAATTGATCCACCCAAGACTATAAAACTGTTCTCTCAAGTAAAAGGCTTTTACAAGTATCAAAAATGCCTACCCTGCCGTGTGAGCAAAAAACAACAGAGGAAAAAGGTGTCTTTTAAATCTAGAATTGGTAAAGAATACAAAATTAAGGAACTTATTACCTGCAACACTACTCGCGTGACATACGTCATCGAATGTCCATGTCGGTTACAATATGTGGGTAGAACCACCAGGCCTCTTCTTGTTAGGATTAGAGAGCATATATACAATATTAGGAAAGGTTTCCCTAAACATAACCTTTTAGACACTTTGACGAGTTTCATAACAGGGACCCCACAGGATTACATTTTTATGGTATTGACCTGATTAATGATCACTGGAGAGGTGACAATAAAAAGATAAGGGTGTCCCAGAATGACACTAAATGGATATACTGATTGGGGAGTCTAGTGCCTAGAGGGTTAACTGTGGACATTGACCTCAATAGTTTTTTATGTCATTTTTAATCATTAATGTACAAGTTCCGTATAAGGATCCGTTTATGGAGCTTACGCCATAATCTCTTCTTATCCCCCGTACTAGTCATTTTTTTATAGATTTTTTTTTTTTAAGTTTTTTTATAGATTTATTATTTATATATATTTACTCTAGGCATACAGTGATTATGCAGACATGTAGATACATGATTTTTGACTTTATTCTCCTTTTGGCCCTCCCTATGTGCCTTGCAGAAAGGTTGTTCCCTTCCCTACAGAGAACGCAGAATAGGGAACTCCTTATAATTTTTGATACATTTTGCTCTTTCATAATATTAACTACATGATTGACTTTTCACTAATATTTTAATAATATAATATAATCTTTTAATTCATTTTATTTTAATAAAATTCATTTTAATATATTCTGTCCTACATATAGATTTATAATATATGCGTATTAGTTTATGTGGAATAGTTGTTTTAATGTATTTGTTCTCTATAAGTTTACTATATAATAGCTGGTATGCACTCGGCTGGTTCTGTCATTGCTGCTATATATATATATATATATATATATATATATATATATATATATATATATATATATATATATCCTTTTACCACTAGGGGGCACCTAGTGATTTAAGCTAATTAGACCATGAATATACTGCTGTTAAGTTTCACCGCACCACCTGGTGGCCGTAATTGTAGTTTGAGAAGTGTGAAAATTAAGTCTTGGTATGGTTCTTGTTCGGCGATTGGATAATAGCAAATCATAGCCAACAGCTAATGTGATGATTGGCTGCAGTGACACCAGGGTTTTAAGACGTGTGGTGTATCAAGATGGTAGCGCTTCAGATGACGTCCATATGACGAAACGCATAAGTCTGGACTAACTTGATGCGTAATACATCACATCTGGTACTTCCGTTTTTGCAATACGATCCGTGGAGCATACACTCAGAGCCAGGAGAGCGGTGCTTCCATGTTCCATTTGGACATTGTCAAAGCAGTGGAGCTCTCTCTCCCTTTTAAAAAAAAAATCGTACTTTTTACTTTAATAAAGATAGCATTGCGGAGTTACACTATGAGGATTTCTTCTGCTTCTTTATGTTAAATATATGTGTGGATATCTGGCTGGAGACCATGCTGCAGAGGGGAGGCTGTAGAAGTTTTAAGCACAAAAAACCTTTTTCACTCATGGATGGGTCTTTCTCTGGTGTTGTGAACGAGGGGAGGATTCCAGCAGAAGATCACCAGGATCTGGAGTGTACTTCTATTATACGCTTGTACCCCTGCAGGGGTAAAGCGCTCTGGTGAGTGAAAGCACAAGAGGGGAGCACAGCCACCACTACCAGCACTTTTTACCTTATAAACTGTCACTATTTGGATGAAGCACTTGTTACTTTTGGAAATTTCTTATGGACATTGATTTATGTACAGTTATGAATTTTTTAATTTATGGATTAGATATACTGTGGCATTATATGGTATGGTTTAATCATTAGAAAAAAGGAAAAAACACGGCGCTAATTCAAAATACAAAAGTAGTGAAACTGCAATATTCCTGTGAAAAACACAGCCAAGCCGCTAGCACCCAAACAAACCAAGTCCAAATTAATATATGTAAATCAGTGCAGCGCTTAAAGGCACCTATCTCTATAAGTGAAAAAATATATATTTATAGCAAACAAACAAATAATAGTGATGGAGAAGTCCACAAATTATGTGTAAACAGTCCAAAAATTTATTGCTCAGGTGCATCTAGAGCTTTGTTAAGGTCATCAGATGGTATTCAAAGCTAAATAACGTTCTCAGGCTTCAGACCTCTTGAGAATGGATTTTACACAAATTATAGAAGGTAGGTACTCTTACCGGATGGGTTGGACACATCCACCTTATAGTAGTGTGTCTTACGAGCTTATGGGAGGGCTCCAGCCGCTCACCCCAATACACCGGCCAGATGATATTTTCCTCTCGGGATTCCTTGCGATATCCAGATAGAGAAGATGAATGGAATTTCCGTACCATGAATTACTGTAGAACCTGGTGCCAGAAGTCTCGTGAGGGTTCACCATAAAAGGGACAAAACATAAAAAACGCCTCGCATGGTGAAATACTAGACATGTGCATTCGTTTTCGTCCGAATGCATTTTCGTCCGAATTTCAGCTATTTTCATTTTCGTTTTGACAAATCCGAAATCCGAAAAACTAAAGATCCAACATAAATAAATGCTTTATTTTCGTTTTCATTGTTACAACAGTTCGATATAGAATAGGAGATTTGACGTGACTCTGACAATAACAATCTGTCTATAGAACATGTGGTCGAATGTGCCTAACCTTACCTCTATTAGTCCAAGATTATATAGAGAAAATATTCGACAGAGAAAAAAGATTTGACAGAGAGAAAAGATTCTGCAAGTTACTGTCCTAAAAAGTGTTTGGGGACCCGGGTCCTGCCCCAGGGGACATGTATCAATGCAAAAAAAAGTTTTAAAAACGGCAGTTTTTTCGGGAGCAGTGATTTTAATAATGATTAAAGTGAAACAATAAAAGTGTAATATTCCTTTAAATTTCGTAGGGGGGGGGGGGGGGGTGTCTATAGTATGCCTGTGAAGGGGCTCATGTTTCTGGTGCTTAGAACTGTCCCTGCACAAAGTGTCATTTATGCAGAAAAAAAAGTCCTTTAAAATCACTCGCAGCTATTATGAATTGTCGGCTCCCCGTAATACAGAGAACACTCATTGAAAGTCATTGATAAAAAAAAAAAAAAAAAAATTAATAAAAAGCGTCGGGGTCCCCCAAATTCAATTACCAGGCCCTTCAGGTCTGGTATGGATATTAAGGGGAACCCTGCCTCAAATTTAAGAAAAAATTTGACGTGGGGTTCCCCCTAAATATCCATAACCAGACCCTTCAGGTCTGGTATGGATATTAAGGGGAACCCCGCGTCAAATTTTAAAAAAAATTGACGTGGGGGTCCCCCTAAAAATCCATACCAGACCCTTTATCCGAGCACGCAACCTGGCAGGCCGCAGGAAAAGAGGGGGGACGAGAGCGCCCCCCCATCCCTCCTGAACAGTACCAGGCCACATGCCCTCAACATTGGGAGGATGCTTTGGGGGTCTGTGACCCCTCAAAGCACCTTGTCCGCATGTTGATGAGGACAAGGGCCTCATCCCCACAACCCTTGACGGTGGTTGTGGGGGTCTGCGGGCGGGGGCTTATCAGAATCTGGAAGCCCCCTTTAACAAGGGGACCCCCAGATCCCGGTCCCCCCTGTTTGAAATGGTAAGGGGGTACAAAAGTACCCCTACCATTTCACAAAGAAAGTGTAAAAAATAGTTAAATAAGACAAACACACTTTTGAAAAATTCCTTTATTAAAAATAAAAAAAAATAAAAAAAAGATTCCAGCGGTAGTAATCCACGCTTGCTATCCAGCGACGGACGGTCATCTCTCCAGCGATGGCTCATCTGAATCAGCGCAGCGAATCCATCCTTCTTCTGTCTCCACGGAGGAGACACTGCAGGGATTCCGGCGGCCTGACGTTTCTTATATACGGAGGGCGGGGCCACACGTCACCTGACCCCGCCCCCCTCTGACGCAAGGGGAAACCCGGGGTTCCCTGTGACGTATGGGTGACCCCGCACCCCTCTGATGTAACACAGGCAGGTTTCCATTACATCAGAGGGGGGCAGGGTCACCCATACGTCACGGGGAACCCTGGGTTTCCCCTTGCGTCAGAGGGGGGCGGGGTCAGGCGACGGGTGGCCCCGCCCTCCGTATATAAGAAACGTCAGGCCGCCGGAATCCCTGCAGTGTCTCTTCTGTGGAGACAGAAGAAGGATGGATTCGCTGCGCTGATTCAGATGAGCCATCGCTGGAGAGATGACCGTCCGTCGCTGGATAGCAAGCGTGGATTACTACCGCTGGAATCTTTTTTTTATTTTTTTTTATTTTTAATAAAGAAATTTTTCAAAAGTGTGTTTGTCTTATTTAACTATTTTTTACACTTTCTTTGTGAAATGGTAGCGGTACCCCCTTACCATTTCAAACAGGGGGGGCCGGGATCTGGGGGTCCCCTTGTTAAAGGGGGCTTCCAGATTCTGATAAGCCCCCGCCCGCAGACCCCCACAACCACCGTCCAGGGTTGTGGGGATGAGGCCCTTGTCCTCATCAACATGGGGACAAGCTGCTTTGAGGGGTCACAGACCCCCAAAGCATCCTCCCAATGTTGAGGGCATGTGGCCTGGTACTGTTCAGGAGGGATGGGGGGCCGCTCTCTCGTCCCCCCCTCTTTTCCTGCGGCCTGCCAGGTTGCGTGCTCGGATAAAGGGTCTGGTATGGATTTTTAGGGGGACCCCCACGTAAAAAAAAAATTTAATTTGACGCGGGGTTCCCCTTAAAGCGGGATTCCACCCTAAAGTGGAACCTCTGCTGATCGGATCCCTCCCCCCCTCCGGTGTCACAATTGACACCTTTCAGGGGGGAGGGGGGAGGGGGGTGGAGATACCTGTCAAAGACAGGTATTTACACCCACTTCCGGGCATAGACTCCCGTGGGAGTCTACGCCATTTCCTGCCCTGCCGCGCTGTCTGCTGGGACACACACGGGTCCCAGTGACAGCGCAGAGATTTTCTATTGTGCTGCGCGAGTCGTGCATGCGCAGTAGGGAACCGGGAAGTGAAGCCGATTCGCTTCACTTCCTGATTCCCTCACCTAGAATGGTGGTGGCAGCAGCCGAGGGCCGAGCGATCGATCGGCCTCAGCTGCCGACATCGCTGGAACCCGGGACAGGTGAGTGTCCATTTATTAAAAGTCAGCAGCTCTAGTATTTATAGCTGCTGGCTTTTAATATTTTTTTTTTTTTGGTGGAATCCCTCTTTAATATCAATACCAGACCTGAAGGGTCTGGTTATGGATAAACTAGGAGGAACCCCACGTCAAATTTTTTCTTAAATTTGAGGCAGGGTTCCCCTTAATATCCATACCAGACCTGAAGGGTCTGGTAATTGAATTTGGGGGACCCCACGCTTTATTTTTTTTTATTTTTTATCAATGACTTTCAATGAGTGTTCTCTGTATTACGGAGCCGACAATTCATAATAGCTGCGAGTGATTTTAAAGGACTTTTTTTCCTGCATAAATGACACTTTGTGCAGGGACAGTTCTAAGCACCAGAAACATGAGCCCCTTCACAGGCATACTATAGACACCCCCCACCCCCCCCTACGAAATTTAAAGGAATATTACACTTTTATTGTTTCACTTTAATCATTATTAAAATCACTGCTCCCGAAAAAAACGGCCGTTTTTAAAACTTTTTTTTGCATTGATCCATGTCTCCTGGGGCAGGACCCGGGTCCCCAAACACTTTTTAGGACAGTAACTTGCAAATTAGTCTTTAAAATTAGCACTTTAGATTTTGAACGTTGGAGTCCCATAGACTTTAATAGGGTTCTAAAGTTCACACGAAGTATGCTATATACTAGCTCCGTCGAATCTTCTTTATACATTCGACAGACACCATAAGCCTTCAAAGACAGATTCGACCGTAATTCATGTGGATTTTCGGACAAATGCAATTTTTGAACGAAAAACGAAATAATTAAAAACGAATTTCGGGAGTAACTAATTAAAATAAGTTTTCGGACGAAAACGAAATTCTGAAGTGAAATATTTTACTATGCACATGTCTATGAAATACAACCAATGATGGTTTATTGAAAAATTCTGATAAACAGAACTAAACATTTTTTAAAATCACGTGATACATAAAAACAAAAATAATTGCAATGTAGGGAGCAAACAACTGCTGGCCCTACACGTTTCGACCTCTAAGTCATCAACAGGGGCAAGTAAAAAAAGGATGTCAATATTGCTTGGGTGCAGGGTCCCACTACTGCACAATTGTCAGTTAAAGCGACGCAGTGCCGAATCGTAAAGAATGGCCTGGTCATTAAGCAGGCATATCTTCTGGGGCTGAAGTGGTTAAACACATATAATTAAAATAATCCGTAAATCATGAAAAAAATGGCCCATGAAACGTGATCCTTAAAGATGAACTTGTGCTAAGAAGCTGACAGCATATATCCTCCTAGCTGCCAAGAGAGTGATTCCTGCTCTTTGGTTGTCCTCCTCCCCCCCAACTCACTCTCAGTTGATTTCCGCTATTGCAAACATACGCAGGATGGAACATATGACTGCTTTGGTACAGGACTCTCTACCTAAATTTTCTAAAATATGGGACAGATGGGACAACTCTATATCTAATCCTGAGGCAACACCCTGATGTATAGACATGAGCTTCCAGGGAATTTTTTCCCCATGGCTCTCTCCCGAGATCCTACCCCTACGTTACCTATATACATACGGCGCTTGATTTAACTATGCATCTTTATTTGCAAATCCGTGGTGTATCCTGTTCCTTTCCCCTTAATGTGATATATTAAGATACCAACATTTGATATCCCGCCTGCGGCGGTATTTGCTGTTACAGTTGCACTGTTAATTTTGATTGTATGTATCGGAAGCATATACACTTTGTTCTGTGAAAGAAAACTTTTTCTTAATAAATATACATTTAAAAAAAAAAAAAAAAAAGATGAACTTGTGGCACAACACAATATAATGTACAAGATACAGAGGTACATCTCAAAAAATTTGAATATCATCCAAAAGTTAATTTATTTCAGTAATTCAATTCAAAAAGTGAATCTCATGTATTATATAGATGTGTTACACACAGAGTGATATATTTCAAGCATTTCCTTCTATTTCTTTTAATTTTGATGATTATGGATTACAGCTAGTGAAAACCCCAAATTCAGTATCTCAGTAAATTTGAATATTACACAAAACCAATAAAAATAGGATTTTTAATACAGAAATGTTGGCTTAGTGAAAAGTATGTCTATGTATAGTATAGAATGCACACAATACTTGGTCTGAGCTCCTTTTGCATGAATTACTGCATCAATGTCAGGCATGGAGGCGATCAGCCTGTGGCACTGCTGAGGTGTTATGGAAGCCAACATTGCTTTGATAGTGGCCTTCAGCACATCTGCATTGTTGGGTCTGGTGTCTTCCTCTTGACAATGCCCTGCAGATTTTCAATGAGGTTTAGGTCAGGCAAGTTTGCTGGCCAATCAAGCTCAGTGATATCATGATCATTAAACCAGGTATTGGTACTTTTGGCAGTGTGGGCAAGTGTCAAATCCTGCTGGAAAATTAAATCAGCATCTCCATAAAGCTGGTCAGCAGAGGGAAGCATGAAGTGCTCTAGAATTTCCTGCCAGAGGGCTCTGCTGACTTTTGCACTTGATGGAACAACAACAGCAGATGACATGGCTCCCCCCCAAGATGCAAACTTCACATTAAACCTCTTGCAACTTGGATTCTGTGCCTCTCCTCTCTTCCTCCAGACTCTGGGACCTTGATTTCCAAATGAAATGCAAAATGTACTTTTATCCGAAAAGAGGACTTTGGACCACTGAGCAACAGTTCTGTTTTTTTTTCTCCTTAGCCCAGGTAAGATGCTTCTGATGTTGTCTGTCGTTCAGGAGTGGCTTGACACAAGGAATGCGATAGTTGTAGCCCATGTCCTGGATACGTTTGTGTGTGGTGGCTCTTGAAGCACTGACATCAGCTGTAGTCTACTTCTTGTGAATCTCCCCCAAATTCTTGAATGGCCTTTGCCTCACAATTCTTTCAAGGCTGCGGTTATCCCTGTTGCTTGTGCACCTTTTTCTACCAAACTTTTTCATAATATGAAATTTCTTAATATGTTTGGAGCCAGCTTATTTAGCAATGACCTTTTGTGACTTACCTTCCTTGTAGAGGGTGTAAATGACTGTTTTCTGGACAAATGCCAAGTCAGTAGTGTTCCCCATGATTGTGTAACATACTGAACCAGACTGAGAGACCATGTAAAGGCTCAGGAAACCTTTACATGTGTATTGAGTTAATTAGCTGCTTAGAGTGTGACACCATGAGTTTACAATATTGAACTTTTTCACAATATTGCAATTTTCTGAATTCACTATCTGTAGGCCATAATCATCAACATTAACAGAAAGAAATGCTTGAAATTCATCACTCTGTGTGTAATGAATCTATATAATATACACAAGCTTGACATTTTGAATTGAATTACTAAAAATTGTTTTTGATGATATTAAATTTTTTTTAAATGTACCTGTATAGTGAGCTCCTTGTCCCTGTCACTGTGTTAGAGCACTGGATGGATTTTATTATCAGCACATGCACACTTATGCCCCGTACACACGATCGGACATTGACCAGACAGTCCGACAAAAAAATCCATGTTTTTTTTCTGAGGGATGTGGCTCAAACTTGTTTTGCATATACACGGTCACACAAAGTTGGTCGGAAATTGCAACGTCAAGAACGCGGTGACGTACAATACGTGCGGCAAGCCAAGAAAAATGAAGTTCAATAGCCAGTGGGGCTCTTCTGCTTGATTCCGAGTATGCGTGGAAAATTGTGCGTCGGAATTGTGTAAACCCAATCGGAATTTCCGACAACAGATTTTGTTGTCGGGAAATTTGAGAAGCAGCTCTCACATTTTGTGTGACGAAAATCCCGATGGAAAATGTCCGATGGAATCTACACACGGTCGGAATTTCCGACAACCAGCTCCCATCGAACATTTTCCGTAGGAATATCCGACTGTGGGTACGGGACAAAAGGATTTGTTTTCAGAGAAACCCCATTTAGAGCTTCCATTACATCCCTGCTCTTGCTTATATTTGCAGTTTGAGAATTCTAATTAATGTCAGGTATATGGAAGTCACCAACAATCAAAGCCTCTCCTTTCCCACAACATGGCAATATGGGGGCATACTAGCACATAATGGCATAAAGCACTTGTGGCCCATTTCTATTTGTTTATTTATGTAGCGCCCTGCTCCTAATGAGCAGACACTATTATTTTTGTAAATTTAAGTTTGTCTGAAGCTGCAGTTTGGCTCAGACTAATTATGTCAAAGGTCTGGTTTCTGTACCAGTTCAGCTGGTTTTTGCTAGTTTACACTTGGCCGTGGGTGTTGCTGTCACCACCAGTAAGTGTTGGAAATGCAACAGGCTGAATGCATTGGGTGCATTGGGTACCCCCTTTACTCGGAAACACCTGCTGTGCATTCTGGGTAAGGGTACTTAAGGTGCAGGTGCCATATTTTTGGGGTTCGTTATCCCGACCTCATGGCCCTCCTGGCCTGAGGTGTGTGTTGCCTGTCTCTATGTCTCAGGCTGGCTGGCTCGAGGCTTTGTAACTGAAAGGGTGGGCCCAAAAGTCTTGGGACCTACGGATCCAGGGGTGGTCCTGTGCTGTCTTGCCTGCGGGGAGAGGCCAAGCGACTGGAGGATCCAGGGGAGGACTTTTTCAGGAGAGGAACGATGAACAAGGCTGGTATCTCTGGAAGAGCCTGGAGACTCAGTTGGAGGATGCATCACCTATCACACAGTATCGCCGGATTGGCTGAAGGAAACTGGTACTGTGTGACAACTCTTTAATTTCTCAAAAAGTTGCTGGTTGTGCTTTCCTGTGGCAGAGGATTGCACAACGATTTAGTTGAATTGACAAGACTGTGGCAGAGACTTTGTTCAAGCATCTCACCTGCTAGGTCAGTGAGAGAGGCCTATCTGGTGGTTGCTAGATCCAGCCTGTGAAAGCTGTTTGTCCTCTGGATCAAGGAAATACCTCTAACCCGCAAATACAAGTGTCGGAGCTAACATTCTTTAGCCACTTCAATACAGGGCACTTAAACACCTTGTGTAAATACGACTGAAAAACAGCAGCAAATAAACTCTGCGCCACTTAATAAAATACTATGTGAAAAAAATATATATAAATAATCAGTGATTCAATACTATGCTAAATGAAACACTAATAGCTGCTCCCTAGAAACAAGAGAAAAAAACTTGTCGTGCTGAAAATATGGTAATAATAGGGGCGCTAAAAAATATATAAACATCAATTACAAACAAGTGTGAAACTTATTGATCATAAACAACTAGAGTGGTAGACAGCCTATCACCATACATTAATAAACATAAGACAATTGCAAAAAAAATTAATAAATAATAAAGTCCCAATTAGATGCTAGAGAACAACATATATCCACATTCCATACAGTGATTCATTTAGTGATAGACTCCGTCTATATCCATATGCCAAAAAACGACTGAAATCTTCTACAAGATTGTGAAACGTCCCTTCACCAAATTTTGGACATAGACAACACCCCAACCGTGAAGATATAGTTGTCTTCTTACCAGATGGTGTTGACTACTTTACTTAAAAAGATAGTCAAATGAGCTTATGCAGGTGATTCCCTGCTCACATGGAATAAGATGGATCTCTTATGGAAAAAACCTTCCTCCTCATAGACAGGTCATAAAAAAAGGAGAGCAGGGGGCGTGACCGGAAGTCGCAGTGGACGGACGTGCCAGGGCTGAGCTCCGCCGAGGCCTCTCAGCATCCCCGTCCATCCTTGCTCGTCGGGCGTTTTTTCGCCCCACCGGACCCTCCATCTGTCCGGGGGAACGTCATAGCTCCGGACGGAGCCATTATCTTCGGCCGATTCACCGCCGAGCCGGTGAACAGGGCCGCAGACGCCGAGACGGGCCGGTCCCCGCCGCCATCTTGCGGCCTACTCCACATCGCGGATCCTCCGAACGGCGCCTCGCGGAGCACATCCCGGGCCGGCATCCAGGACTTCACCCACCGCTGGGCTCATGGGACCCTCCCGCTGGGGACAGGGAGCTGCGGATTGTTCGTTGGGGCCTGGAGGAACACCAGCGCTGAGAGGTGAGACCCGGCGGCCATCTTGGTACACCTGAGGCCTGATACAGTTTATCTGCACCCCTCCTCTCAGCTGTCCTGCATAATCCCTCAACGAGGACAGTACCCCAGTTTAAGCACAGCCTGTCCCCCCCCCTGGGTGGCTGCCTGCCTGGATCATCCTCCATTTCGAGTCCTTTATGCACTCTAGGCCCTATCGGCGGCCATCTTGGTACACCTGGTCCCTTCTTCCATCATCTTAAGGCCTACTTCTGCCCATTTTACAGCCTGTTTAGTGCCTGGACTCTCCCTGTACCGTAGTGTGGCAGTGTTTCATGGACTCCCCCTCCCCCCACTAGCTCTCTAACCTGATACATTCTACTTCGGGGTCACACCCCGGGTCCCTCTGCTTGATAGACATGTGATCACTTTTTGCGAGTCCTACCCGCCTTCCAATGCTCCCCCACCGCTTACAGTTGCTTCTTCCACATGGGGAGTTCCACGTGTAATTGAATGTATGCCTAGTCCCATTGCCTCATGGTGAAATACGGACCGAAACACCTCCCTCAGTCGCTGTCTCCTGATCTGCGGCCCTCACAGACTCTGGATCGCTTTCTAAGCAGGCCGGCCTCCCCTGTTCCAACTCCAGGCTCTTCTACATATGCACAAGTGGCTTCCCAGTTATCCGCACCAGATAACCCAAGTCCTCTGTCCAGGAGCCACCTGGACACGATGTCCGCCCCTGTTACCGTCGATGTACTGGATGATAAACTGCGAGCTCTCCTGCAGGACTTGACCAGCAATGTCTCTAAGGAAATGGGTAAACTCGCCCATGAATTGCGGGGGGAGCTTGCTCAGATTGGGGAACGGACTGACGTCCTGGAAACCAAATTTGACGACCTACTGCAATATGTGCACGTCTTGGAAGAAGACAACGCCGGTTTGAAGCAATCAGTCTCGCAGCTCCAATCTCAACAGGAGGATCTGGAGAACAGGGAACGTCGCCAAAACCTACGCATCAGAGGAGTCCCTGAGGCGGTTAGTGAGGGGGAGATTAAACCATATTTACTCAGCCTCTTCAATGTTGTCGCCCCTAAAATTCCGGACATAGATTGGAGATTGGATAGGGCCCACAGGTCTCTGGCCCCAAAGCCCCCAGCTGGGGCCAACCCTAGAGACATCATTGTGCGCTTCCACTACTACGACAGCAAAGAAGCGCTGACCATGGCCACCCGTAACAAGTCCCGTCTGGAATTTAAAGGAGCCAAGATACAAATCTTCAGCGACTTATCCCCTATAACCTTGGCCAAACGTCGCAGCTTTCGTCCTGTGACTACGCATCTGCAAAATCACCAGTTCCCGTATCGCTGGGGTTTCCCCTTTCGTCTCTCGGCCTCTAAAGATGGGACTCAATACTCCATGAGAGATCTTCAGGAAAGCGAGGCTTTCATACGCAATCTGGGTTTACCACCTCTGCCAGATGAGGACCCCATCCCGCTTCCAACGACGCCCAGACCCTCGTCTATCCCGGCACGGATTTGGACACCAGCTCGCCAGAAATCGCAGAAACCCTTCTCTACTCCCCAGCGTAACTTGCATCCCAGATTGCCTCCTTGAAGAGAAATCTCAAATGTCAGGTCGGGTTGGACTCGATTTCGGTCCTTGTTTCACCATGTTTTTTTTTTTTTTTTTTCCCCTTGACAGGGGATGTACGCACCCTTAGTTATAGGTTGTGACTTTTCTTTTCTTCCCATTTTTGGGTGCCTGGGACTATGGTATTTTGTTCCTATTGATTGTAACGTTTGCTGGAAGGTGGCGGGGTCTCTCCAGATGAGCTGGAACCCCTGATGTGCCTCCTTTTGTTCCGCGGCCGCGGCTGCGGACTCCTGGGTGGTTTTTACCCCCCAGGCCTTTTTTCTGTTACCTATGGTTTATTTTTCCATTTTTTAGGCCTTTTTTTGGCCTTTTTTTCATTTTTTGCTTATTTTGGATGCCTTCTTTGCATTGTTGATATGTTATGTTTTCACGTGCTTTTCATCCCTAGGATACACCACGATTTCCAGTATTTCCTTGGTCTGTACAGGTATATTTGGTTACTGTATGTTAATTATGGGTACTTTAAGCTCCAATTACTTCATGCACAATGGCTTTGAGGGTACTTACCTATAATGTTAAGGGCTTGAACTCTGTTCATAAGCGTTGGTTGGCTCTGAAGGAGTTCAAGTCCTCCAACGCAGATGTGGTCCTAGTCCAGGAGACTCACTTCCGCCCAGGGAGTTCTCTTAAATTTGCTGCCAAGCATTTTCCAGTTTCTTTTATGGCCTCCGACCCCTCTGGTAAAGCCGGGGTCGCGATACTGATTAAAAAAACCTGTCCGTTGCGGGTGAAGTCCTCTTTCCTTGACCCGCAGGGTAGATATATTCTCCTGGACTGTGACTACCTATCTCGTTCTCTTACTATAATTAATATTTATGCCCCCAACTCGGGTCAGGTTCAGTTCCTCACTGGGGTCTTGGATACGCTGGGCGCATATGCCCAGCCGTTCATGATCATCGGCGGGGACTTTAACATGACTATGTCCGCTAGGAGGGATAGACAAACCCTATTTTCAGGTAACCCTTCCTGTAAATCTGAACGCCAATCCACTGCGTTTCGCAAACTCACTAGGTCCCATAACCTCCTAGACATTTGGAGGATTAAGCACCCGACACATCGGCAATTTTCTTTCTATTCCCCCCCCCATAAGATGTACTCTAGATTAGATTATATTTTTGTAACGGCACCTCTATTGACGTCGGCAGTAGCCGCGGAGTTGAACCCCATGACATGGTCGGATCATGCCTCGGTTCAGCTTGACCTTGCCCTCTCCACTTCTACACCCCGGACTTGCCACTGGAGACTTAATGATTTCCTTCTCCGTGACCCGGTCACTGAAGCTCACTTGTCCCAAAGTTTAACTGACTTTTTTCAACTGAATGTAGGATCTGTGCGGGACGTGTCCACCTTATGGGAGGCTCACAAGGCCTTCTTCAGAGGAATATGTATTTCTGCCGGCTCCCGCCTTAAGCGAGACTCGGCTGCGCAGAGACTTGACATCCTTTCGCAATTGCAAAAAGCTGAGGCTCTGCTCTTATCCTCCCCTTCGGTGCCCCGTCTTCGCACAGTGACCTCCTTACGCGAAAGGTTAAAATCTCTGGACATGCATAAATGCTCTAAAGCCCTACTTTGGGCAAAACAGAAATTTTACGAGTTCGCCAACAAGCCACATAGGATGCTGGTGAATAAGCTTAAGCCCCGCCCATTTCACTCTTATCCTGATCTTCTTATACAGTCAGATGGCACTCCGACTTACTGCCCCTTAACAATGACTAAAGTTTTTGGTGCTTTTTATAAAAAATTATATAACTGCCTGACCTCCGATCCCAACCATGTGTTCTCTCAAGAACACTTTAATGACTTTTGTACCTCTTTGAAATTGCCTTTGTTGTCCTCTTCTCAGGTGGACACCCTGAATGCTGCCATCTCGCCTGAGGAGTTGGCAGCGGTAGTAAAGGCACTCCCGTCCCACAAATCCCCAGGCCCAGACGGACTTCCTTATATCTATTATAAATCTTTCCTCCCGACGCTTAGCCCTCATTTACTAAATCTTTTTTCCTCTTTACAGAAAGGAATAGTACCTCATTCCCAGTTTCTACATGCTCACATAACGGTTATCCCGAAGCCGGGTAAATCCCCTACCCTACCGGATAATTACAGACCCATAGCTTTACTTAACTCCGATTATAAGATCTTTACCAAAATTCTAGCTAATCGACTTTCCTTGATGATTCCCGCCCTGGTCCATAATGATCAGGTGGGTTTTGTCCTGGGTAGACGAGCTGGTGACAACACTAGACGTACCATCGACCTCATAGACCTGCTCGACAAGACATCCCGCCCTGCCATTATTTTAAGTTTAGACGCACAAAAAGCTTTTGACAGGCTGGGATGGCCGTATATGTTTGCCACACTTCAGCGTTTTGGATTTTCTGGTTCTTTCCTGTCAGCTCTGCAGGCCTTGTACTCGCTACCCACGTCTCAGGTCCAACTGGCATCTTATAGGTCACCACTCTTTACGCATAGTAATGGTACTAGACAGGGATGTCCTCTTTCCCCCCTGTTGTTTATATTATGCCTTGAGCCCTTGGCCGCAGCTATAAGGGATGACCCGGACATAAGCGGCGTCTCCCTCAGGTCGAAGGACTATAAGCTGTCTCTTTTTGCCGATGACATTCTCCTCACCTTGACGAAACCCCACATCTCCCTTCCCAAACTTCATACACTCCTAGATGCATTCAGTAGACTCTCGGGATATAAGGTCAACACGACTAAAACTGAAGCGCTCCCCATTCACATCCCTCCCCCACTTCTAGCTTCGTTAAAAAATGAATTCCCCTACCATTGGTGCCCTGTCTCCCTCAAGTACCTTGGCATTAATTTAACTGCTACATATGATTCCTTATACGTAGCAAACTTTGTTTCTCTGATTGCGGAAATACATAGTTTGCTCCGAAGCTGGTCGACTTGCCCGCTATCCCTCCTGGGTAGGATCAATGTACTAAAAATGGCCATACTCCCTAAGTTTTTATATCTCTTTGAAACGTTACCAATTGCTATACCCATGCCTCAGCTTAGAAATATTCAACGGGCCTTCACCAAATTCATATGGGGAAATAAAATGCACAGAATTGCCCAGTCCGTGGTCTTTGCTCCACGATCCCAAGGGGGGTTGGGAGCTCCTGATATATTGAAGTATTTCTATGCGACTCACCTCCTGCCGGCTATCTCCTGGTCATCGTATTTCGCTTCCAGTAGATGGTCGGAACTAGAGATGAGCGTTGTCAGTCCGGTTCACCCGTGCTCTATGCTGTGGTCAGATTTGCCCTCATCTATGGTCCAGCTTAGACGCATACTTCTTGGGCCGATGCTATTTTCTTTATCCATATGGAAAAAATATCACAAGAGGTTCTCTCTCTCTTCTCCATGCTCACCTTTGCTGAATGTTATATTCAACCCAGACCTTCCAGACAGCCTCTCCCTGAAGAACATGTTCCCCTGGTTTAGTTCGGGTATCTTCCAACTTCGCCACTTGGTACATCCGATATCCCGTAAATTCCTATCCTTTCTAGAGCTCCAGAATAAGTATGATATCCCGAACCAACTTCTTTTCTCATATCTTCAATTCAAACACTATTTTCATTCTAGATCCCCAGATCTGGCTTTGGTCAACCCTAGTACCTTTGAAACCTTATGCTCCCAGGGTCCTTGCCAGAAGGGTCTAATATCCTCCATATATAGCATACTTCATAACTCAACCACCCCCAACACGGACACTCACCTCTATATGAGAAGATGGTCCTCTGTTTTACAGTCTCCTTTAACTATCTCTCAATGGCAGGATATCTGGATGTCTACCTCCAAAGTCTCTAGGTGTGTGGAGCAGAGAGAGACGGCTTATAAGATACTGATGTTCTGGTACAAGACTCCTGAAATGTTGCATAAATATGATCCCTCTATATCTAAGCTATGTTGGAGATGTCTGCGACATGAGGGCACTCATTATCATATTTTTTGGAGTTGCCCTATGATTGTACCCTTTTGGTCTATGGTCCAATCCCTGCTCCATACTGTGCTGGGGATTGATATCCCTTTGGATCCTAGGCATTATTTATTGGGCTTGCCGGTGGCAACACTATCTAAAAGCGCTAAGAAGCTGACAGCTTATGTCCTTCTAGCTGCCAAAAGAGTGATTCCTGCGCTTTGGCTGTCCTCCTCCCCACCCATTCACTCGCAATTGATATCCGCGGTGGCAAACATACGCAGAATGGAACATATGACGGCCTTGGCGCAGGACTCCCTACCTAAATTTTTTAAAATATGGGATAGATGGGACAACTCCATTCTGAACCCTGAGGCAACATCCTACTGTATGGATGTGGTCCCCCGGGTCAGCCTCCCTGGGGCTTCCCCCCGGGATCCTATCCCTGCATCGCCTATATAGTTTACGGCATTTGGTTTACTTATGTATCTTTATTTGCAGACCTGTGGTGTATCCTTTTTCCTTTCCCCCCTATGTTTTATATCAAGATATCAACATTTGATGTCCCGCCTGCGGCGGTTTTTGCTGTTACATTTGCAATGTTAATTTTGTCTGTATGTATTGAGAGCAATCTTCTTTTTGTTCTGTAAATGAAACATTTTTCTCAATAAATATACATTTAAAAAAAAAAAAAAAAAAAAGGAGAGCAAACAATATCCATAGTGTAACACCGTTTAATTAAAAAAATTTAAAAACATAAAGCCAAATGGTTGCTTACATTTCCCGGTGCCTGACCTGGCACTGGGGCTGCTTGCTTAAACCAAAACCACTTAAACACCTTCCTGCCCAGACCAATTTTGAGCTTTCAGCGCTGTCGCACTTTGAATGACAATTGCGCGGTCATGCTACACTGTACCCAAATGAAATTGTTATCATTTTTTTCCCACAAATAGAGCTTTCTTTTGGTGGTATTTGATCACCTTTACGGTTTTTATTTTTTGCGCTACAAATAAAAAAATACCGAAAATTTTGAAAAAAAATATGTTTTTTTTGTTTCAGTTTCAAAACTTTGTAAATAAGTAAATTTTCTCCTTCACTGATGGGCACTGATGGGGCTACACTGATGGGCACTGATAAGGCGGCACTGATGGGCACCAATGATGTGGCACCAATGAAGTGGCACTGATGAGGTGGCATTGATGGACACTGATATGTGGCACTGATAGGTGGCACTGATGGGCACTGATAGGCGGCACTGATGGGTGACACGGATGGGCACTGATAGGTGGCACAAATTGGCACTGATAGCTGGCACAGATTGGCATGGATGGGCGGCACAGATGGGCATGGATAGGCGGCACAGATGGTCATGGATAGGCGGCACAGATGGGCATGGGTGGGCACTGATAGGTGGCACAGATGGGCACTGATAGGCGGCACAGGTGGGCACTGATAGGCGGCACAGGTGGGCACTGATAGACGGCACAGGTGGGCACTCATAGGCGGCATTGGTGTTATACTGTACTAATGGATGCCAATCAGTGCCAAACAATAATGCATGCCAATCAGTGATGCCCATTGTGGGCACTGATTGGCATCCATTATGGGCACTGATTGGCATCCATTGTGGCACTGACTGGCAACCCTGGTGGTCTAGGGAGGATTACCTTTTGCTGGGCATCCCTGGTGGTCTGGAGGCGTCCCTGGTGGTCCAGTGTGGGCATCCTCGGGGGGGGCTGTGCTGATAATCGATCAGCACAGACTTCCCCTGTCAGAGGAGCAGCTGATCGTCTCTCCTCTATTCGCGTCTGACAGACACGAGTGAGGAAAAGCCGATCACCGGCTCTTCCTATTTACATTGTGATCAGCCGTGATTGGACACGGCTGATCACGTGGTAAAGAGTCTCCATCGGAGACTCTTTACCGAGATCATAGTTGCCGGGTGTCAGATTGACACCCCGCAACAACAATTGCCGCAATGCGTGCCCCCGGGGGCGCGCAGCGGCTCATAATCCTGATCACGTCATATGACGTCCGATCAGGATTATGCAACCACTTTGCCACCGTCAATTGCCTATAGGGCGGGCGGCAAGTGGTTAATCCACTCTACAATAGGACCCCTAAGACAGACACAGTGAGAAGGTGAGGTAACGGTAAGCCCAACAAAAAACCAGCAGCTCCTTTGGGGGTAAGTGCTACATTTATTTTTGTGGAGGTGACCTCCAGAAGATTTACGCCCTTTATGACCAGGTCACTTTTTATTTTTAACTGAATATCGCACAGTTGTGAGACACTGTACCCAAATACAATTGTCCTTTTTACCCACAAATAGAGGTTTCTTTTGGTGGTATTTGATCGCCTCTGCGGTTTTTATTTTTTGCGCTATAAACAAAAAAAGTCCGACAATTTTGATTTAAAAAAAACTATATTTTTTGCTGCTGTATATATCCAATACAAAAAAGAAAAAATCTAATTTCTATATACATTTAGGCCAATATGAATTATATTTATATATAATCATATATATATATATATATATATATATATATATATATATGATACAGTACATGTTTTTGGCAAAAAGAAATCCCAATAAGAGTATAATGATTGGTTTACACACACATTATAGCGTCTACAAACTGTGGGATCTATACTGGAATTATTTTTTTTTACTAGTAATGTGGTGATCAGTGACGTATAACAGGACTGCAACTGCGACTCGTGTCCTCATTTTATTTCTCTAGTACAAAGTGGAGACATCAGGGGTCTGTTAGACTCTTGATGTCTCATTAAAAAGGACCTGACACCAGAGGTTAGGCAAATCAAAAAAAAAAAGTTACAAAAGTGTAGCCGACAGTGGACAACAGTCTCTGTGGACTGTCTCTGTGTTCCTTTAGTGCTGTTCTCCAATTACACGCATCATCTTCCTGAGCCAAGTATAGAGCATTGTGGGAACTGTAGTCTTCTGAACAGACATCCTTGATCTGCAGAGTTATCCCTGGACTACATTTCCCAGCCGGCCATCTGCCCAAAGGAAAGAACTCTGGGAGAGGCTATAAAAGGGTCAGCAGACCAGGCCCAAGCCCTCTTGCTTCCTGGATCTGATCAAGTAAATACCCCCTTCGCTGCTGTATGAGAAGACTGCGGCCTACCACGCGGCAACAAGGCACTCCCAGCTCTGACACAGGCAGGCTAGGCACCGCAGCCTACACAAGGGGCACCACCGCAGCATTGCTGAAACCAGCAGGTCAGACGATTCATTGTACCAGCAGATAGTCCATGATCTCAGCCCATTCTGCAGAAGGAGACTCAACTTGGATCGCTCTTCAGGAAGTTCCTACACTGTCTCCAGATTGGTGAGGGGGCACCTGCCCAGAAATACAGTGCCAGTCACTATCATACTCCACAGGACACTGTAAACAGACAACTTATCCCTGAATTACCTTTAAGATCGCAACTGGACAGTCTCAGCCGCTTTGACTTAACTGCATATCACTGTGCCACATTTAGAAGTCTTGTTTGTTTGAGCTACAACATGTGGGTGAAGATAACTGCAAGGCCTTGCATCTTTGAACTCTGCTAATTCCATCTCCATTTACAGGGACATACCACTAGCCACTATATTACTTCATCTCTCATTAGGATTAAAGTTATAATAGACGGGCCTGGGTTTCCCCTTTAGCAGTGGTATTATATTCAGCAACCAGTAGCCCTTTTGAACCTTTATTGTCTGTTTTCTGTATGCCTTAATATTATATTTCCATCATTGCCAATTAAATTTAATTGCTTTTTCTACAGAGTCTTGGCTGTTTATCCAGGATTTGGCTAACTAATACCAACATGAAATCCAAGCACATGGAGCATGTATGCAAGCAAGAATAATGATATGAACACACGACAACTACTTACTTTTTTTAAGAACACGCTTGATCCTTACGTACTGCTCGTGCTCCCTCAGTTTCAGGTCTGACCAGCGTTTTCTCAGTTGATCCTTGGATCAGCGTACCCCAAAATTCTTCAGAAGACTCTTCACAACTTTATTCATGATCTTGGCCTTTCTGATATTTGGGTTTGGGTAAGGTCCATACTTCCCATCATAGTCGGTCCTGTTCAATATGTCAACCATCTCCAACATCTCTCCAAAAGACATATTTGAGGCCTTAAATCTTGTCTTCCTGGATCGGGACGTTTCTGGCTCCGGGCTTTCCTCACCCTCCTCCTTGTTAGTGGAACTATTATTGCGCACCTGCGTTCTGTCCGCCATGTGCTCTCCCCACTGCGCCGGAAGCGAAGGGGCGGGGAATAGTCTGGAAAGAACGTCAGGGGCGGGCGGAGTTTCATGCATGCGCACTGTATATAAAACGCCACACATGTGTATCGTCCGTATGATCTGGGAGGAGAGTGTGAGTCACGGACGCGGCGAACGTCGAAACGAAGGTAACATTTTTTAATTTGTGCTTCACTAGACTAGACTGCTTGTATCTAGGCCGCTGTTGGGACAAGATTAGGAGGGATTTTAATTGCATTATTAGTATTTGAGGGTTTGTCTTGTGTTGTGTCTTGCAGACAAAATGGACCCATTCACCAATCCCAACTTTATGGGGCTCTTCCTCGAGCTATACGTGGAGATGCCCTGCATGTGGCAGTTCCACAACAAATTTTATTATGATAGATCCAAGAGGAATGCAGCACTGGAGAAACTGCTTGCTTTGGTGCAGATCAGGGTCCCCACGGCAGACATGACATATCTGAATCGCAAAATTGTGACCATGAAGCTTACATATTTCAGGGAGAGAAAGAAGCACCTGGAGTCCTTGAGAGCAGGAGATCCAGATGCTGTTTACTACCCCAGGATGGTGCACTTTGACAGGCTGCATTTTCTGTTAGACCAGGGGGTACCCAGGCCACCACTCAGGCCACCACTCTCCAGGCTTTTTCCAAGGCATCCTTCACCCCCAGCTGAGGCTTCTGATGACCAACCTGGGCCTTCCAGGCAGCACCATGTAGTGGGGCCAAGCTTGAGACGGGTATTGCATTGTTGAACATATTTCTTGTGTTACATTTAATGATGTTAACTAAATTAGATGTTCTTATTGATCAGTAAGTTGAGATTTCTCCAAGTGGTTTACATCTCAATAGACAGTAGTGACCAAAAATGATTGGGACGGAAAAGAAAAATGATGGTGTCAGAATGATAGTCTGTTCTATTTGGTAACAGTCAAATAGCAAAAGCCAGGAGCACAAAATGTTGTGATTGATGATCAAAAAACTAAAACTATGTCCCCTTTTCATACACAGGAAGTCCTCAGTCGGGGGGAGGCTGTGGCAAGTGGCAGCCAGGAGGTCCAACAACGCCCTCCTCCTCCTGCCCCAGCTAGAGGAGCCCAGCCACAGCCTGGAAGGATGCCTGGTGGGAAGTCCCAAAGGAAGACCAGAGAGTGATGGCCTGGGATAAGTCTGGTGTGCCAGAAGATGCAGCCTCTTCAAGATCACCATCCTGGGCATCTGAATTTCCTGCTCTCGAGGACTTCAGGAGCAGACTTTTCTCCCTGAGATATCTACTCCTCAGGCCAACAATTTTTTGATATCTCATTTATTCATGTCTGCCCTGGGGGCCAAAGGCTGCACCAAAGTTAATAAGTTCCTAGTTTTATTTTCAAGCAAAAAAAATAAATTTTATTTTTGTTTGATGAAATACTTGTGTAATGTGTTTTCCTTCAAAAAGTAGAGTTTATTTGTGAACAGGCAGGTACATTTCCAAAATACAAAGTGAAATAAATAACAAGGGGTACCAACACTAAACAACCTCCTGTAGATTAAAAAATAAAATCTAAAAAATACAATAATGTTGTTGTTGTAAGTTTACACCCAAAAATAAAAAGTTCAAAAAAGAAGAAATGACCAGTGTCTTTAAAGGACAGTGTCTTTAAATAAAAATAAAACAAATATTGTGTAGATGTGACTTAAACTAAAATTGTATTGCTGAAATGGTTAAAAAAGAGTAATGAAATCCGTTCGGGAGAAGTGTGTGTGACTATGAGCATCCAAAGAAGTTTGTTCTTGCAGCATTGTTAAAGATCAAGAGAATGCACTTGATGAATGAATTTTTAACATTGCAGCATGACAAATGTGCTATATCGCTTACGAGCAGTAGTTTTACCTGAACGAGCGCTTCCGTGTCGGAATTTGAATGTGAGCATGCGTGGCACTTGGTCCGATGAAAATGCTGTACACATGATCGGATTCGGTCCGTCCGGCCCAGTTGGTCGGGAAATCTTTCCAACATGTTGGAAAATTGGGTCGGACGGAGATTCGGACGGAATCAGTCCGATGCATACCACACACAGTCGGATTATCTGACGACACGGTCCGATAAGACTCATTCTGACAGATTCTCCGACCGTGTGTACAAGGGCTTAGGTGTAGATTTAATCTCACTTCCTGTTGTCTCCTTCCGTTTGCAAGTAGGAGACGTTTGTAAATTGGATGTTTGAAAGTAGGGGCCTGCCCTATATACTCTGCAGAAATTTGGGCCTAAGGTGTTGGTGCTGCCACAACACTGTAAGCCCTCACAGTTACTCTTGGTGGATGCTGGAACGCCCTGCTGTGAACTATTATATCAAGAATTGTAATTAAATGCCATTGTTGAACAGTGGTAGAAAAATTGGGCCTTTGGTGGTGGGTGTGGTGCTGGTGCCACAACACTGTAATGCTCCATACACACGGTCGGACATTCCGACCACAAAATCCGTCTGATTTTTTTCCCGACGGATTTTGGCCCAAACTTGTCTTGCATACACACGGTCGCACAAAGTTTCCGATCGTTCTGAACGAGGTGCCATCAAACACGTACATCGGGACTATAAACAGGTCAGTAGCCAATAACTTTCATCTCTTAATTTATTCTGAGCATGCGTGGCACTTTGTCCGTCGGAATTGTCTACATACCATCGGAATTTATGCAATTGGATTTTGTTGTTGGAAAATTTTAGATCCTGCTCTCAAACTTTGTGCGTCGAAAAATCCGACGGAAAAAGTCAGCTGGAGCCCACACACAGTCGGATTTTCCGACAACATGATCCGATCAAACATTTTCCGTCGGAAAATCCGACCATGTGTATGGGGCATATGTCCTCACAGTTACTCTTGGTGGGTGCTGCAACGGGCCCTACTGTGAAATATGATATCAAGAATTGTAATTACATGCACCTGTTGAACAGGGGCAGAAATTGGACCTTTGGTGGTGGTATTGCCACAACACTGCAACCACTCACAGATACTCTAGTTGGAGAGCAGGAATGAGCCCTGCTGCAAAGTATTGCATCAAAAATTGTAATTACACGCCCCTGTTAAACAGGGGCTGGAAAATTGGGCCTTAGCCACTGGTGGCGGCGCCCAGAACAAAAAATGCTCTTACAAGCTATCAGTATGATCATTGAGGAGGAAGAGGATAGTCACTCAGCATAACAGGATAGTAACTCAGCATCAGCATAGGCAGTCTTGAAGGGATCTGAAATTTAAAAAAAAACTATTCTGTGACATCAGCATCAGGTGCTTGGTAGCTGGTGGTGATCCAAGACTGATTCATTTTTATGAAGATCAGTCGATCAACCGAGTCGGTGGACAGGCGCACCCTGTGATCGGTTACAATGCCTCCAGCAGCACTGAATGCGTGTTCCGAAAGAACGCTGGATGCAAGACTGGCCAGTAGATCAATTGCATACTGTGCAAGCTCTGGCCAGTGATCCATCCTCAAGACCCAGTAACCCAGAGGATTTTCGGTGGGAAAGGTGTCCAAGTCTGATCTTGCCCCTAGTTATTCCTGCACCATGTAAACCAGATGCTGGCGATGGGTGCTGGAACCAATCATGCCTTGGGGCTGTGGACTAAAATATTGTCTGAACGCCACCTTCTCCACCGCTCCTTCTGTGACTGACCGAAGCCTCAGCAACACGTTGTCCGGGACCAGGAATTTGTAACCTCCCAGTCTCTGGGAATGCGTTGCCCAGACCTTTCTGCAAGGCCTCCTGAAGATGCTTCATCCTCTGCTCCCTCTGCAATGGCAAGATAAGGTCCGCAACCTTATCCTTGTAATGTGGATCAAGGAGGGTTGCCAGCCAGTAATGATCCCTTTCCTTGATCCGACGAATACAAGGATCCTTCTGCAGGCTTTGCATGATCAGGGAGGCCATGCAACATAGGTTAGCTGAGGCATTCGGTCCGGAGTCCTCTGGGTCACAAAGGACAACATGATCCACAGCCACCTCCTCCTAGCCATGTACAAGTCCATGGGTTCCTTGAACTGTAAATGATCCCTTAAAGACTGCTGCTGATGCTGAGTTTTGGCTCCACCTCCATGCTGACACAATCCTCCTCCTCCTGTGTGATTGGCGAGCCAGCAGAAACATTGTCTGGATAAAGGGGGCATTGAGAGATAAGGAAGTCCTCCTCTTCCTGCCTCTGTTCTACCTCAAGTGCCCTGTCCATTATTCCATGCAGCGTGTGCTCCAACAGGTGGACAAGAGGGACAGCGTCACTGATGCATGCACTGCCACTGCTCACCCTACTCGTGGCCTCCTCAAACGGTGACAGGACAGTGCATGCATCCCTGATCATGGCCCACTGACCTGGGGAAAAAAACATGATCCCCTGACCCTGTCTTGGTGCCATAGTCGCACAGGTTCTCATTGATGGCCCTCTGCTGCATGTGCAGCCACTGCAGTATGGCCAACGTTGAGTTCCACCTGGTGGGCATGTCACAGATTAGGAGTTTCTTGGGCAGGTTAAATTCCTTTTTGGAGGTCAGCCAGCCGAGCACTGGCATTATATGACCATCGGAAATGCACACAGACTTTCCTGGCCTGCCTCAGGGCATCTTGTAAGCCTTGGTACCTGCCCAAGAATGGCTGCACCACCAAGTTGTGATGTGAGCCAAACAGGGCACATGGGTCAGTTGTCTCTGTCGGAGGGCAGAGAGGAGGTTGGTGCCATTGTCGCAAACCACCATTCCTGGCTTAAGCTGGCGTGGCGTCAACCACCTCTCAGCCTGCCCCTGCAGAGCTGACAGAATCTCTGCCCCAGTGTGGCTCCTGTCCCCCAAGCACACCAGCGCAAGCACCACATGGCATCTTTTTGCCTGTGTACTTGCATAGCCCCTTGAACGCCTACGGAGCACCGCTGGTTCCGAGGACAATGCACAGGAAGAGGCCATGGAGGAAGAAGAAGAGGAAGGGGTGGAGGAGAGAGGTGTGTCAGAATCACCAGTAGTAGCATTTTGAAGGTATGGTGGCGGAACAACATCCAACACTACTGCACCTTGTCCTGCATCCTTCCCAGCTGCCAGCAGAGTCACCAAATGCACTGTGAAAGATAGGTAACGTCCCTGTCCATGCCTGCTGGACCATGAGTCAGCAGTAATATGCACCTTACCGCTGACCACCCTGTCCAGTGAGGCCAAGACATTGCCTTTCACATGCCGGTAGAGAGCCGGAATCTGTGAGAAAAGGTGGCGTTTGGGAACCTGCCTCTGAGGAACCGCGCATTCCACAAACTCACGGAAGGGGGCAGAGTCTACCAATTGAAAAGGCAGCAGCTGAAGCCTGCTGGACCATGAGTCAGCAGTAATATGCACCTTACCGCTGACCACCCTGTCCAGTGAGGCCAAGACATTGCCTTTCACATGCCGGTAGAGAGCCGGAATCCGTGAGAAAAGGTGGCGTTTGGGAACCTGCCTCCGAGGAACCGCTCATTCCACAAACTCACGGAAGGGGGCAGAGTCTACCAATTGAAAAGGCAGCAGCTGAAGTGCTAGCAATTTAGCCAAGCTAGCATTCAACCGTTGGGCATGTGGATGGCTGGGAGTGAACTTCTTTTGGTGGTGCTTCAGCTGGGGCAGGGAAATTTGCCTGTTACAATCTGACATCGGTGTACTGAAAGCAGTACTTGGCTGTGACACACCTAATTCTACACCTTCATTGTTCTCAGTGCAGGTTTCAGAGAGCACTGAAGGTATATTGGGGTTCGAGATCCCAGCTGAGGAGGAGCAAGGAGAGGTCCGCTTTGTTCTTTGTTGTGGGTCTTTTAGGTATGCTTGCCAACAAACTGCATGGCAGGTCGACATATGTCTGGTCAAGCATGTGGTGCCCAAGCGGCTGATGTTTTGGCCACGCGAGATACGCTTGAGACATATGTTGCAAATAGCAGCGGTGCGATCTGATGCACTCATCTCAAAAAAGGCCCGCACCAAAGAACTTTAGGATTAACGCACAGAAACAGCAGCGCCCTGCACATGCAGAGCTCTACGGTGTGCTGCCCTTAAGCCTCATTGGAGATGTGCATCCCCCTCTCTCCTATCAGGAACCCACATGGAGTCAGTGACCTCATCATCCCCTCCCTCCTCATCACTGGAGCAAACCTGGCAGTATGCTGCAGCTGGGGGAACATAACTGCCAGATTGCTGTTCTTCTTGGGCACCCCCTCTCACGTTACTGTCTTCCTCTTGCTGGGTACCATCATTAGAGCCTTCAAAACACTAGGCATCCTCTTGGAGCATGTACCCATCACTGTGGTCAAACAGTTCGGGGAACTCCTCAGGAGGACATGTTGGGGCTAGGGAAGGAGTGACTGATGCCATTCAGCCGAGGGAAGGGGCCGCGTTGGCAGCTGCTTTGCCAGTCAAAGTACCCTGAGCCTGGTTGAGAGAGGATGAGGAGGATGAGGACGGCTTGGTCATCCACTCTACCAAGTCTTCGGCATTTTGTGGCTCAACGCGGCCAGCTGCCGAAAAAAAGGACAAGCATGTCCCATGGCCACGTGCTGATGAGGATGCACCGTGTCCACCACCAGCACTGTTGCCTCTAGACACAGAGCCTGCTTGCCCTCTTTTATTGGCTCGTGACTGTCTGCCTCCTCCTGTGGGCCTTCCAGACATACTAATGGCTTGCAGGGAGATGTAGATGCACAAAGCTGGGATGTATATATATATATATATATATACTGATTATACTGCAACTAGCAGAATCAACTGCCTGCCTGTAGTATTATTAGTAGGGATGAGCCGAACACCCCCCTGTTCGGTTCGCACCAGAACCTGCGAACAGACCTAAACTTCGTGTGAACTTTAGAACCCTATTAAAGTCTATGGGACTCGAACGTTCACAATCTAAAGTGCTCATTTTAAAGGGTAATATGCAAGTTACTGTCCTAAAAAGTGTTTGGGGACCCGGGTCCTGCCCCAGGGGACATGGATCAATGCAAAAAAAAGTTTTAAAAACGGCCGTTTTTTTCAGGAGCAGTGATTTTAATAATGATTAAAGTGAAACAATAAAAGTGTAATATTCCTTTAAATTTCGTAGCTGGGGGGTATCTATAGTATGCCTGTGAAGGGGCGCATGTTTCTGGTGCTTAGAACTGTCGCTGCACAAAGTGTCATTTGTGCAGGAAAAAAAGTCTTTTAAAATCACTTGCGGCTAAATTGTCGGGTCTCCGTAATACAGAGAACACTCAATGAGTGTTCTCTGTATTAGCCGACAATTCATTCATTCATTGATTAAAAAAAAAAAAAAAGCATGGGGGTTCCCCTAAATTCAATTACCAGGCCCTTCAGGTCTGACATGGATATTAAGGGGAACCCTGTGTCAAATTTTTAAAAAAAATTGACGTGGGGGTCCCCCCAAATATCCATACCAGACCCTTCAGGTCTGATATGGATATTAAGGGGAACCCCGCATCAAATTTAAAAAAAAAATTGACGTGGGGGTCCCCCTAATAATCCATATCAGACGCAGGTTTCCGTTACATCAGAGGGGGCGGGGTCACCCACACGTCACTGGGGAACCCCTGGCTTCCCTCTCCAGCGTCAGAGGGGCGGGGTCAGGTGACGGGTGGCCCCGCCCTCCCAATATAAGAAACGTCAGCGCTGTGCTCTCTGCAGTGTCTCCGGAGAGGAGACAGAAGAAGGATGTATGGACAGCGCTGGACTGAGAGATTCCCCCGTCGCTGGATATGATCATCCATCGCTGGACCCCGGAGATCCGTCGCTGGATAGCAAGAGTGGATTAGCACCGCTGGAATCTTTTTTTTTTTTTTTTCATTTTTAATAAAGGAATTTTTCAAAAGTGTGTTTGTCTTATTTAACCATTTTGACACTTTCTTTGTGAAATGGTAGGGGTACATTTGTACCCCCTTACCATTTCAAACAGGGGGGGGCCGGGATCTGGGGGTCCCCTTGTTAAAGGGGGCTTCCAGATTCTGATAAGCCCCCCGCCCGCAGACCCTCACAACCAACGGCCAGGGTTGTGAGGATGAGGCCCTTGTCCTTATCAACATGGGGACAAGGTGCTTTGAGGGGTCACAGACCCCCAAAGCATCCTCCCAATGTTGAGGGTATGTGGCCTGGTACGGTTCAGGAGGGAGGGGGGGGCCGCTCTCTCCTCCCCCCCTCTTTTCCTGCGGCCTGCCAGGTTGCGTGCTCGGATAAAGGGTCTGATATGGATTTTTAGGGGGACCCCCACGTCAATTTTTTTTTTAAATTTGATGCGGGGTTCCCCTTAATATCCATATCAGACCTGAAGGGTCTGGTATGGATATTTGGGGGGACCCCCACGTCAATTTTTTTTTTAAATTTGACACGGGGTTCCCCTTAATATCCATGTCAGACCTGAAGGGCCTGGTAATTGAATTTAGGGGAACCCCCACGCTTTTTTTTTTTTTTAATCAATGAATGAATGAATTGTCGGCTAATACAGAGAACACTCATTGAGTGTTCTCTGTATTACGGAGACCCGACAATTTAGCCGCAAGTGATTTTAAAGGACTTTTTTTCCTGCACAAATGACACTTTGTGCAGCGACAGTTCTAAGCACCAGAAACATGCGCCCCTTCACAGGCATACTATAGATACCCCCCAGCTACGAAATTTAAAGGAATATTACACTTTTATTGTTTCACTTTAATCATTATTAAAATCACTGCTCCTGAAAAAACGGCCGTTTTTAAAACTTTTTTTTGCATTGATCCATGTCCCCTGGGGCAGGACCCGGGTCCCCAAACACTTTTTAGGACAGTAATCTGCATATTACCCTTTAAAATGAGCACTTTAGATTTCTCCCATAGACTTGTATAGGGTGTTCCGGCTTTTTGAATTTGCTGCGAACAGCCCAAATTGTTCACTGTTCGCTGAACAGGCGAACAGGCAATGTTCAAGTAGAACATGAGTTCGACTCGAACTCGAAGCTCATCCCTAATTATTAGTATGAGAACACCAGCAATTGTCTTCAGTTAGCTTTAGTTGCACACTGTGCAGAGGACACAGTACACTAACTGAAAATACTGCAGCTCCCTGCCTGTATTTGTATGAGAACACCGGCAATTGTATTCAGGTAAGCTTTAGGTGCACACTGTGCAAAGGACACTAAAACAATATACTGCAGCTCCCTGCCTGTATTTGTATGAGAACACCGGCAATTGTATTCAGGTAAGCTTTAGGTGCACACTGTGCAAAGGAAACAGTACACTAAGTTAAAATACTGCAGCTTCCTGTCTGTCAGTATATTATGAAGAGAATAACAGGAACAAATCTAGCTAAACTGAATACAGTGTATAAATATATATACAACACCTGGGATGCATTGATATCCTCTACACACTGTAACTGAAGCTAACTGACTCACCTGCCTACTCTATCTAACTCAAATTAAATGACACTGTCTCTCTCTCTTTCTGTCTTTAACCAAAGCCGCAACATACTACACAAAACCGCTTGCGGCAGGCGCGCACGGCGGGAATTTCAAAGTAACGTACGGGTACATTACTTTGCCCAGCCATGCCTTTCTGCCTACGTATATATGCCGACAGCTGTCGGCAAGTGGTTAAGTAGCGGAACTTCGTCAGTGTCTTTATCAGTGTCTACCGTTGATTAAACACATATATGTCATCCATCAAGATATTACAGTAGTATCTTTTATACATCTGAAGACATTTTTTCTGTGAGGAGAACATTTTTTCTCCCCATTTTTTCATTCTTTGTACTATACATTGTCCCAGGTTGCCCTCTTTTAATAATATTCCATTCCTGACTGACTGTTTGACTTTTTGTATAAGTTTATCCACTTTTCCATTTCAGGTCGCTGTGACTGTATCATTCCAGAAGTCAAACAGTGTGAATCACTTCTGTGGTTGCGGAATCACACTGCCCCCTTCAGGAATCATCCAGTTTAGCTCTTTGCCCCAGGTGACTCAGGGAATTTTCAGGTGCTCTTAGGGGGTGTTTACATTGGGGGAGAAAGGGAGCTACCCCACTGCATTATTCACCCCTTTCTTAATTAATTTCTTTGAATCATTGACCTAACCTTTGGGGAATTTTTTCCATGGGAGGTTTTACCCCTTGGGGATCCTTGTCTGGTATTTTATCAGGGAGTTTGGATATTGATGTTGGTATAATTTTGCTCTTTTCTTAGCGAATAAATATTTTTAGAATAACTCTTTAGGGTGTGTGGATTGAGTTTGGTCTGGCTACATTAAAAACACCCATTAAAGTTAGCACCTCATCCCAAGTGTAGAAAATGTAGTAAGGGGAAATTGAAAAGAGGGATTTTAACTGTGCAAAATACCATATAGAGAAAACAAAATATAATTTTCTTAAAATCAGGATTAAAATTGTTATACAAATGAAACAATGCAAAAAACTTTACAGTGGTTTACTTAGGGATCACGGATGGATGTGAAAGAATAACTAATATACATTAGCCCGACATGTTTCCCTATTTGCTTCTAAAGGGGATGTGCAATACAACAATACAAACACAGAGCTGACAAGATTGACAAGATTGTGCTCCCATTCACTTTTGATCGGCAATGTCCAATGTAACATTTTGAGTCACTCTTCTACCCATGCCTTGCTAAATTGCTTTTTAATTTGGTGCCTTCCTGCCCTCTATGACTGCATGGAATACCTACTGTGGGTCTTGCTGGCAGGTGTGAAATCGTAGGCGGTGGTTGACAGTGGGTGGAAACGACAGGGGTGTTTGTATTGTTGTATTGCACATCCCCTGAAGAAGCAAATAGCGAAACATGTCGGGCTAATGTCCAATAGTTATTCTTTTACCTCCATCTGTGATCCCTAAAGATCTATGTAAACCACTGTAAAGTTTTTTGCATTGTTTCATTTGTATAATGATTTTAATTTAATTTACATTTTTTCTATATTGTTATTTTGCACCGTTAAAATCCCTCTTTTCAATTTCCCCTTTCTACATTTTCTTTAGGGTGTGTGTTTATATAATTTCGTTGTTTATTTTTTTCTTGTTTTTTGTTTAGCTATTTTGATTACACCCCCCGGAATTTATGCGGTGAGTACTAATATTTTTTGCCACTATAGGCAGGATTCCCATGTGTTCATATTTTGTTGCATACACAACATGTCTGAACCTAGAGCAGGAGTCTCGAACCTGCTGACACTAAAACTCCGGCCCGTCAGTGCCTTGCCTATGATTAATTCACAGCCACCTGGCCCGCGGAGTGGTTGTCTGTTTAATAATGTCATCTACAAAAGTGTCTGTGTTATATAATAAAAATGCAGCTATATACCTCAATAAGAGTGTCAGATAACTCGTTGCCTCTCTCCTACTCCTCTCCTCCCCTCCTGACTGACGTCATTCTTGGCCCCGCAGCTGCAATTGTCAGACGAGGAGAAGAGAGAGGTGACGAGTCTTGTGAGCAGTGCTCTTAATGGGGTATATAGCTGCTTTTTTATTTTATAGCACAGACACTCTTGCAGATGACATTATTAAACAGAGTGAATAATAGGAATATTTTTTGGACCCTGGGCAAGCATATTCTTGTATCCTCCGTCCACAGCCACCTCTGTATCCCCTCCCTGTCCACAGCCCCCACTGTACTCCTCCATCCCCCGTCCACAGCCACCTCTATATCCCCTCCCTGTCCACAGCCCCCACTTTACTCCTCCCTCCCTCCCCCATCCACAGCCATCTCTGTATCCCCCCTGTCCACAACCACATCTGTATCCCCCCACTGTCCGCAGCTGTCGCTGTACCCCCCCATACCCCCGTCCACAGCCACCACTGTACCCCCCCCCCCATCCACAGCCAACTCTATATCCCCCGACCCACAGTCACCTATGTATCTCCCAATTCACAGCCACCACTGTACCCCCCCTGACCACAGCCACCTCTATATCCCACCTGTCTATAGCCATCACTGTACCCCAGCACTGTTTCCCCCCCATCCAGAGCCACCGCTGTATCCACCCTGTCCACAGCCACCTCTTTAACCCTAGTTCACAACCACCACTCTAACCCCCCTGTGCACAGCTACCTCTGTACCCCCCCATCCACAGCTACCTCTGTACCCCCCCATCCACAGCCACCTCTGTATCTCCCCTGTCCACAGCAATCTCTGTACCCCCCATGCACAGCCATCTCTGTACCCATCATGCACAGCCATCTCTGTACCCCCCATGCACAGCCATCTCTGTACCCCCCTGTCCACAGCCACCTCTATACCCCCCCTCGTCCACAGCGACCTCTGTACCCCCCGTCCACAGCCGCCTCTGTACCCCTTGCCCACATCCACCTCTGTACCCCCCCTTCCACAGCCACCTCTGCACCCCCTCCCCCTTGTCCACAGCCACCTCTGTACCCCCCTCCACAGCCGCCTCTGTACCCCTTGCCCACATCCACATCTGTACCCCCCCTTCCACAGCCGCCTCTGTACCCCCCCTTCCACAGCCACCTCTGTACCCACCCTCCACATCCACCTCTGTACCCCCCCTTCCACAGCCACCTCTGTACCCCCTCCTCCCCATCCCCAGCCACCTCTGTACCCCCTCTTCATTTATTAGCAGGTGAATGTGGCCCCTCCATGCATTCACATACATTAAATCCTGCCCTTAAGTGGAAAAAGGTTGCTGACCCCTGACCTATAGTGTCAGGAGGGCTGAAATGTTCACAGGGTCAAGGTGGTGCAGATGAACATGCAATTCTAAGCAACCCCAAAGGGGGCAGTGCTACAAAAGTAAAAATAATTAAAAACATACATTGTTTGCACAATGTTGTGGTGCATTACTCTCTATGTGTTAAGGTGCATTGTGTTGCCTAACACAACACCACACAACACAACCCAGGCACAAACCTACAGAGGCCGTTTACAACTCTGCTTCAACACCACATTAACGTGCCTTGTGTTAAGGCAGCCCATGTAGTTTTGCAACTTTGACATGTGTTAGTAAAGCTGAACATATCTTTGAAAGTCCTTAGGGAACTATGTATAAAACAATTGTTGAACAAATGTCACACACATTGAAGCAAGTTGGATGAATGTCCCTATATTTTTTGTAATATAATAATAATAATAATAATAATAATAATAATAATAGAACTGATTCCTAATTCCTGATTGTCAACTCCATCTACCGCATTTTGGCCACTAGGTGGAGCCAGAGCTCATCCCTACCGACAATCATAGGAATTCATTTATCATAGAAAATGTGTGCGACATTCTTCCAACAAATGTTTTCTAAACATAGTGTATCCAGGTAAATGAGACCTTTTTTGTTGCAGGACACATTGGGCCTTCGTTGTTGGCAAATGTTAATAGATATCTCCTGATTTATTTATTTTTTTGTTAATTGTTTCCCGCCCGCACTGCTGTAGAATGATGCCTGGGTGGAACGGCTCCATCCTATGACGTCCTCCCGTTCCTGCAGTGGATGTGTGCCCTCAGGGGCATGCAGCACAGCAATCGGTGGTGAGCTGTGTTCTTCGGAGACAACACATTGCCGATCTCAGTAATGACACTCACTTTTTACCATGTGATCAGCTTTGTCCAATCACAGTGGTTCACATATAAACAAAAGCCGGTTATCGCCATTTCCTTTCCTCAGCACTATCACTGTCTGAGAAAAGGAAAGCTGATAACTAACTTTCCTGTGACAGGACACATACACTGATAATCAGTGCCCTGTTGATCGGTGCAGCCCCATCAGTGCTAATCAGTACCCATCGGTGCAGCATATTAGTACCCATCAGTGCCGCCTTATCAGTGCAGCCTTGTCAGTGCCCATCAGTGGAGCTTATCAGTGCCACCTCATCTGTGCATCCATGTCAGTGCCCATCAGTGCAGCCATGTCAGTGCCCATTAGTGCAGCTTCATTAGGACAGCCTAATCTGTGCCCACCAGTGCAGCTTTATCAGGGCAGCCTAATCAGTGCCCATCAGTGCATCCTATCAGTGCCCATCATTGCCGCCTTATCAGTTAAGCCTCATTAGTGCCCATCAGTGCAGCTTATCAGTGTTCATCAGTGCTGCCCCATCAGTGCCACCTCATTAGTGCAGCCACATCAATGCCCATCAATGCAGCTTCGTTAGGGCAGCCTAATCAGTGCCCATCAGTGCAGCTTCATCAGGACAGCCTAATCAGTGCCCATCTGTGCAGCCTTATACGTGCCCATCTGTGCAGCCTAATCAATGCCCATCTGTGCAGCATAATCAGTGCCCATCTGTGCAGCCTAATCAGTGCCCATCAGTGCAGCCTAATCCATGCTTATCGGTGCAGCCTCCTCAGCACACATAAGTGAAGAAGAAAAATTACTTATTTGAAAAAAAATGAAAACCCCAGTGGTGATTAACCACTTCAATACAGGGCACTTACAACCCCTTCCTGCCCAGACCAATCTTCAGCTTTCAGCACTCTTGCAGTTTGAATGACAATTACTCAGTTATACAACACTGTACCCATATGAAAGTTTAGTCATTTTTTTCACACAAATAGAGCTTTCTTTTGGTGGTATTTAATCACTAGTGGGTTTTTTATTTTGTGTGCTATAAATAAAAAAAGACCGTAAATGTTGTGGAAAAAAATGCTTTTTTCTTTGTTTCTGTCATAAAAGTTTGCTAATTAGTAATTTTTCTTCATAAATTTTGGCCAAAATGAAGACTGTTACATAACTTTGGTAAAAATAACCCAGGTTAGGCCGGGTTCACACTGCTGCAGGGGGAGATCCGGATGTGATTCGCACCGCACTGCAGTGCAAATCACATCCGATCTCCGTAGCGATGCGAGTTCAGCCATACAGATAGTATGGCTGAATTCGCATCGCTCCCGCAGCAAACTCGCACAGGACCCTTTTTTTGGTCCGCAACAGAATCGGATCGCATGGGTGTTCACACCATGCGATCCGATTCCTGTGCGAGTCTGCAGATCGCACTGCGATATGCGGACGGATCTGGGGGTGTCATTAACATTTCATTGACACTCCCAGCCGTTCGCATAGGGCAGTGTGAACTGCCGGCGGGAGTCATGCGATGCGGGAAAACGCTGCGGATTCGTGGCGTTCCCGCATCGCTGTGGTGTGAACCCAGCCTTAGTGTATATTATTTGGTCTTTGTGAAAGTTATAGAGTCTACAAACTATAGTGCCAATCGCTGAAAATTGATCACATCTGATCAGGCCTTCAGTACATCAGGTGTATCTCATTTCTTGAGACACTAAGGCCTCTTTCACACTACCGATCCATTCAGGTCCACCTCTCAGTTTTTCAGGCGGACCTGAATGGATGCTCCATAGAGGTCTATGGAGCGTCGGATGTCAGCGGTGACATGTCCGCTGACATCTGACCCGCTCTGATCCGAAAAAGTGTGACGGAGGAAAAACCTACTTTTCCATCCATCATCGGATCTGATCGGGGGATGATGGACTCGGCGGTCTGTCGTCATCCGATCACCCATAGGGGAGAGCGGCACTCTGACAGGTCTGTCCCTTCGCAGTGTGCAGAGACGGAACTGTCATCTTCCTGTTCAGCGGGGATCAACGGAGCGATCCCCGGCTGAGCATGCGGATATCTACGGGGCGGATCATCACTAATCCACCCCATGTGAAAGGGCCCTAGCAAGTCAGGAAAGTACAAATACCCCCCAAATTACCCCTTTTTAGAAAGTAAACATTCCAAGGTATTAAGTAAGTAGCATGGTGAGTTGTAGTTTTTTTCCCACAATCCTTTGCAAAATTAAGATTTTTTTTTTTTTACAAATTTGTCATATTATCATGTTATTTCTTACACACAACATATACATACAACAAATTACTCCCCAAATTTACATTCTGCTAATCTTCACCGAGTACGGCGATACCACATGTGTGAGACTTTTACACAGACTGGCCACATACAAAGGACCAACATTGAAGTAGCACCTTCAGGCGTTCTATGTGCATAAATTACACATCTCATTTCTCAACCACCTATTACACTTTTGAAGGTCCTGGAGCACCAGGACAATGGAATTGCCCAGAAAATTACCACATTTTGCAAAGTTGTCAATTTATAAGATATTTCCAACACATAGCATGTATATAGCAAAAATAACACCCCAAAACACATTCTGCTACTCTTTCTGAGTATGGCAATACCACATGTGTGAGACTTTTACACAGCCTGGCCACATACAGAAGACCGATATTGAAGTAGTACCTTCAGGCGTTCTAGGAGCATAAATTACACATCTCATTTCATTCCTACCCATCACACTTTTGAAGGTCCTTGAGCACCAGCACAGTGGAATTACCCACAAAATGACCCCATTTTGGAAAGCAAACACCCCAACGTATATTCTATGAGGCATGGGCTGCAGATAGGTACTCGAGTACTCTGATGGGCTGGAGACAGGTACTCAGGTAACTTGATGTGCTGCAAACAGGTACTCGGGTACTCTGATGGGCTGGTGACAGGTACTTGATTACTCTAATGGGCTGGTGACAGGTACCTGGGTACTCTGATGGGCTGGTGACAGGTACTCGGTTACTCTGATGGGCTGGTGACAAGTACTCGGGTACTCTGATGGCCTGGTGACAGGTACTTGGTTACACTGATGGGCTACAGATAGGTACTCGGGTACACTGATGGGCTGGTGACAGGTACTCGGGTACTCTGATGGGTTAGTGACAGGTACTCGGGTACTCTGATGGCCCGGTGACAGGTATACCTGTATTCTGAAGGGCAGTGACAGGTACTCAGGTACTCATATGGATTGTGACAGGTACTCAGGTACTCATATGACTGCAACAGGTACTCGGGTACTCTGATGGGCTGTGACAGGTACTCGGGTACTCAGATGGACTGACAGATACTTGGGTACTCCGATTTACTGTGACAGGTACTCGGGTACTCTGATGGACTGTGACAGGTATTCGGGTATTCTGATGGACTGTGACAGGTATTTGGGTACTCTGATGGACTGTGACAGGTATTCGGGTATTCTGGTATTCTGATGGACTGTGACATGTACTCGGGTACTCAGATGGACTGACAGGTACTCGGGTACTCAGATTTACTGTGACAGTTACTCGGGTACTCTGATGGACTGTGGCAGGTATTCGGGTACTCTGATGGACTGTGACAGGTACTCAGATGGACTGTGACAGGTACTTTGATAGGTGGTGACGGGTACTTTGATGGGTGGTGACAGGTACTTTGATGGATAGTGACAGGTCCTCTTTATTGGGGGGAGGGGCAATCAGCGTGTGTTGGTGTACACTGTAGGCGGTAACGATATGTTACTGCAATCTCCTTCTCACACACGTGTGAGGAGGAGAACCCGGTAACATCTCTTTACCGCGGTTTGTTGACATTTAGTGATCGGCTGTGAAAGGATCACAGCCAATCACGTGGTAAACAGCTGCCGTCCAATGGCTGTTTACTACCGTTGGTGATGAGCAGTGTTCCCAGGAACACGCCGCCACCGACGAGCACATGCAGCGCACTCCCGAAACGCATGCATGTACCATGCAAAGTGGGGCGGTACCATCTGTGATCTGCCGTGATTTCAACACGGCCAAACACATGGTAAACAGCCACGCCCTGTGGCTTTTCACCCCTGTCGGTGACGAGCGGTGTCTCTGTGACACGCTGCCACGGACGGTACAGGGCTGTGCACACACGATCACATGCCCTGTTTAAATGGGCTCACGTCATATGACGTCCGCCCAGAACAAGAGCCTTACCGTCCCGCCGTCATATGAAGGTAGGCGGTAGGCTACTGGTTAAGTACCAAAAGAAAGCTCTATCTGTCTACAAACAAAATGACAAGCGTTTCATATGGATACAGTATTGCATGGCCGTGCAATTGTCATTCAAAGTATGACAGCGCTGAAAGCTGAAAATTGACCTGGGCAGGAAGGGGGTGAAAGTGTGTGGTATTGAGGGGTTTCAAATGGTTAAAAAAAAAACACACACACACATATTTGCACTATGAAAAAAAAATCTTTTTTTTTTTTTTTTAAATCATGACTAAAACACATTGACCCTGACACTAACTTAGATAAAGCCCTGATATAGCTATTTTATCTTTATTTTATTCTGTTTTTTTTTTTTTTGTTTTTACACAGACAATTTTTTTGGTTTGCATTTTCCTCTAGACAATTTTCCTCTAGAAAAAATGCAATGGGGGAGATTTATGTAGCGGCGGGCTCCTGAAGAGCACACGCTATGTTTTTCAAAGTACAGTTTGGTTTGGGCCTATTTGACTAAATTTGGCCCTGTGTCAGTCTGACTGGACTGTGAGATGTTCAGTCTGGCCACAGGGGGCACTATCTCTGGTGGCAGGCGTGGAACTATGGCCTGGTTAGGCGCTTGAATTATTCCCTCTCAGAGTCATGTCAGTGGGAGTGGCCCTCCTGCTGTGCCCTCTGGGAGAGGGTATTTAAGACACGGACGTCACGTGGGTATGTCACGTGGTTCGGTGTTCCGGTCCAGTATGCTGTGTTGAGTATATGGTCCTGGTCCTCCTGACCAGCCCCTGGGAAGGCTATGGCCTGGGGTGAGGTTCCAGCCAACTTGGATGCCTTGGGGCTGGCTAGCCCAAGGCAAGGGAACTAAGGAAGGATTTCGAGGGGGATGGGTGCTGTCTCCGGTCTGGGACCCTTTAGAAGAACACCACGCGTGAGGTTGGTTTTCTTAACAAGAGCCTGGAAGGGCTTAAGTAACCGAAAGAATTACGGTCTTGGGGATATCGCCAAGTGGGCTGAAAGATCCAGGTATCCTACAAGTGCTCATCCAGCTGCGAATGGCTATTCTCTGGATGCAGTCAAAGTAAGCAAGTTCCATAATGTTTATAGACTTTGGCATTGAGAGTACCTGAACTTTCCTTTCTAACCCTCTGATCCCAAGTTAAAAGACTGTTCAATGGTTGACCATTTGCAAATAAAATCCATTCAACTGTATCTATTGACAGTCTCAAGTTACTGGGCCATCTACCACGGGACATCCCCTAGACGTGCAGGGCCGTCTTTAAGGCAGGGCAAAAGGGGCAGCTGCCCTGGGCCCTGTCATTGTTGTGGGGCCCAAAGCAGCTGCCTCATACTTGCCAACTATCCCAGTTTACATTCCCTTGTCCCTTGAAGTTTTTGTCCCATGCTGTGTTCCGATATCTCAGTGTGATGTGCTGGTACTATTGCTGCCATGCTCTGCCCTATTGTTGTTTACAGATGACTCACCTGCAGACCCTGTGTTTACATGTAAATAACCAGCATTCATATGTAAATAGTGGTGGCATTCATAAGTAAACAGCTGTGGCTGGTGGCATTGATATGTAAATAAAGGCGGCATTCATATGTATATCATGCCCCCTGCAACGAGGGGACGATGTACTATCACCTCTAGCAACTGGTCAGTGAGCAGTATTACTGTACAGTAATCTCTATCAACCAATTAACATGCAGAAATAATTTGTTGTAGCTTCTAGCAACTAATCAGTGAGCCGTAATGTGTCCTGCAACCTCTAGCAACCAGTCAGTAAGCAGTAATGATATGCTGTAACAGCTGGCAACCAATCGCAATTGCTACCTGATGTGATACAGTAAACTGATTTTAAGTTTAGCTGCTATTTATTGTATGTCTCAGAGCAGGTGGAGGGTGGAATCGCATTGGGGGGTGGGGGGGCCCAAGAATTTTTTTTGCCCAGGGTCCAATCAATATTAAAGACGGCCCTGTAGACGTGTCACAAGGAGAACGAAAGGTAACGGTAAGCCCAAAAATAACCAGCAGCTCCTTCGGGGGTTAGTGCTACATTTGCTAAAACTGGAGCACTCAAAACCTGGTGCAGCTGTGCATGGTAGCCAATCCAGCTTCTAGGTCCAGCTTGTTCAGTTAAGCTTTGACAATAAAACCTGGAAGCTGATTGGTTTCTGTGTAGCGCTGAATCAGATTTCGCACTCCCCAGTTTTAGTTAACCCCCCCATTGCATCTTTTTCTCTATACAGAGAAGAGAGTACAGTGGAGGGTTCTACGTGTAGCGCTGGCTCCTGACGAGCAGGCGCTATGGTTTTTTGAAAAGTTAATTTGCCTGAAACCACAGTTGGGTTTCAGGACTATTTCTCGAAATTTCTGGTTTTAGTACCAGTCCAGCTGGGTTGCACTGGGTTCTCCTTGACCGCAAGTGTCGCCGTTACAAGAGTAACAATGCAGTCTAGCTGGGTGCATTGAATGCCACTAGTTCTCTCGGAACCAGCCCAGTGGGAGTGTTTTCCTGCTGTGCATTCTGGGGGATGGTATTTAAGGTACCGACGCCACGTGGCAGAGGGGGATTATTTTCTGTCTGTTCAGACCCATGGCCCTCCTGGCCTGGGGTGCGGAACTAAGCATCCTGAGTCTCGGGGCCGGCTGGTCCGAGGCAACGCAACTGCAGGGACAGGCCTGACTGGATTTCGGGGCCTACTGATCCAAGGGTGGTCCGGTGCCATCTCATCTAAAGGCAGAGGCCCAGCAACTGAAGAACCCCAGGGGAGGACTCTTCAGGAGAAGGCCATGCGCAAGGCTGGCTTCTCTGAAGGAGCCTGGAGGCTTAGTTGAAGGACGCAACCTGGATCAACACACATATGGTATCGCCGGATCGACTGAGAGAACCTGGTACCATATGTTATCTCTTTAAATTTATCTACATCCCTCAGTAACACTCAAGTGTACATCACAAGTCTGTGGCAGAGACTTTGTCGAGCACCCTACCGGCTGCTAGGCCTAGTGAGAGAAGGTCTATCCGGGGGTTGTTAAATCCAGCTGTGAAACGGTCTTTATCCTCTGGATTTTCTCTAAGGAATTCCATTATATCTACAAACTAAGTACCTGAACTCATTCCTAATCCTCTACCCTTTAATGAAAGACTCTGTTTCTGTTCTAAATAAATAACTCAAAAGAAGATTCAGTGTCAGTTTCCACATTCTTTGGGCCATCTACCACGGGAACCCCAAGACGGAGAAGTAAACAAGAAGGTAACGGTAAGCCCAATAAAACCCGCAGCTCCTTCGGGGGTCAGTGCTACATACGTTTAGTGTTCACTGTGATATCCAAGTTAGTGATCATGTGATCCAGAACTATTCTTCCCAGCTCCCAATCATTAGTATGAGACCCATTTCTCTCTATGGCACAATTCTGGCACAAATACACGTACACACATATGTGGCCCCGTGTTTACACTCAGTTGGAATTTTAATTGAACAAAATAAAATAAGTATGTCATATTTTATTTATTTTGGCTGGATTTAGATCTGTTAGGAATCCATCACAGAATCATTATTCCATGCACTGTTATCATTGTAATAAGTATTGTCTTGACTTTCTATGACTTTCCTAATCTTGTTCCAGGTCAGTGACTCAGGAAGTATTGAAGTGGGATAGCCAGTGAACATGCATTTCCATAAGGAGAGCAGCAATTGCAGCCTCCGAATTTATCTTTTTAAAACATTGACGTTTAGAAAATGAACCTAAAATAACCACTAGGGGGCAGAGCACTACTTTGTTATTTTTCTTGTGCAGAATTCTGAAACATTACCTGAAACATTTCAAATAGACATTTCAAGGCAACATAATTAGTTTTTTCCAACTTTGAGAAAATTTTACGTTTTTGTTTTGGAAGAGAAAGGAATACAGATAACATATAACTAGGGATGAGCGAACAAACAAAAGTTTGGATCCTTGAACGTTCGCCAAACATATGAAAAACCCTGAATACAGCACAAGGTCAAGGTAATTTTTTAAGAACATGGTACAAAAAATACCATAAAATACAATATAATACAATACACAATACAATATAAAATACAATACAAAACTACCATAGGGCACTTTCACCAATAACAAAAAAAAATTGTCCTTTAACGTCGCTTAAAGGGCAACTTTTTTCAAATAACCTGCTTGCAGAATGCCTTAAAGTGTTACAGGCATACCCCACTTTTAAGTACACAATGGAAATAAAAGCAGTTTTGGACAGTGTCTAATGGCAAAGTATTGCATCCACATCCCTACTTGGTTAAGAAAAAAGCAAAGAAAGGACAGATCAAAGACCTGTCCCTAATGGCTAATTGGGACTTTACAAGATGCGTTAGTCTGTCAAGAGGTAAGCATATCAACACACATAGTTTAGAAAGACATTCATTTTATTACAAAGAGACTTCATAGATTAAAAACAACATTATGGTACATCCAATGATCCAAATTAATAAAAGCAGAACAATTGATGCTAGGGTATATTATATAGCCGACGCATTTCACAGTTGTAGTCACTGCTTCCTCAGGGCTATATCCTAAGCATCTATATGAAGTTACAAGAAAGAGACATTTGACATTAATTTCAAAAAGCATGTATCTTCATTTATTACATATGTCATATTAATCCACATACCTATCGCTTACAGTAAAATATACATACACACACCATACATGAAGTCCTTTATTAAAAATCCATCAATTACCTTATCCAATGGTGTGGACCTATATCAATCACAATGAACAATGTCCTGCTGACAAAAGCAAGAGGATCCTACTCCCAATGGACTCATCCCGACTGAGAGCTCCCAGTCTGGCTGCTCAAAGTAGACAAGCCAATCAATGCTGCTTTATGTCAATGATCAAATAATGTCACCCAGGATACCCTCTGTCTTGTTCTCTCTGTGAAATATGCTAATGGAAAGTTATGCGGTGGTAGTTGCAGCAGCTATAGGTTCAAACAGAAAAATCTACCCATTTAATTCAACCTACTGACACATCTACTCTTCTACTGCCCTACTGACACCGTCCACTGCCCTACTGACATGTCCCTTGCTCTACTGACACGTCCCTTGCTTTACTGACACCATCCACTGTCCTACTGACATGTCCCTTGCTCTACTGACACTGTCCACTGTGCTACTGACACCGTCCTCTGTCCTACTGACATTGTCCACTGCCCTACCGACACCGTCCTCTGCCCTACCGACACCGTCCTCTGCCCTACCGTCACTGTCCTCCGCCCTACCGACACCGTCCTCCGCCCTACTGAAACCGTCCACTGCCCTACTGAAATCGTCCAATGCCCTGCTGACATCGTCCACTGCCCTACTGACATTGTTCACTGCTCTACTGACACCTTCCACTGACCTATTGACACTGTCCACTGCTTTACTGACACCATCCTCTGCCCTACTGACACCGTCCTCTGCCCTACTGACACCGTCCACTGCCCTACTGACACCGTCCACTGCCCTACTGACACCGTCCACTGCCCTACTGATACTGTCCACTGCTCTACTGACATGTCCCTTGCTCTACTGACACGTCCCTTGCTTTACTGACACCATCCACTGTCCTACTGACATGTCCCTTGCTCTACTGACACTGTCCACTGTGCTACTGACACCGTCCACTGTCCTACTGACATTGTCCACTGCCCTACCGACACCGTCCTCTGCCCTACCATCACTGTCCTCCGCCCTACCGACACCGTCCTCCACCCTACTGAAACCGCCCACTGCCCTACTGAAACCATCCACTGCCCTGCTGACATCGTCCACTGCCCTACTGACATTGTTCACTGCTCTACTGACACCTTCCACTGACCTACTGACACTGTCCACTGCTCTACTGACACCATCCTCTGCCCTACTGACACCGTCCTCTGCCCTACTGACAATGTCCTTTGCTCTACTGACACAGTCGATTGCTCTACTGACACCATTCACTGCCCTGCTGCCACTGTCCATAACTCTATGTTCTGTTCTGCTTCCCCATGCTTTCTGAGGGCTCTGAAAAGTAGAATGGGAGAGTCAAATCAGCAGCTAAATATTTATGCCCTTCCAGCCAATCCCTGGGGGGGTGCCTAGATTGTGACTGGGAAGGAGCATAAATAATTTGAAGCCTGGAACAGCGGGTGTCAGTGCAGAAGGAGATCCTAGCCTGAAGGGTTGCTGCCCTTCTGGGCAGTCAAGATGCGCTTTTCTACTGCTCATCGAGGTCCCAGCTATTCTAGCTGGGGGGACCTATTCTGCTGAAATTTGTTGAAGCTGACTGAGGGGCTTCTTTATTTTTGGGGATCTGGTCTGGAGAAATCACAAGAGAGGTGTCTGGAAAATATTGGAAGGGGGCATCCAATTATCCAAGGACATTAGTGAGTGCAGACCGGTGTGTGAGGTCTACATGTAGGAAATGACTCTGCTGAATTCTAGTATAACCCTTATGCCCCGTACACACGAGCGGACTTTTCGACATCCAAACTCCGACGGACCGAGTCCGTCAGACTATCCGATCGTGTGTGGGCTGCAACGGACTTTAGCTTCGCTAAAGTCTGACGGACTTTAGAAATGAAGCATGCTTTAAATTTTCCCGACGGAACTCCGCCGGACCCGGTCCCCTTCGAAAAGTTCGCTCGTGTGTGTGCTACTCCGACGGACTAAAACCGACGCTAGGGCAGCTATTGGCTACTGTCTATGAACTTCCTACGTCGAATCCCGTCGTACGTCATCACGTTCGACTCCGTCGGAGTTTGGTGTGATGGTGTGTGGCCAAGTCCGTTCGGTCGAAAAATCCGCCAGAACTCCGTCGGAACTCCAGCGGAACTCCGTCGGAGGTTTGTCAGACTTAATCCCTCTCGTGTGTACGGGGCATAAGTATAACTCAGAACAGATACAGATCTGGAAAGTCAGTACATAAGTCCTTATCTGCATACCTATTTGAGGTGACCTGTTCAAAACCATTAAATCAAGAGGGTCAGCAGTATAGTCAGACCAGAGGCAAACATAATATTAGTTCACATTGTACAGCTGTCAATGGGGCCTTATTATTTATACTACATGAGGATCAAATGGGTGCTGGGACTCCCCCTGTTGTATATCTGGACATGGCTCACTTCTATGTACAGTAGCTGTCAGTCTACATACTAGTGGGGCCATGGGACAATAACCCTGCCTCCCACAATGCAGTGTGCAGAGCTTGAGTGTCCACTTATCAGTTCAAAGGATGTTAGGTGAAGAGAGCATGCAATAACCCCATGGAAGCAGTTTTACAGAGATACTGTCACTTTGCCCATTTAAGGCAAAGCTACAATATCTTTATAAAGGGCCCCTCAGAACCCTGGATATATACCTTTCCAGTGCTCACCCTGCTTCCCTTGCCTCTGTCACAACCAGCACTAAACTCCTTATGGTCATTTGGTCTTGGATGTTAAGGGAAGTAGTAATGGCACTTCCTCTATCATGTGAGCGATTGGTTGATAGACCCAAGTGCTATCACATTGGACAAGGTCACATAGTTACATAGTTAAATAGTAGGTGAAAAGAAGACAAAAGTCCATCAAGTCCAACCTATGTGTGTGATTATATGTCAGTATTACATTGTATATCCCTGTATGTTGCAGTCGTTTAGATGCTTATCTAATAGTTTCTTTCCCCCCCCCCCCCGCTGAGACCAATACAGTAAAGAACCCTCTATGTAGTTAAAGGTTAAACCTCTTTTCTTCTAATTTTAATGAGTGGCCACGAGTCTTGTTAAACTCCCTTTTGTGAAAAAGTTTTATCCCTATTGTGGGGTCACCAGTACGGTATTTGTATATTGAAATAATATCCTATCTCAAGCGTCTCTTCTCCAGAGAGAATAAGTTCAGTGCTCGCAACCTTTCCTCATAACTAATATGCTCCAGACCCTTTATTGGCTTTGTTGCCCTTCTTTGTACTCGCTCCATATACAGTTCATCCTTCCTGAGGACTGGTCCCCAGAACTGGACAGCATATTCCAGGTGCGGCCAGACCAGAGTCTTGTAGAGCGGGAGAATTATTGTTTTATCTCTGGAGTTAATCCCTTTTGTAATACATGCCAACATTCTGTTTGCTTTGTTACCAGCAGCTTGGCATTGCATGCCATTGCTGAGCCTATCATCTAATAGGACTCCCAGGGCTTTTACTATACGTTCTGCGAGTGCACATACTTCTGCAAATAGTCTGCGAGTGCACGTAGTTCTGTGAGTGCATTATATTTTATCAGCAGATTTAAAACCTGATTGGATAAACTTTCAGGTTACTTAATTCTACTTAGTAGTTGTACACATTGCTGGAATGGCTTGAAGCTAGAAACCAATGTCAACACAGTTCAAAGCATATATCTCCAGAACACCATGGATACTCTGAATAACGTCCAAAAATTTAATTAAATGATCACATTTCATCAGTAAATTGTGATGTTTAGTGGCCATACAGTATCCTTTCATCAGACACGGTGTGCTGGTGATGTATAATTTAATCCTAGTAAGAAAACTCTCCTAGAGAAACTGAGTATTCTTATGACATACCAGAAGGATATGCAATAATAAATCAAGATATTCAAATGATATCTTCTATTTTTTTCTAGAAATAAAGAATATGGTGCTTTTTCCTGTATCATCTTCGTGATTAATGGTGTGGGTCTCCTCCCAGCTGAGCCACAGCTGACCCTTGACCTCTTTGCCCTTTGCTTACGTATGTCTTATGCAATGTGTCATATGTGTTTCTTGACCTTTACAGCCTTTGAAGAACCTGGAAACAGATCACTTCATTGAAAATCCATTGTGTGTTTCCAAAACGATTTGTGTGTTTAAATTCACTCATTAAGGTTGCAGGTGTTCTTTGTTTGGAGGGTCATGCTCTAAGCCCAAATCTGTAGATACGCCACACAGTCCTTAAATAAGAAACCTTCATGAATATGGGGAGGTATCCTCTTTTAACTATCATGAAATTCGGTGAGGAGAGCACTTTAAAAAGAGCACTTTGTTCCATCAGCTCATCGATTCATTTTACCTTGGTTTTCCAAGCTTTGCTGATACCAGTTCTTATACCCATCAACGTGGGTAGGGTGCCTTATGAGAGTTATTCAGAAAAGTCATTATCTTACTCTATTAACTAGAAACCTTAGTAGAAGTGTTTTTTTTTTCAAGTTTCTTTTTAGAAAAAAGAAAATTATTTTCAATGGTAGTTATATGAACTGGGACCCACTTACGACAATAAACCCTTTGACTTAATTTTAGCATTTTTAAAAGTTTGCATATTGAGGTAGAATAATCATTTATTTATATTTTATTTCATTTAGGAAGGTCTAAGAGTTTCAAATAATACAGTTAGGACAGGTAAGTTGTATATTACCCCTCTACCCTCTCTATACTTCTTGTGCGAAATAGATGGGTGGAAGAAACTTTAACTATCAGGTCTAGAAATGTTTCCTTTTATCCCCACATCACCATGGGCATTTTAAAAGATTTGAATAGGGGGGCTGTGTGGAGTCCCCTGATAAGAAACCAGGTCATGGATGTGACCTTTCCAACCTATGACATCATTTTTTTTTTTACAAAGAAAGTGTTTATTGAGTTGAAAAGAACTACAGGCACAAAGTACAGAATACATACAGTACGTAAATAAAACGGAGTTACATCAAAAAAGAAACCATCATGCTGGATGGGAGCAGCTGGTATTAGGAGCCAAACTAATGGAGAGGGTGCATGTCGATAACATTTAACATGGTCAAGTGGATAGGAGGTATAGCACAGCACTAAAACAGAACAATGCAGGAGTTACAAAACAACATTACGGACAGTCTTGGGGGAGACAGGGGAAGGGGGGAAATCAAGGTGGCCGGACCCTCCAGAGGACAAATATATTTGGGATCAGGGATCGACCTCTATGTCATTACAAGTGGCTGCGTTATTTAACCATATATCCCAAACCCTCCCATACTTAGCAGGGCAGCCCCTATGTGCATATATTTCCTTCTTATAAGGAAGGACACCATTGACGGTAGCTATCCATTCCTGCACACTCGGGGGTGTTCCTCTCATCCATTTCCTTGCCACCAACAACCTGGCAAGAAATAACACCTCCTGTAGAAAAGTGATATGGGGCTTATCAAAATCTGGATCTGGGAATATCCCCAGTAAGCACTGTTTGGGGCACATGGTCAAGGGAGATCCCATCTCATCGTGTATAAATTTAACAATATGGGACCAGTAATCATGTATTACCGGGCAGGACCACAACATGTGGAAAAAGGTACCGGGCGAGCCACCGCATCTGGGACAGCTGGGGTCTTGTACCGGATGAAACCGAGCAAGGCGGGATGGGGTAATGTAGGCCCTGTGAACAATGTACATTTGGGTCAGGCGGTCAGAGAGTTTGGTGGACACCTTTTTACATGTAGTCAAAGCATCTTCCCACTCCTCATCCTCCAATTGTCCCACGTCCCCGACCCATTTATCCCTCAGTTTGTATGCAGAGGCCCTATGACATCATTTTATTATAACAGGGCTGTAAGTAGGAGGAAGAAGAAAATCTCTGCTATACCCTAAGAGAGATAGTGACCCTCCATAGGGTCAGTCCTACAATCTAATACTCACTTTTCCCTTTCCTTTTAGAGGAATCAGAACAAGCACAAGACTCTAGAAGTAGAGTGACTCCAGCTTACTCTAATGGTAGAGTGGGCCCAGCCCTCTGGCATGGGTTTCTGGCACCATCTTGGAAGAGCCTGTGTCTAATTTTGATGGAGTTCTTGTGAAATGTTGGTGTTCGTCTTGGGATGCCAGAAGGCTATAAATTATATGTCCTGCCTCATCAGAGTGTCTACAGTGGGGAAGTCTAGGTAGGGACAGGACTCAGTTTGTGCGAGGGACAGTTTGGCACCAGGAAAGGAAACTTACATAAAGGTAGTATTCAATTTTCCTTTTTTCCTGGTGCCTTTATGGCAGCATATGTATGGTCTCACCTCTGGTGATTTTGGGAGGAAGACCTTACAATCTTCTGTTTTATAATAGTCAATTATATTTTTTTTATTTCAACAGCTTTCCCTCACTACTAGTAGAAAGTTCTTTGCCATGGGTATGCTGCCATGAAGGCACAAGGAAAATACATACTTACCTTCCAGTAATTTTTCTTTCCCGGTGCCTACCCATGGCAGCATATTTTCCCTCCCTCGTTCTTATCCTTGTGGCTGGTTTGAGCCTAGTAACGAGAATGGGGCAGAGCTTTGCTCTCTTTCATAGAGTTAAAATGGTCCTGTGGGTTGGCTGGGGGCAGAGCAATTACCAAGTGTATGCTGCAACGGATAGGCACCAGGAAAAGAAAATGACAGATAGGTAAGTATTCAATTTGCAGAACAAGCAGGGACTCCAGAGTAATCTAGTAGTACAGTGAGCCCAGCAAAGGACTAGTGTGTGCTCTGGCATGGGTTTCTGGTACCATCTTGGAAGAGCCTGTGTCAAGTATTGGCAAAGTGTTCTCCTGAAATTTTGTTGGCTGTCTTGGGATGCAGGACGGCTATAAATTGCATTTCTTGCCTCATCAGAGTGCCTACAGTGGGGAAGTCTAGGTAGGGATAGGACACAGTTTGGGTGAGGGACAGTTCAGCTCTGGTGTTGCCTCATCCCTCTGTCAGAAGGGTGGAAACGGGGCAGAGTGTGATACCAAAAAGAGTGCTCAGTGTGAGGTGATGTTATGTGATGTTATTGGTGCCCTGAACCCCCCAAGAGGACCTGTAAGTAGTATAAAGTGAAGAACAATGTTTGAACTCACTGACAGCCACAAGAATTGAAGAACTTTAGATATGCATCGGGAATGGAAAATTACGGAAAAGTAAGTATTCAATTTTCCGATATCTGCAACTAAGGCCTCATCCACACCTTTGCTTTTTAGGTGGGTTTTAGGTGTGATAAGTTTAAAAGAAAATCCTGTTTGTTGCATCTTTCATCAAAACACGTTAGTCCAATGGGAAATGCACCTAAGATGCATTTATAATGCATTGCACAGATGTGAACTGGCCCTAATATAGCTGCAAACCACAGTTTCTGATGCCCCCACAGTGTCCGTCTATTCCTTTGACCTAGGACTGACAGGCCCAGCACTGCAGCCAAGCAACATGGTAATATTTGTACATGTACCACTGATTAGGATGGGTCCTCTATTGTTTACCTCAACTTATTCAAGAACCTCAGCCCCTCAAACATACCAGGTTGAGTGTACAAACATACAATATCATGGGAAATCATTAAAAGTAATACTTAGTTCCTGATAGTAGTACTATATCAAGGAAAACAGGCACCAAACCAGGTAGCAAAGGCAAACTTAATGTATTGTCATCCAGTATGGCTGGTAACTAGGAAAGCATAAAATAGATTAGCAATGGTATAAACACAATTTAGCATATAATGTGATTGACGGTAAGGACTAATCATAGGACGACATTTGGCATTTAGATCAGCATAAGCAAGGCCACCTCACATGCAGAGGTACTCTCTCTCTCTAACTTCCTTGGTGCCAAGAGGAGAAACTTTCCTACACAATTTAATCAAAATAATTTCTTCACTCCTCCTACTGCTCAGTGCTTATTGGGATCTGTAGTGTAAGGAGTCCATTGGCCCCATTATATGACTGCTGTCTCAAACTACAACTCCAAGGATTCTCAGCGCTCTGCATAGAATTCTATGGTCTTGCTTGGCTTATGCTCTCCCCCTGCTGGTCGGAGGAGAATGGTGAAGCATAAAGTCACAATCTCGGTAGAAAAAGAGAAGAATAAAGGGCAATGTCTCTAGTAGCCCAGTACCTGGCTACATACTCTATTTACATATGTTGCAAATCATTGGGAGCAAAGTCTTTTGTACTGTTGATGTTTTTTTCACATGAACTTTTAACTTTTGCATTTAAAATGAAAGGCTTAAATGATGAGATAATGACTAATAAAGGTTAGAGGAAGAGATATCCTCACTGGTGAATAATAAAGTTAACAGGAAGGGATATGTGTAAATTGGATATTGATCACCAGTTATTAATTACAATGGTATTTCTGTGACAGTAAGTCTTACTATATAGCGACTCCTGAAAAAGTGACCAATATTACATCACAAAGGTCTCCTCCCAAACATAGTACAAGCTTTGAGACCTCCAGGCAGAGGTCTGCGGGGTCTAATTAGTGAGGTCATTCAGCAGCAAGTCCTGGAGGATGAGGGTGTGAGGGAAGAGGGTGGGAGCAGGAACACTTCCTCCCATTGTGTGCTCAACTGAAAATCTATTCTGCTGCTTATTCAGAGTTCTAGTGTCCCCTTAGCTTTATTCTGCAATGACTTACATACTGAATAATATTTTATTATACAATATATAATAATAATAAGGATTTTATTCTTATAATTCTTTAAAATAATAATAATACAATAAATTGATACCCTTACTTTTCCCAGCAAACCAGCATTATATACAGTGCCTTGAAAAAGTATTCACACCCCTTGACATTTTCCACATTTTCTCATGTTACAACCAAAAACGTAAATGTATTGTATTGGGATTTTATGTGATAGACCAACACAATGTGGCACATAATTGTGAAGTGGAAGGAAAATGATAAATGTTTTTTCAATTTTTTACAAATAAACATGTGAAAAAGTGTGGCGTGCATTTGTATTTAGGCCCCCTGAGTCAATACTTTGTAGAACCATCTTTCATTGCAATTACAGCTGCAAGTCTTTTTTGGGGATGTCTCTACCAGCTTTGCACATCTAGAGCAGCCTTTCTCAACCTTTTCAACACAGAGGAACCCCTCAAATAGTTCTCTGGTCTCGGGGAACCCCTGCTAAAAATTAGAAATCTATAACTCATGATACATTAGTGTGGTGGTCAGTGGGAAGAATGGTCCTTACACTTGGTAAGAATTACCTTCTTACAGATAGCTAAAAAGATCAATGCTGTGAGTGGGAACTTATCTAAGAGGCAGAAATTGCCCAATGCTGAAAGGAACCCCTAGAAACCTCTGGAGGAACCCTGGTTGAGAATCACTGATCTAGAGAGAGACATTTTTGCCCATTCTTCTTTGCAAAATATCTCAAGCTCTGTCAGATTGGATGGAGAGCGCCTGTAAACAGCAATTTTCAAGTCTTGCCACAGATTCTCAATTGGATTTAGGTCTGCACTTTGACTTGATCTAAACCATTCCATTGTAGCTCTGGCTGTATGTTTTTTTTTTTTTTTCTGGCTGTATGTTTAGATTCGTTGTCCTGTATTACAGTAACAGTATATCAAACACATATTTTAAGGAAAAATATATATTGAAATTAATTTTAAGGCACATGAACACAATGTCATACCCGTTTGGTAAAATATAAAAGATGAGGTCTTATTAATAGATACCAAACATGCCAAGTCTTAAAATTGAGTGTTGAGAGTGCCTATCGCTGTCCAATGTACATCACCACTACTGTCTGAGTGGGATCCAGAGTGCTGAGTTTGGGGGTGCCGACAGACGGTCAACTTTGTGCAGGGCAGAGAGTGGACTAATCACTGTGTGTGACTGGATGGTGAGCTGCATTTTCAATGGGACTGGTGAGCAACTGCTGTGGGGATTTACTATCTGCTGTAAGAAGGACTGAGCCCTTTAGGCGCTCACCACAAAGCCATCTAGTAGCCTTACTGCTGCTCGCAGGCTTGACTGGGACTAATCTCATATGTATTAACGGTAAATGTCAGAGGATCAACACGGGTGCGCGATACGGCGGGTTTGCACATCACCTGATCACTCTGGCAGGCCTATAAAAGGCAACCATTTGCTCTGTGTCTTTGCTGGTTTGTCTCCTCAGCTCACCTGTGTTCCTCTGCTTCCTGTTCCTGTTGACCACTTCCTGTTGTGACCCGGATTGCCTGAAGACTACTCTGATCCTCTCCTGACCTGACCCCTGGCTTGTTTAATGGACTTCCTGCTCTTAGCCTTGCTGGCTCCCAGACTGATACCTGTGTTTGACCCTCGGCCTGCCTCTAGAATATCCTCTGTCTTCTGCACTTAGCCTTGCTAGCTCTCGGACTGATACCTGTGTTTGACCCTCAGCCTGCCTCTGGATTATCCTCTACATTCAGCCTTGCTGGCTCCCGGACTGATTACTTGCGTTTGACCCTCGGCCTGTTCCTGCAAAAGCCCTCTTCCAGACCTTCACACAAGTCAGGTGTTAGAACCCCTGCCGGGCGTTCTCTTCAAGTACATCCCAAGGCCATCTGCACTGGCATCTCTTCCCTCAGAAGACTTCCTGCATACCAGCCACCTGCTGGCAACCTGTGCCCCTTCGTGCCCTGTACCCGCTGTTCCACCCTCAGGGGTACTGTGCACCCAGTTGCAAGGGAAGCCGCTCTCAGCACTTCGGCCCCTGGTGAGTACCTGACAGTAAAACTGGGCCCCAATGCTAGCCGGCGGAAAAGTTTGAACTAAAGCTGTCCCTCCACAGCTGCTACACAGAGACCTTCACATATTCCTTTGCTGAGAGGTACTTCTCCAGGGACATTGCACCATATCCTAGCCTTTCTCCTAGAGTGAAATCTAAACTAGTTATACCATTATTATTCACGTTAATTATGATATGCACTGTTTATTGCTGATTTATGAGTTAATCTCATTCTAGTGGTACAGAACTCTATTCTATGTTACCCTGGCATAGAAATTATACTGTCTAGTGGACTGGGAATCTACCTTCTCTGTGTTCATTTATGCTCAAACCACCATTTACTCTACCCAGTTAATTTACTACTAAGCGGTCTTGTGTCTATTTCCTGGTGCTAATTTACAGCCGAGTTAAATGTATTTATACTCATGTTCTTATAAGTGCTTGCAGTAACTTTCATTCAATAAGGTGTTTCAGAGGGGCTTAGGTTGGTCTTGGAGTTGAGGTGCAGAACAGAGAACCCAAATTACTAAGCAGCTCCTGCAGAGATAGTGCTATGCTTACTTTATAATAAGCTCTACATAGAGGTTGTAAATGTGAATGAGGAAGAGTATACTGTACAATGCCGGTTATCTGGAGGAACTTTATATTATTAGTAGTAGTCTATGATGCTGGATACAGGCTCTAATAAATACAGCTTATAAATGATCTTATCTACAGACAATCTGCCGTTCTGGTTATAGGTAATAAAGATAACACTGCACGTGGTTTTTGAGGAAATGGTGCGAGAAGGTAGACAGCTTCCTGGAACTTTGGTTAGTTGGTGCGTAAAACAGTTTAACCAGAATCAACTGTCATCACAACCACAGAATATAAATATTATGCTCAAAAAGGAGGCCATGGTATTTTTATATTCTTAGAAGTAAAATAATATGCCTAAAAATGAAATGCCAAGCCATAGTTTGTACAGCTCGTAGAGATTTTTCTGCCCTAATGACACAGTTTAGATATGTAGTGCATTCATTTGTTACCTAGAGTATGCTTATTTTGGCTTATTTTGCAGGAGCCACTGGTAGTTTGGTCCAATTTCCCATCCCCCTCAGTCCACACACAGCCAGGCACACAACATTTTTAGCATTTTAGCATTCTCTGGCTAAAAAGATCAGTCTAGGGCAGGGGAGTCCAATCAGGGGCCGCATGTGGCCCAAGAGAGTTCATCATGTGGCCCGGGCATGTGCTGTGGGAACACTTTGCAAGCGTAGGAGTCACAGTGGTCGACAGGGACAAGCTAGGCACATGCGCGCAAGGAGGGATGCCTGGAATGCCATGCAAGCATAGCAGCTGCAACAGCCAACAATGAGAATCCAGGCACAGGTACCTCTGGAAGGATGCCCGGCTGCCAAATTTGTAATAGCACCAGCAGCAGCAAAAGACAGTGAGTCCCACTAGCGCCAGGCAAGTAATTTCCAGATGGCTGGATCTAGGGGGGTGCTGAAGTGGGGCTGCGCCCAGGGCCGGTGCTACCACTAGGCAAACTAGGCAGCCCCCTAGGGCGCACTGCTGCCTATGGCACCCAGCCACTGTTTTTTCTTCTCTCTTCAGCAAGCAACTAAGTCTTAGCATCAGCATCGCACATAGTGTCAGAGGCACAGCGGCGGGCTGTGTCTGTGTCCCGACTCTCAAATGAATGGAAGCAAGCAAACATTCATTTATGGGTGTGGGTAGGCTGCATTTGATGGGCGTTGATGATACTGCATTTTATGGGCGCTGGTGAGGCTGCATTGATGGGTGCTGGTAGGCGGCATTTGATGGGCGCTGGTAGGTTGCATTGATAGGCGCTGGTAGGCTGCATTGATGGGTGCTGGTAGGCTGCATTGATGGGCGCTGGAGAGGCTGCATTGATGGGCGCTGGAGAGGCTGAATTTTAGGGGCACTGGTGGGCTGCATTTGATGGGCACTTCATTAAAAAGGTGGGCTATACATGGGCAGGGCAAAGGGAGTGGAGTCACGGGTGGAGCCGGGGGGGGGGCGGGCGACAAAATGAGGTTTCGCCTAGGGTGTCAAAAATCCTTGCACAAGCCCTGGCTGCGCCCCCCCCCCCCAGATTTCAGTTGTGGCCCCACTCCAAAGCACCCCAACCTCCCCTTCACCTCCCCACACAGCACATGCCAGGGTTTTTTTTCATTTTCATAAAATTGTAGTAACGGACATTCATGGACAGATGTAAAAATCACGGATTTTATATACTGCCCATGAATTTACTGACAGTAAAAAAGTTAAGATACAATCTCCTTATCTATTATTTTTTTAATTCTAGCAGCGCTTCCACATTGCAAAAGAAAACAGAACCTAAAAAAAGAAAAGTTGCGGGTGAAGGAAGATTGTTCAAGGAAAATTATTACTCAGTTAGGTACATTATCCCTTTCAGTGATCTGCCTGACTTTTTCTGCTCATCAGCTATCCTTATTGATAGTGTATTTTATGTGTGGCCCAAAACAATTCCTCTTCTTCCAATGTGGCCCGGGAAGGTCAAAAGTTTGGACACACCTTTTGGGTTTTTATAGGAACAGTAACTCGGATAGGGAGCATGGAATACCCCAGAACGGTAGAACTGAACAACTTGAGGACTGCTTAACTTCTGGCACAACATCTGGCTGCGCTGCACTCTCTTGGTTGTCTTGTGTGACTCTTGACTGTACTGCACTTACGTAGGAGACTGAACCACCCCACAGCCACTTCTCCTCTGTGAAAATAGGGGAGAAGGTCATTTACACAACCAGTCTCAGAATGTTTGGACTTCCTCCCACCAACTCCCTTTTGACAAGGTTCTCCTGGGTTGGCCCCCCAACTAAGCCTATCTAGGACCTCAATATATTCACCTTGGCTCCAATAGCTACCTTTCTCTCTACCCCAGGGTTAGAGTCCATCAACAGGGGTCCACTCCTGCATGACTGGACCCAGGAACTCAGCTCTTCTGCTGTTAGGTCTCAGGTTACTTATGGGCTCTTCCTCCATCTTCTGGGCACACCTCCCCATAAAATTTCAGGCTGCCTGTCCTACTCTACCTCCCACTATACTTCTAGAAGGCTGTAGAAGACAGGGGGAAGTAGCAGAACAGCAGCCTGTGAAAAACTGAACAGCGCTAAGAATCAAACCCTGTTCCACCATTTACAGAGGAGTGAAACTAAATATACATAGAAGCCTACTCTGAACTAGGAGGGTGCTACAAAAGTAATAGTTGTCACTAAAGTCAAACTGAACTGGAAGGCTGCCATTGGTGCTAGTGCATCTTACTTAACTGCTAATTCCTGACTTTTCTGAGTCACTGGCTTGGAGCAAAGACACAACTAGCAGGGGTGGTTAGAAAAAGAAGTCTGTGTATATTATATTGTTACTTACTATACTTTCATTTTGATTGGGTTTTTTGGGCAATCAAGCCCTCTGTTGCTTTTTTTGCTGCTTTTATGATTGGGGGCTTTTTTGTCCTTCATATATTTTTCAGTTGTTTTGAGGTAAGCGGACAATTTTAGTTGCTGTCCCCACTTGTTACTGACCTGTTCCTTTTGTTGGCAGCATGTATTGTATAAAAGAAATAAAAAGGTGTGCAGGAACAGTGTGCACCTAAACCACCTCAAATCATATCAGCCACACTCACCACACCCCTCTATCTGCATGAATAAAATAAAAGTTAGGCATATATTGGTTAGGTCTGTTTTCCCTGTTTAAAACTGTCCTGCTGCTGGTGAATATTACACTGCTGTATCTTCTGCAGTATCTTAATTCTTGGAGCAAACCCTCCACCTGGACTCCTTGTTTCCAGTAAATTTGGGCCTAGCCTTGCTCATTCAAATTGTCTTGTTGCTAGCCTATTTTACACTGCTGTTTTTCAACTCCTGTAGTTAAACACCTGCCTGCTTTATTTTCCGCAACCAGAGCCGGGGGAGGGGCTAGTCAATATGTAATTTATGTTATTTATTTGGGTTAATTTCCCCTCATTAAAAATGTGGTGCTACCCATAGGCATGCGCAGGGGGTGTGCCAGGTTTGCTTGGGCACACCCTAATCACTATGTGCGGTGCTGATTCCCCCTACTGCACACTCACCCCCCACCCACCCTTGTTGGTCGCCCTGCAGTGCTGCTGGATTCCCTGCTCTTCTCTCCCCCAGCTGCTGCGGGGGATGTTTCAGGATGGAGAGTGGGAGAAAGGGCTAGTCAATATGTCATTTATTGGCCCCTTCCTTTTCTACATGAACGTAATGAACACACTCACTCACTGTCCATTGATAACCGAAGCATATGTTTTCTATGCTATAGTTTGTGAATGAACAGGAAGCCACTCAGCACAGAGCACTTTCCATTTATTCATTATCCCGTGCAGCTGAGGCTGCAGAGAAAGTTATGCGTGTTTGAGCTTTGGGGTGCACACCTATGCTACTGCTGGATAATTTTGACACTGCTCTATTATCTGTGGTCTCTAAATTCTTAAAATAATCCCTTGCAGTTGGGCTGTGCTCATTTAGGTTTAGGGAGCATAGAAAAGATTGACTTGCCCGATCCTCCACTTGTCCACTCTTCCACTCTGCTAGACTGGTCCCCACAGTGCCTTCTCCCCCATGCTAGGGCGGTCTAAGGTCCGGGCATGATCAAGACTCATGCAGTGTCCATGGTCCTGCATTGAACATAATAAAGTTAGGGGACAGTCCACTGTTAAAGCATGGAGGAGCACTATCTGCTGGGGGAGTGGAGGATGGGGTGAGTATAAGTGATTTTACTCTCCCCTAGAAAAAATCTGCAGTCAACAAGGACAAAGAATGTTCAGGCAATTTTACATCAGTGATAAAAACACAGAGAGAACTAATGTCTAATTTATATTTACTACAATGCACCCATCTATCCCCATAGATAAAATAAAATTCAGGCATACACTGGTTAGGCCTATTATGTGCAAACAAAACTCTCTGTTTTTAACATAAACTGTTAGCCCTTGTACACACGGTCGGACATTCCGACAAAAAAATCTGTCAGATTTTGTCCAAAACTGGTGTTGCATACACACGGTCGGACAAAGTTGTCGCAAAATCCGATCATTCGTAACGTGATGACGTTATTTAGTTACGTGCGGACTACGTTCAGGCTAGTAGCCAATAACTTTGGTCTAGGAATTTGATCTGAGCATGCGTGGCACTTTGTCCAATCGGAATTCTCTACAAACGATCGGACAAATTCCGATCGGATCATGTTGTTGGAAAATTTTTATATCCAGCTCTCAAACTTTGTTGGTCGGACATTCCGACGGAAAAAGTCCCATGAAGCCGGTCGGATTATACGACAATGCGGTCCAATCGGACATTTTCCATCGGAATGTCCGACTGTGTGTACAAGGGCTTAGAGGGGACAATTCAGTTGTTTTGCAGGCTGGCTGGTAAATGAGTTGGGAAATCTTTTTTTTGTTTGGGATATGCCTTGATCTTCCATGTGCACCTTGCTGCAAAGGCTAGTTGTAGGTTTCTATTTTTTGTACAGTTGGTCGGATTGGGTGCAGAGACGTACTGGACACCTTTGCTACCATTGTGCTTTGCTGGCCATCACATGCATTCCTGTGCCTTTAAGCCGGGGTTGGCTCCCTCCGGGCACACCCACCCTTAACCTATCCATTGATGTATGTGTAGCTTCTCCAGTGTGCTTTTTTTTGGTGAGAATAGGCAAAATTCCAGGCTTGCTGACAGTCAAGCCTGGGTGTGACTCAGAGCAGAGCTGGGTGACTCACAGACAGCATCATTAAGACCTCCCACTTCTTTCCAGAATGTTCTGATGTTTTCTGGAAAGGAAGGAGGAGAGGGGAGGTCAATTCACTTGGGGTGTTTTGAGGAGCCCTGACCAATCCCCAACCTGGATTGGCAGGGGTTAGTCCTCTTTAAATACCCAGGGTCAGCCCAGCTGGAGAGGAGTTGTTCGGGAGGAAGCTGGAGATGGAGTGCTAGGCTGTCGTAGCCTTGAAGGGAGCTCCCCAGTCTGGGGGGGGGTGACCTTGGGCCACGGGCTCGGGTGTGGACAGAACCCTTCTCATGACACACAAAGGTGTTCTAGACAGGTGGCACGGGAGCAAGAGAGGACAGCAGGGGAGCACTGCCAGACAAAGTCTCCAGGAGAGGAACAACAGGTCGCAGCCAAGAGCTCTGGTGAGTGACACACAGTCAGGAGGACTGGGGAGGCACGCCCGAGAGGACTGGGAGATTGTAGTCTGGGATGGGTGCTGAGCCAGTGGAGTGGACTGTAGTGGCAAGGGGCAGTGGAGAGAGGAAGTTGCAGCCAGGAGGGCTGGCAGGGCCTGAATAGGTGGTAATGGGAGCAGTAGCCACGAGGACAGCTAGCACTGGGACTACCTACAAATTTGCTACACTAAAAGGTGGCCCACGGTCCTGGTTGAGTCAGTGCCAAATCAGTGCTAGGTGGTTTGGGAAGTGCAAACAAGTGAAGTGCTGGAGTGATGTGCTAGAGTTGTATATACCGGAGGATTATATAGTTTGTCCCATGTATTTTCCTGCAATCAGTTGAGCATTTCATGAATATCCCATCCCCATCCAAGTTTATTCCCCTCAATAAAAATACAAACAAATTTCAAGGACTGGTTTTCTGCCTGAGAATGAATGAGAACTGTGTGCCTGGCTCTGCAAGGTAACAGATGGACCACAGCACTCAGCAGCCCCTACGGGGTTACTGCTACATATGTGCTCCTACTATGCAGGCTCTGGAAATTTAGAGTTAGGACCGCAGTATATACAGAGCTCCCTTGGCGTTGGCATTGCGGCTTACACATGTATTTGCAAATGTGTGCAAACAAAACCCTCTGTTTTTAACATAAACTTTTAGATATGACCAATTTGGTTGTTTTGCAGGCTGGCTGGTATGTGTACTATGAAATCTATTGTTTGTTTACAATGTGAGTTGCCCTTCCATGTGCATCTTGCTGCAAAGGCTGGTCTTAGGTTAGAGTGGATGCAACTTTTTTGTACTATTATCCCTGCGGCAAACCTGGGCAGATTCATCCATCACTATTGTACACTTCTCAGCCGGTTTTGTAATTTACACACCACTGCCAGACAACAGTAGCTAGGATGTTGAAACCACTTTCTTTTTTACAGTTAGGGTTTAATCTGCTTTTGGTTTGCCTTTTTTTTCCTCACTCCCCCTAATTAACATACTGATGACATTTTTTAACCATTGCTGTTTCATTAGACCAGTGGCGGGCCGCTCCATACGGGGAGCAGGGACGCCGCCCCCCCCCCCCAAATCCATGCGCCCAGTCTCTAATCTGCCTGGATTTCTTTTTTTTGGGGGGGGGGGGGTTAAGCACGTGATTAGAGCCAATGGCTCTAACTGGCTTCAAAAAATGGTGGGCTATTGTGACACCCACTTGTGCCCACCCTATTGTGACACAATAGCAAATCAATATTCACTATTGTCTTCCTGCTTCTCTTCCTGGACAATCAGCAAGTGGGTCTTAAGACCCAATTGGCCAAGAGGAGAAGCGACCGTATTGGCTGGGTTCAGGGGATGGGGTAAGTGCAGGCCTGATGGACGGATGGATGATCGATCGAGCGACGGTGGAGTGGGGGGTGTGACTGTCCGATCGACCATCCGAGCCAAGGTGGGTGGAGTTTGACCGACTGACTGAGCGAGGAGGGTTGGGGGGGGGGTTCGACCAACCAAGTGAAGGAGGGGGAGTGGTTTTTTGTTTGCCCCCCCCCCCAAAAAAAATTAGAGCACCAGCCACCACTGCATTACACACTTTATTTTATGCTCTGTGATGTCATCACTGGATCTCTGTCATTCTCTATGCAATGCAGGCAGATCATGGTTGGTGGGAGGGTCAGTAGGGGGCTGTACAAAGCTTCTTATAAAAATCACATCACCCTGCCTCAGTATTCTTCTCATGAGTCCTCAGTATGGTTGCCACCTCATCCCTTTAAACCCAAACACATATTAATTACACGGGTTCTGTGGCTGATTAGGGTGGAAATTAAACTAATTTGGTGCCTTATCTGCATTTAATTAGCCTCAGAACCTGTGTAATTCAAAGGTGTCTGGGTTTAAAGGGATGAGGTGGCAACTCCAGTCCTCAGTCCAGATAGATGGATGAGCAACATGATTTGATAGATGGATGTCAATGTGGAGATGTGGGCATTCCTAGGCAGGCTGCATTTGTATGCATACTACCCTAATGCCCATATGTTATCAATAGGATTTAAAGAACTGAAATCCAATGAATTAAATGGGTGGGCTAGGGACAGTCAGACTGGAGAGTCAGGCTGGAGAGGGAGGCTTGATGATGTTGGACGTCCTCCGCTCAGGAAAAGAGACGGGCTCTATCTGACTGGCTGCAGCTTCTAATGCACCTTGTGAGAAGCTCACAGTGTGCAGTGAAATCAGAGTGTTCAATTGCAATACTGGAGGAGAGACTGAAGGGAAGGCTGGATTGCAGCACGGAATGAGTTCTCTAATACAACAAAAGATATAAAGCCACTCTGTGAGCACCAAATGTCATTGGAAACCCAGATATTACCTTACAAACATAGCGGTGATGTCATAAGGAGGTTTAGAAAAGACGAGCTGGCCACACCCACTACAGGTTTCCTGCAGAAAACTACAGGAGGGGGGCGGAGACAAAACCAGTCACCCTGCACAAGCAGAGTACAGCAGCGACTGGTCTTTATTAGAGGAAGCTCCTACACAGAGGCCAAGTTTTACACTGAATTACTGTACAGATCTGAAGAATACACGAATACACGGCATATTAATAAAAAAAAATTTAAATAAGTAAGATACCTACATAGTGCATGTACATTTTTCCTGCACAGATGGGGCAAAAAATGTTTCCTGTGCTGGCTGAATGTTTTTCATTGATTCAAAATGGAAAATCCTGCATTTGGCCACTAGATGGTGCTAAGTATCATACAAATTGTATTAGTGCCATCTAGTGGCACAATTCGGTATTTTCCATTTTAAATTTATGGAAAATGTTTGACTAGCATTGGAAATAGTTTAACTTTTTTTTTTTTTTTTACAAAACAAATGTATTTTTTTTCACTGGGTAAATTGCTATGCATTTATTTTCTTATAAATGTGACCCTTAGAAGAATGTACATCCATTTTTTCTTTAGATAGTAATTGTTTGCCTAGAATCTAGCCTTAAGGTAAGTACATGAAGCTTGTATTGAACTTGTAGTACTTCCCATGGCCAGTGTAGACTCAGGACTGCAGTGTGTTGGATGCATACATAGGACAGGTTGTGGAATGTGGCCAGTCTGCTGGCATTATAAAGTAAGTATATAAATACACTCAGATCCAACTACACCTGTCTGCCCCAATCCACAGAGACAGCTGGAAGGATTCCGACATTCCGTACGGGATCCATATGATGGGAGAGGGGCCCCGGGGTCATATGGCATCTATCAGACCCTCTCAGTCCTATCCCCCCCCCCATAGGAACATAACAATGTAATAATAGTGTGAGGGTCCGGCCGAGGACACATCACAATGACATCTACAAACAATGGTGGCTGAAGTACACTCAGGGTTGTTTTCTGCTAAACTGATTGTTACACTAATTCTATGCAATGGTGGATAGAGATCTCTGTATCTGGTTGTTACATTTGTAATACACACAATAATAATCCTTTATTGGAGGCAGATAGAGATCTCTTTATTACAGGAGTTACCAATCCACTGAGATCCTTTCTTTTCTTTATTTCACCCCCCCCCCCCCCTCCTTCTTCCTTTCTCCTCCTCCCCTCTCTCTCCTTATCTCTCCTTCCTTTCTACCCTCTCTATTTCTCTCTCTCTCATTCTTTCCTTCTCTCCTTCCCCCTCTGTTTCTCTCTCGCTCCCTCTTTTTTTCTCCCTCTCTTCCTTTCTCCCCTCTCTCTATTTCTCTCTCTTTTTTCTCTATTTCTCTCTCTCTCTACCTTCCTACCCAATCTCTATCTCTTTCCCACTCTCTTCCTTCCCCCACCCCCACCCCCTCTATTTCTCTCTCTCTCTCTTGTTATTTCATTCTCTCTTTCCCCTCTGTTTCTCCCTCGCTCTCTATTTCTCCCCCCCCCCTCTTTTTCTCTCTCCCCTCTCTCTCTCTCCCCCTCTATTTCTCTATCTCCCCCTCTCTTTCTCTCTCCCCCTCTATTTCTCTATCTCCCCCTCTCTTTCTCTCTCCCCCTCTATTTCTCTATCTCCCCCTCTCATTCTCTCTCCCCCTCTATTTCTCTCTCCCCCTCTATTTCTCTATCCCCCCTCTTTCTCTCTCCCCTCTCTCTCCCCTTCTATTTCTCTACCCCCCCTCTCTTTCTCTCTCCCCCTCTATTTCTCTATCTCCCCCCTCTCTTTCTCTCTCCCCTTCTATTTCTCTACCCCCCCTCTCTTTCTCTCTCCCCCTCTATTTCTCTATCTCCCCCCTCTCTTTCTCTCTCCCCCTCTATTTCTCTACCCCCCCTCTCTTTCTCTCTCCCCTCTCTCTCCCCTTCTATTTCTCTATCCCCCTCTCTTTCTCTCTCCCCTCTCTCTCCCCTTCTATTTCTCTATCTCCCCCCTCTCTTTCTCTCTCCCCCTCTATTTCTCTATCCCCCCTCTCTTTCTCTCTCCCCTCTCTCTCCCCCTCTATTTCTCTATCTCCCCCTCTCTTTCTCTCTCCCCCTCTATTTCTCTATCCCCCCTCTCTTTCTCTCTCCCCCTCTATTTCTCTATCCCCCCCTCTCTTTCTCTCTCCCCTCTCTATCTCCCCCCTCTCTTTCTCTCTCCCCCTCTATTTCTCTATCTCAGCCCTCTTTTTCTCTCTCCCCTCTCTCTCTCCCCCTCTTTTTCTCTCTCCCCCCCTCTATTTCTTTCTCGTTCTTTCCTTCTCTCCTTCCCTCTCTGTTTCTCTCTCACTCCCTCTTTCTCTCTCTCTCTCTCTCTCTCTCATTCTTTCTTTCACTCTTCCCTCCTCTGTTTCTCCCTCTTTTTCTCTCTCTATTTCTCTCTCTTCCTTTCTCCCCTCTTTCTATTTCTCTCTCTCCCTCTCTACCCAATCTCTATCTCTTCTTCTCTCTCCCCGTCTCTCTCTCTTTCTCTCTCTTTCGCTCTCTCTCTCTCTTTTTCTTTCATTCTCTCTTTCCCCCTCTATTTCTCTCCCCCCTCTTTTTCTCTCTCCTCTCTCTCTCTATCCCCCTCTATTTCTCCCCCACCCCTTTTTCTCTCTCCCCTCTCTCTCTTTCCCCCGCTATTCTCTCTCTCTCTCCCTTTCTCTCTCTCTTCCTCCCTCTGTTTCTCTTTCACTCCCACTTTTTTTTCTTTCTCTCTCTATTTCTCTCTCTTTTCCTCCCCCCCTCCCCCCTTCTATTCATCTCTCTCTTTCTGCCTCTTTCTCATTATTTTTCTCTCTTTTCCCCTCTATTTCTCTCTCGTTCTTTCTTTCTCCCTCTATTTCTCTTTCCCTCTCTTTCCCCCCCCCCCCCCCATCTCTCCCTTTCTCTCGCTTTTCCTTTCTCCCCCCTTTCTCTCTTTTCTCTCTCTTTTGTTCTTTCTTTCCCTATTTCTCTCTTTCATTCTCCCCCCTCCCCCCCCTTTCTCTCCCTCTTTCTTTCTCTTTCTCGCTCTATTTCTCTCTCTCTCATTCTCCCTAGTTCTTTCTTAAATACAGACTTGATATGACGTACTCTGATTTCACTGCACACTGTGAGCTTCTCACACTGTGCATTAGAAGCTTCAGTCAGTCAAAGCCCATCCTCATCTAGCCCTTTCCTCCCCACCTGGCTGTCCCTGGCCCGCCCATTTCATTCATTGGATTTCAGTTCTTTCAATCACAAAGGCTCAGCGCCCCATACAGGTGTTACCTGCGGTGGTCTGTATGCACATACTATCTGCCTGGGACCGCCCACTTCTCCGGACTGGCACCACCCACCAAGACCCAGCCTGCTGCTTGTATCAGGACTGAGGGCTCTTGAGAGGAGTACTAGGGCAAGGCGCTGGGATGTTTTCAGGAAGATCTATACAGCACCCTGCCGTCTCCTCCTGCCAGCCATGATCTGCCTGCAATGCATAGAGAAGCATAGAGAAACTTCAGCTATAACATGTCATTTCTTATATAGAGGCATCCATAGAACCTCTTTATTAAATATCAAATAGATGATTGGGTGACGGATGGTGAAAGGCGCGTTCTATCCCATTACTGTGTCACCTGTGCGTGTTGTCACTTGTATATAAGTATAGATATGGGGAAAGGTATGTAAACCTGCCCCCCCCCCCCCCCCCATATACAGATCCCCGCACACACATCACTTCCAGACACTGACACCAGACTGACTCATGTAATATGATAAATGTTATCAATATATATTCATCCTTCTGTACAGATCTCAGAAAATTTCCAGTCAATGTATAAACATGTTTGACGTCACATCAGGATTTATTTCCTGTACCGTCCAGCGGTCAGGAATTTCTGTAAAGAAAAAGTCCAGACTAGTCTGTAAAATAGCTGTACATTCAGTCCTGCAGTGGCTCGGGGTGCACATGAGGCTCCCAGTGAAGTTGCTCGCAGCAGCCGCTTTAAAAGGAACTCCAAGTCCTGTGTGTCCTGCTGCTTGAAGTTCTTACAGTGATCAGACTTCTCCAACATGTTCAAAGTGCTCTCTGTTAAATCACCAAAAATCCTTCCCCCTACACACCAGCTGAAATCTCCAATCAGGTTAAGGCTCGGAATAAGTGCATTGACTGCCAGATGTTGATAAAAATAATTAGGGACATAAAGTTAAATCTAACATTTTTTTCCCCCAAGATAGCAGCTGAGAAAGTGTCATATTTCACATGCCGGGCAGAGGTGTTTAGGCAGCTCAGAATTCAGGAAGAGATCAGGAATGTTTCAAGAAGCTGAGCGGGGATTTGCTTAAAATTTACATCCCCCCCCCTCACCTAAATACGAGCATGCAGCTGCTCAGGGTTATACCCATACCACGGCTTCAGTGCTTTGCAACTGTGGCAAAAATTAAACTGCAGGCATTAGCAATGCCAAAGCAGCAGTGGTGCAACTATGGCATGGTGGTGCAACCATGGTGTGGCAGTGCAACAGTGGCGCAACTATGGCGTGGTGGTGCATCCGTGGTGTGATGGTACAACCGTGACATGGTGGTGCAACTATGGCGTAGTGGTGCAACTATGGCATGGTGGTGCAACTATGGTGCGGCAGTGCAACAGTGGCGCAACTATGGTGTGGTGATGCAACCGTGATGTGATAGTGTAACCGTGGCGTGGTGGTGCAACTATGGTGTGGTGGTGCAATGGTGGCGCAACTATGGTATGGTGTTGCAGCCATGGTGTGATGGTGCATCTATGACATAGTGGTGCAACTCTGGCATGGTGGTGCAACTATGGTGCAGCAGTGCAACAATGGCGCAACTATGGTGTGGTGGTTCAACTGTGGCATGGTGGTGCAACGTGCCGTGGTGGCATGATGGTGTAACCATGGCATCGTGGCACAATCGTGGCATGGTGGTGCACCATTTTAGGAGGTAAAGAGGCAGTGAGGAGATGCTGGGAAGCAATTCACCATGGATCACTTTTCAGAGGAATGATAAGCACTGCAGCATGTGTGAACAAGCCCTGAGGGCAAGGTTGCAATATTATATGGGCAATCCCGATAGAACTTCTTTCTTGTAGGTAAGGAGAAGTCGCTATAATCGCTTCACATGCGCATCTCTCTCAATACTCTCTCAAGTCCTTCTATAACTCTTTTTTTCTTAGTACTATACTTTCATTCTTAAAGTGTCACTCCACCCAAAACCGATATTGCTATTTTTGGTAGATACTGAAGAGTTAAACCTCCTTCTTCTTCCCCCATCCCATTTTGGTAACTGCGTTGGCACAATGTGGTGCCATGCAGAAACCGATTTTCTGAATGACACCACCAATTCTTCTGGATTGGTGGGATGGGAATCCCCAAAACTCTTCCAGCCTAGAGATGTGTTGGGGAAGTCTTGCCATTAGATTCTCCAAGAAGTATAAAAAATTGGCAGGTGGCTCATCAGCCAGACTCCACCTAATAGCCAAATATCCGCTATTGGGTAGAGGGCCCTTAAAGGCTTATTCAATTAGGCAGTATAGGGAGGAGTAATGGTGGGTAAAGTGCAGTAACACGTAACAGGCAAACATATCTCAGCGCACTGTCTGATCAGTAAAAGAAACATTCTGATTGGTTGCAAGGATTGTCTCTTCTTGTAGTATGTTAATGTAGCTCATCACATGCTGGAAAACGCTGGGCACCTCCAAGGAGCTGCTTCTAGAAATGTCTCCTGGCTCGGAAATGTCTGAATATGAGTCTCGGGGGGGCCACACTGAGATGTGTCTCTCTGTCCACTGAGCTTGAAGGGGTGGGGGATGGGCTCAAATTTTCAGTTTGAACCCCATTGTACCCCCAGCGATCTCTCACAGTTCTGTTCTGCAGAGCCGTCTCATCTTCTCCCTCCTCCCATCAAGGATTTCCACGGTTCTTGATGATTTGAATTGGCACTTAACAGTTTGTGAAAGTTTCTGGACTGTCGGGACGTGGAGGGGCGCTGACCGCCTGAGAGCGAGACCGCCGAAACAAACTGGAAATGTGGAAAGCCTAAAGAAAAGATGATGACACTCATTTTATTTCTGAATTATAATAACAGAAGAAAAAATAATGATAATCATGTAATAAACTATAAATACAACTATATAACATAATAATAATACATACATTAATACACATTGATACTATACCTATATAAAATAATAATATTGTAATAAATACAATAAAAAATAACAATAATACTGTATGTAATGGGCCAGGGGTCTATTAATGCTAGTGGCTGGGGGATCTATTGTTGTTGGAGGCAATTTTATTTTTGAAGGGTGTTCTATTGGTGCTGGGGAGGTCTATTGTTGCTGGTGTAGGATCGATTGTTGCTGGTGGTGGATCTTATGTTCCTGGGGGTCAGTTGTTGCTAGGAGGGATTTACTATTGAGGGAGGCGTCTATTGATGCTGTCTGTAGTGAGATCTGTTGTTGCTGCTGGGGGTCTATGGTTGCTGGGGGAAGGAATACTTTGTTGCGGGTGGTCCATTGTTGCTGAAGGGGTCTATTGATGCTGCCTGCAGGGAGATCTGTTATAGCTACTGGTGATTTTATGTTGCTGCGGGAGGGGGTATTTTGTTGCAGGTGGTAATGTATTGCTGCAGGGATCTATTGTTGCTGGCTGCATGGGATCTGTTTTACTACTTTTCTTGTTATCCTTTACAGATTTCATACAAATTACTTAGTACCACAATTGTTACTTGGTTCTGTATTTTCTAAAAGGGGCAGTACTGGGAGGTGGGTAGGGGGTGGAACCAAGGGCTGACTTGGAAAGGGGGAGTACCTATTGTCTAAGAAACAAAGCCCTAAATATAACTATATAAAATATTATTATTAATATTATTATTAGTATTATATACTGTACATACAACAATAAATAATGATAATACAACTACCGGTATAACACATCACAATAATAATATTAATATTAATAATAATAATAATAAAAATAATAACAATGTAAAAAAATACAATAATAAATATTGATACTATACGTAAATAAAATAATAATAATAAGAAGAAGAAGAAGAAGAAGAGGAAGAAGAAGAATATAATAATAAATACAATAATAAATAATGAAAATATAACTATATATATATATATATATATATATATATATATATATATATATATATATATATATATATATATATATATATATATATATATATATATATATATATATAATAAAAATAAATAATAATAAAATAATTATAATAATAATAAACTATATAACATAGTAATAGGAAAAATTATAACAACAATAGGAAAGCCAGCCATCAGCACCATTATAACCAGTGAAGCCCTGCAGCCAGGACACTTGGCATCATTCACTGCTCCGGTGCTGGAGACTGGCATACCAGCACCATTGACATTGCATGGCACTGATGCAGCATTAAGAAGAGGATGGAAGAAACTCTGAAATCTGCCATTATCCAGGCCTGCTACTGCTTCCCACCCTTTGTTGTTCTTTAGTGAATATTGTAACACTGGCCATAGATATTTGAATGAGCATTCGTGTCAACATTCGCATGAAAATTCTCAGCACATTCGATGATGAATTTCACTTGAAAGTACTTCAAACTTATGGAATTAATGTCGTTTCCCAAATGAAAACCACATACGGTAACTGTTAGAAATGTGTTTGTTCCAAAATTTTCCCATCCTGCTCCTTTGAATCTTCCCCTTACTGCAATCAAAATTGGATGTCGATTTAACCGCACTAATGATTAGCAAATTGAATGAACGTTCTTAAAATGAAAAAAGAAGTAACAAAATTCTACTAGCGTATTGCCAGCTTAAGGTAGGGCTCTGATGTGAAGTGGGTCGTTCCTGATGTAAAAGGGGGGCTCTGATGTGAAGGGGGAATTCTAAAGTGAAGGGGGGCTCTGATGTAAAAACTCAGATGGGGAGGGGGGGCTCTGATGTAAAGGGAAACTGGAAAGTGAAGGGGGACACTGATGTAAATGGACACTCTAAAATGAGGGGGGACACCTGAAGTAAATGGGGTCTCTGATGTGAAGAGCAGACTCTGATGTGCAGGGGGCTCCTGATATAAAGGTGTGATGTGAAAGGGGGATTCCTGATGTGAAGGGGGAACGCTTAACTGAAGGCGGCTCCTGATGTAAAGGGTGGATTCTGATATAAAGGGGGGGGGGGTCTGATGTACAGGGAAACTGCAAACTGAAAGGGGCTCCTGATGTAAAGGGTGGATTATGATGTAAAAGGGGGGATCTGATGTAAAGAGAAACTCAAAAGTGAAGGGGGCTCCTGATGTAAAGGGTGGATTTTGATGTAAAAGGGGGGGGGGGGATCTGATGTAAATAGAAACTCCAAAGTGAAGGGGGCTCCTGATATAAAGGGTGGATTCTGATGTGAGGGGGGGGGTCTGATGTAAGTGGTGGATTCTAATGTAAAGGGGGGTCTGATGTAAAGAGAAACTCCAAAGTGAAGGGGGCTCCTGATGTAAAGGGTGGATTCTGATGTAAAGGGGGGGGGAGAGATCTGATGTAAAGAGAAACTCCAAACTGAAGGGGGCTCCTGATGTAAACGGTGGATTCTGATGTGAAGGGGGGGATCTGATGTAAATGATGGATTCTGATGTAAAGGGGGGGGTCTGATGTAAAGAGAAACTCCAAACTGAAGGGGGCTCCTGATGTAAAGGGTGGATTCTGATGTAAAAGGGGGGGGGGATATCTGATGTAAAGAGAAACTCCAAAGTGAAGGTGGCTCCTGATGTAAAGGGTGGATTCTGATGTAAAAGGGGGGGGATATCGGATGTAAAGAGAAACTCCAAACTGAAGGGGGCTCCTGATGTAAACGATGGATTCTGATGTGAAAGGGGGGGGGATCTGATGTAAAGAGAGAAACTCCAAAGTGAAGGGGGCTCCTGAGGTAAAGGGTGGATTCTGATGTTAAGGGGGGGGATCTGTTGTAAAGAGAGAAACTCTTGATGTAAAGGGGGGCTCTGATGAGTAAAGCACTCCTAATGTAAAGAGGAGTACTAGAGGTAGAGGATGACATCATCATCCAGGACAGATGTCCTTCAGCCCATTAAATACAGGTCAGAAGGGGGGTGCATATCATCCTACCCCTCATCTCCACCCTCTGTTCCCTAACATTAGCATATAAGCACCTAATATTGTCATATTAGCAAAACCTATCATCATTTTTATTTTTTTATCAACAGAATGTACGGTCTAAACAGGACATTAAAGAATTAATAGTAGCATTTAACATTTTAAAGCCAAAAAAGCCACCTCTTCTCTATACCGCGACATTGATGAAGCATGCTATTTGGTTTTTTTAAATGTTGGATTGACTGTTGTATTCTGATGTCCTAATATCGGTGTTTCCTATGCATTTGTATCTGCTGCTATACTATGCATTGCATATGATATATAGTACCCTTTACCTGTCGATATTGATCAATAAGCTTTTTCTTTATAAAGAACCTTTGCAGCAGTATATCTTCTCACAGTTGTTTACATAGGGAGTTCTTCTTTAACCCCTTAAAGCCAGGATACCTATTTTCCAAGCTAACCCCGTGTGGCTCATCATGGCTCAGGGAACATCCTCTGTGCAGAATTAAACAGGATACACAGACGTTTCCTGATAGCCCCTCCCCCCGCGGTTCACAGACCCCCGGCAGGGAGAAGAAGGAGAAGCCACCCATTCTTCATTTATATAAGATTTCCTATTTCCCACTCTCCCAGAAATAACCTGGACAAAGGGACAGGGAGGGGACAGTCCCGTCTATGTTTAGATTTCACCGGGTCTAAAATTGTCTGTAACCACTTATCTGTCTGTTGCACGAATTGTCACCCCTGGTTTTTGTCCAGAAACTTTAGATTTTTTGACATAAAAAAACTATAAACTCTACCATAATCTTTAAGGTCATATTTTCTTGAAAAAAGAAAATGAATTATTAATCAGCTTTACTAATGATTAAATGGCATGGTTAGATGCTTATATGCTAATATTAGTATCCATTGACAATATTAGGTGCTTATATGCTAAAGTTAGGATTAAATCATAGTTTTCAGGCCCTGGTATGTTGCCGCATCAGAAGAACTGCCCCTGTGTGGGCAAAGGTTTGGCCCCTGCGTGGGCTAATTTTGTATGCTAATGAAAAATTAAACAAAAAAGATTTTGCAAAAAAAAAAAAAAACATAATTTTCGGTGCTTATATGCTAAAGTTAGGATTAAATCATTGTTTTCGGGCTCTTTTGTGGTATGTTGCCACATCAGAAGAACTGACCTTGTGTGGGCAAAGGTTTAGCCCCTGCATGGGCTAATTTTGTATGCTAATGAAAAATTAAATAAAAAAGATTTTGCAAAAAAAAAAAAATCATAATTTCCGGTGCTTATATGCTAATGTTATGCCCCATACACACGATCGGAAATTCCGCCAGCAAAAATCCGATGTGAGCTTTTGGTCAAAAATTCCAACCATGTGTATGCTCTATCGTACTTTTGCTGGCAAAATTTCCACCAGAAAAAGATTGAGAGAAATTCCGGTCGTCTGTACCAATTCCGACGCGCAAAATTCCTACGCATTCTCGGAAACAATTTGACACATGCTCGGAAGCATTGAACTTCTTTTTCTCGGCTTGTCATAGTGTTGTACGTCACCGCGTTCTTGACGGTCGAAAATCCAGAGAACTTTTGTGTGACCGTGTATATGCAAGCCAAGCTTGAGCAGAATTCTTTCAGAAAAACCACCCACGTTTTTTCCAGAGAAAAATCCACTCACGTGTATGGGACATTAGGATTAAATTACAATATTAGGTGCTGATATACTAATGTTAGGATTAACCCATAATGTTAGGTGCTTATATGTTAATGTTAGGATTCAATGACGATATTAGGTGCTTATATGTTAAGATTAAATCATAATTTTAGGCGCTTATATGCTAATGTTAGGATGCAATGACGATATTAGGTGCTTATATAATGACATCATGGTTCTTCAATAAAGGTGTGATAAAACTTGCCTTTTGTTGCTAATTACTTCAACCCAAAGGTGTGAATGGGCCACAAAACTTGTATTTAGATTGTAAATCCTTTTTCTTACATTTCTGATTTGTTTGTAAATTTAGCCCGATACCTACTCAATAGACCCTGACATGGAAGGACAGGTGAAGGTTCGTTTATCTGGTTAACTTAGTTCCAACTTACCACCCAATAAGCCACCAGTGCTCCCTGCAGGTAGCCAACAGCCACGTCAGTTGGGTGGTGCCTGTGGTCCGATATGCGGGTGAATCCGATATATAAAGCTACAAGGATCAATACAAACTGAACAAGGGGGCGCAAGAGACGGGCCCCGCTCCACGCCATCCGCACCTGCAGATAAAACTGGAGAAGACACGTGGTATGAGTAGCTATCATTATATCATCAGTATGGAGGAAAAAAGGAATTACTTTTGGTAAACCAATTACATTTCTATTTAATGCAGTCAATCCAGAGAAAGGTGAATGCTGATTGGTTCCTATGGATTACTGAACTTTGTACTCCTATTAACCTCCTTCCTGTGGCATCACCAACTGCACTGCGGGCAACTACCAATGGTCGGGAGCTGGTAGGACAGCTGCTGATGAAATCATCACTGTGCAGCCAATCACAATGACTTTTTTTCAGGAGCCCCTCCTACCGGACCCCAGTTGGACAGTCCACTTAAAGGGACAGTGGCAAAGAGTTAAATCAGCCTGTACTGACATTGAACCATACGATACAATGCAATGCAGATTTCTCAGGTAAACAGCGCCTGGTGTCTTAAACATGTTGCAAAATATCCTGAATGAGATATCGGAGTCACAGAAGGCAGACACCAGGTTATGAGTTTGTGAGTCACTTTGGCTTAGTCAGTGCAGAGTGTCAAAATTGGGGACATGACCTCAAACTACAGGATGAACAACACAAAGGGGTTGATTTCCTAAAAGTGGAGAGTGCAAAATCTGGTGCAGCTGGGAATGGTAGCCAATCAGCTTCTAACTTCAGCTTGTTCAATTACCGTAAGCTTTGAAAAAGAAAAAATGGAAACTGATTGGTTTCTATGCAGAGTTTCACCAAATTTTGTATTTGTTTTAGTAAATCTCCCCCAAAGTGCTCTTTTACTGAAAGAGTAGTTAATGCTTGGAAAAGACTTCCAGCAGAGGTAGTGAGTCAACCCTAAGTCAACAGTAAGTGAATCTAAGCATGCTTGGGATAAAATAGATCTATACTCTGTAGAAAAGGATTTAAAAACCCTATACCCAGATGATCCAGAGCAGGAGTCTCCAAACTATTTAGTAGGGGGGCCACATAATATATTAAACAAATGTTTGCAGGCCAAACAACTGTTTTATTTAAAAAAAATATCCATTTACACCCAGGAGTACCCATCAGAGTCCTCTTCTACAATCCATAAGTGCCCAACAGAGGCCCCTTACATCCATTGTTACAATCTAAATGTGCCTAGGAAAGTCCCCCCTTACAACTATATGTGCCCAGCAGAGTTCCCTCTTACATCCATATGTGCCAAGCAGAGTCCCCCCCTCTTACATCCATATGTGCCCAGCAGAGCCCCCCCTCTTACATCCATTTGTGCCCAGCAGAGTCCCCCCTTACATCAATTTGTGCCTAGTAGAATCCCCCTTACATTCATTTGTGCCCAGCAGAGTCCTCCCCTCTTATATCCATATGTGTCCAACAGAGTCCCCCCTTACATCCATATGTGCCCAGCAGAGTCCCCCCTTACATCCATATGTGTCCAGCAGAGTCCCCCTTACATCCATATGTGCCCAGTAGAGTCCCTGCCTTTCATCCAGAAGAGTCCCTCTTTACATCCATGTGTATAAGGGTAATGGCTGGCAGGCAGTGGATGTTCTAGTCTCCATATTACAATACACAGACCAGCACACCCACTGCCAGCCACCTGGGGGTATTTTCCTGAGCAGTTGCTGCAGGCCAGATAGAATCTAGGAGGGGGCCAGGTGTGGCCCCTGGACCATGGTTTGGAGAAAGGCAATAAAATACAGCATGGTCCAATTTGCTGCAGTGGGGGAAACATTTAAATTCCTTCTTGATCCCCCATAAGGCATTTGGATATTTCCTTAATATTTTGTCTATTGCAGAGACTTCCCAAGAAAGGCTTTTCATCACTCTCCAAATCAAAATAAAACATCTTGGATGGAGCTGAAATTTAAATATTTCCTTTGTTATCCATAAATATATATAGTATATATATATATATATATATATATATATATATATATATATATATAATTTTTTATTTGTTTTTATACATAAAATTTTGGCTTTCGCATGAGGTTGTTGAGGTTGTCAAGCCATATAATGAGAAGCGGGAGGACTTTTGTGGTCTTTCTGTCCTCATCTATTAGAAGGTGTTGGTGGCTGTGGAGCTGCAGAAAACCCTAAACCATCATAACCAAGAATTTGTCTTGCAAAGAATTATTGTCACTATATGGCACTGAGTTTATGATCACACTTCCTCTTTTCCAGAATATTAGGTAACCTGAGTCACAAGAGATTCTGCATGGTCATAGTGTGCGTAGACTCACCGAGAGATACAGCATGGCGTACATGGCGAGAGAAGCATGTCCAGAATAGAACGATTTTCTGAAAGAAAAAAAAAAAGAATATAATTTAAAATCAAATTCTGCTGATCTCATGTCTAATATTGTCTGCACACGTAAAAAGTGTAGCTAAAGGAAAAACTTTGATTTTTACTTTTGGACAGAGTGGAGATGGATTAGAACCCCTGCCTGGTTTTACTGCTCTCTGTGTCCCCGTTGGGAGGATTCAGCCTCTCTATTTGTCCTGGTGACCATTATCACTAAAAGTGAAAGAAAATCCCATATTTTAGGTTGTCACCAGAACAGAAGTTGAGGAGAAATCTCCCAATGGGAAACTATTTCAGTTTGGAGGGATTTCTTTTCACTTCCTCTTTTGGCTATAGGACAGGAAGTGAAGAGAAATCTTCCAAATGGAGCACGGGGGACAAAAATTCTATCCAAAATGAAAAAAAGAAAAAAAGAAAACATTTTGTATTTAGTTCTACTTTTAGGCAGTTTGAGCAATTTTAACTAGATTTCCAGCGTACAATCTTAAAAAAAAATAAAAATAATAATCTTTGCAACACATGCATATTTCCTCATGTGTATCAGAAATCCAGAGAGCTCCTAATTTCCTGTAGTGAGCTGACAGCACTGCCTCTGCTGCACAGAAATCCAATGAAGTGTTGTCTGCCCACCCAGGTCTCCTCTGCTGGGCTACAGAACATGCCTCTTTATGTTATGTAAATGAGGCGATAGGGTGGGATTTTGTAGTCCAGTGGGTGAAAAACAAGCAACAGATGTTTTTCTGTATTTACAGTGGTTTTCATTTTTTTTTAGATTTTTTTTGTTTTACCCCCAACTTTTTGAGAAATGGGAACTCAGTCCTTGTGACAGAGATGAGTATCTATTGCAAACTTAAAGAATGTGCCTTCGCAATGCTTAGATCGGCATCTTCCCTGAAGTCTGACTCAGCCTCTATGACCTTTACTTGTCTATACAATCCATGTAGAGGCTCATTTATGCTGTATGTAAGATGATATTAGCCTACAGTTTACTGTACAGCAATGCCTCCTACAAGCCTGGTTTCTATATTAGTTATTAATTAACCAAAAGAGGTTTACAAAGTGTGAGAGATAACATTTAAAGGGAATCTATCAATGGATCTTTTTTTCATTTTTAGTACATAAGTAATATGCATGAATAATTTATATATATATATATATATATATATATATATATATATATATATATATATATATATATATATATATATATATAGATATAGATATAGATATATAGATATAGATATATATATATAGATATAGATATATATATATATATATATATATATATATATATATATATTATTTTCCATTTAAACACTTGATGTATATATATATATATATATATATATATCTATATATAGATATATATAGATCTATCTATCTATCTACCTATATCTATATATATATAGCTATATAGATAGATAGATAGATAGATAGATAGATAGATAGATAGATAGATAGATAGATAAAAAAAAATATATATATATATATATATATATATATATATAAATTATTCATGCAGACTTGTACAAATATATATATATATATATATATATATATATATATATATATGTATATATTGTTACAAAATTGTGATTAAAGCTGCATAATTCTTCATGATTATAATTAATAATGTGAGCCAATAATCATGTTATAAGCTATGTTTTTTATTTTTTTATTATTTTAATTAAAATAAAATAAAAATAACTATTTTGTCTTTTCCACTGAACAGTGCTGCTGATGGTTATTCTAATGCTGGCCACACACTATACGAAAAATCATCCGAAATTTGGTCATTTAGACAGTTTGTTCGTTTTCCGGCCAGTTAATGGGCACAAAATCGATAATCGTTGGGACGTTTTTGAGCCGAAAAAATGAAGGACAAGTTTGGAAATTTTCTGCCGAACGAATGAAAAATTGAAAGGTTAATGTGTTTTTTCACGTCCGAAACTGTCTGCACTAGGTATATGTAAAAAAAACAACAAAAAATGCAATGATTTATCAGTCATTACATGATGACACTATCGTCTGCGCTCACGGCCTAGTGCTAGTTTATCGAAAATGGGTTCGGCCGATTTTTCGTATAGTGTATGGCCCGCAATGCATTAGTCAGCCTTTTTTGACCTTTTAAAAAGGGAAGAATCCTTAAAATACATTTCAGGTCTCGAGGAACCCTATAAACTTCTGTAGGTTTTTTTTATTTGCCTTCCTCTGGAGCAATCCTGGGCATAGGATTGTGTACGGAACCCTGGTTGAGAAATGAATGCTCAGATGATAGGGTTTTTCCATTGTCCTTGATCTGTATGAGTCACTTAATGTTATCTATCTGTTGATAGACCTTGGAGTTTTCTAGGTTTAGCATTGTACTAAAACAAACGTTTAGCAATCTAGTAAAAATGGCAAACAAACATGGAATGTTGTCATGGGAAGTTCTACAAGTATACTGCTAGTATAGTAATATAACACACCATCCAAGCCAGGTTTGCAGCAAAGTATAAGAAAGTAAGGAATGGAAGAGTCATGTGACTTGCCTTCAACGGCCACTTGAAAATGGTCGTACGACTACTTTGTTGACCAGCCCTTTTCATCAAGCATCAGGCTGATAATACTAACATATGTAAGGAAGATGTGAAAGCTCCAAAGTGAAATAACATCTGCTGCTCAGTGATTGCATTAAATCAATGCATATAGACGGAACCAACAGATTCTCTAAGTTGCTTTTCACAGTAGTCATTATTCAGCGATTCTAACCACATTCCCCTATGTACAGATGGCCATATACAAATACATATCTTAATTTGAACCACAGTAATCAAAACACATAATAGTAAGTAAAGCTGTGAAAGTCTTATCAAAAATGATTTAGTAGTAACTGTTACAAAAATAAATGATTGATCTGGAACAATAGAAATTCACCCCAGATGTTTTGGAACTACATTTCCCATGATGCTCACCTACACTGCAGAGGGCATGAGCTCTCTCTCTCTCTCTCTCTCTCTCTCTCTCTCTCTCTTGTGAGAGTTTGCCAGGTAGGAAGAGGGGGATGAGTCATAAGAGGGCCAATGAGAGCTGCAAAGCTGGAGGCGTGCCTCTGTGTGTCTGTGTAAATCCAAGAAATGAACAGGCAGCAGCTTCAGCTGCCCACACTTAAAATGGCTGCAGCCAGACTCAGTGGAGGGAGATTTCCGCAGCATATTCGGCAAGTACAGAGTCACAGTATATAAAATAATATGCAAAGTAGTTGGGAGGGAAGCTACATGATGGCAAAGATGTTTTTATTACAAATTATGTGAGCCGACTGCAGATCCTAATGTGAAATGCTCCGCTGAATACAGGAAAAACCATTAGTGCAACTGGGGTTATTACATTTGCCTCTTAGAGGATTGTTCCTCCTCTACTTTATTGTATCTCTGCTATTAATCAACAAATAATCAGTTACTGGCATAGCCGGGAGGCAGGAAACACATTAACCTAGAAAGTTACTTTTCAGTCCATTTCTTTCTGACTCATACAGGAACTAAGAATCTTTGTCCCATAAAGCGGTGATCACTCACCAGAAGCACTTTCGTTTGCTGCTTCATATGCAAATCAAGCAGGTTTTTTCCTGCCGTCCCCTGAGAGTTCTACTAGAATCCTCAACCATTTCACCCACCACAAGTCCTACAGGTATCATTAACCACTTGCCGACCAACGCACACAAATGTACGTCGGCAGAATGGCACAGGGCAGGCTAATTGGCATACCTGTACGTCCCTTTAAATTTGTCTCCTATCAGGCACGCCGCAGGAGTGTGCTCGCGGGTCCTGGGAACTCGATGTTCACCGGCGGCCTGTGATTGCGGTGTGGAGAGGTAGAATGGGGAGATGCTTATGCAAACAAGGCATTTCCCCTGCCTTGTTTCTGCCTTGTGACATGACAGAGATCACCGCTCCCTGTCACCGGGAGCAGTTATCACTGTCATGTGAGTAGTAGCCCCTCCCCCTACAGTTAGAATCACTCCCTAGGACACACATAACCCTTTGATCAATCCCTAGTGTTAACCTCTTCCTTGCCAGTGTCATTTACACAGTAATCAGTGCATTTTTATAGCACTGATCGCTGTATACATGGCAATGGTCCCAAAATAGTGTCAAAAGTGTCCGATGTGTCCACCATAATGTCGCAGTTACTTGAGGCGATTCAGTTCACATTGTGCGCTATACAAGTATTTCATTCATTCATTCATTCACAAATCACAGATCGCCACCATTACTAATAAAAAAAAAATTATAATAAAAATGCCATAAATCTATGCCCTATTTGTAGACACTATAACTTTTGCACAAACCAATCAATATACGCTTATTGCAATTTTTGCTTATTGCATAAATATGTAGAAGAATACATTTTGGCCTAAACTGAGGAAAAAATTGTTTTTTTTATATATTTTTGGGGGATATTTATTATAGCAAAATGTAAAAAATATTGCTTTTTTTTTCAAAATTTTCGCTCTTTTTTTTGTTTATAGCGCAAAAAATAAAAACTGCAGAGGTGATCAAATACGACCAAAAGAAAGCTGTATTTGTAAGAGGGAAAAAAGGACGGCAATTTTGTTTTGGTACAACGTCGCACGACCGCGCAATTGTCAGTTAAAGCGACGCAGTACCGAATTTGCAAAAAGTGCTCTGGTCAGGAAGGGGGTAAAAATCTTCCGGGTCTGAAGTGGTTAAGATGTCTGCACATGTTTCTAAGCACAGGGCCGGTTATATCAAGGAAAGTGTCCTCGGAATTATTCTACATCTCATGCTGATGTTTATACCTAAGGGAATATGTCTTATGTCTTCCTTCCAAAAAATGTGAAAGCGTAATCTGTTTGGAATGACCCTGCAGCCCATCCGGATTTCCTACTGTTTGACTGTAGAGCTGCCAGCCACTGCCCTTTCCATGGAATTTCTGCTGCTACCAAAATGATTTCAAGACTGCAATGACCTCTAAATGATTTAATTAGGCAAGGTTTACAAAATCTAAGTTCATTTTTACTATAAAGGATTAAAGGATTGAAAAATAAAAGCATTGCAGAGTAAACAGCAGTGAAAAAACAGTCCTCATTATGCATACCTCCCAACATTTTGAGATGGGAATGAGGGACACCTACTAACAAATGTATGTAGGCATAGGACACGCCCCCTGTCATACCCCCTTAAAGGAGAATTATCCCTAAAAAAAAGTGCAATAAAAGTGCTTTTTTTTACCACTGCTATTCCGTTATATTGGCTCTTAACCACATGCCAACCGGCGTACGCCAATGTAAGTCAGCAGAATGGCACGGACAGGCAAATGGGCGTACAGGTACATCCCTTTAAATTTGCCGCCTTGCCATTGAGTGCACACTGCCGGCGGCACGCGCGCGCCAATCGGAACCTCCATGATTCCGATCGTGGGTCCCGCGGACTCAATCGCCGCAGGGATACCCGCGATCGCCTCACGGGGAGGAAGAACGGGGAGATGCTAAAGTAAACAAGCATCTCCCCATTCTGCCTAGCAACAGTGACACTGTTCTCTGCTCTGTGTGATCGGAGCAGAGATCAGTGACGTGTCATAGACAGACACGCCCCCCCCACAGTTAGAAACACACCCCAGGACACACTTAACCCCTACACTGCCACCTAGTGGTTAACCCCTTCACCACCAGTGTCATTTACACAGGAATCAATGCATTTGTATAGCACTGATTGCTGTATAAATGACAATGGTCCCAAAAATGTGTCAAAAATGTCCGATGCGTCCGCCATAATGTCGCAGTCAAAATCGCTGATCGCCGCCATTACTAGTAATAAAAAAATTATTACTAAAAATGCCATAAAACTATCCCCTATTTTGTAAACGCTATAACTTTTGCGCAAACCAATCAATAATCACTTATTGTGATTTTTTTTCTACCAAAAATATGTAGACGAATACGTATCAGCCTAAACTGAGGAAAAAAAATGTTTTTTTTAATATATTTTTGGGGTACGCGGCATAAGAATTCCCTTCATTGAATGAATGAATGAAATACTTATATAGCGCACAATGCGAACTGAATCGCCTCTAGGCGCTTCATTGGAACTAAGAGGCCAAGCCCAACCCCTGAAAAACAACCCCACACCATAATCTCCCCCTCCACCAACTGGTTTGGACCAGTGCACAAAGCAAGGACCATAAAGTCGAGTGAGTTTGGGGTGGAGGAACTTGACTGGCCTACACAGAGTCCTGACCTCAACCCGATGGGATGAATTAGAGCACTTACTGCAAGCCAGGCCTTCTTGTCCAAAATCAGTGCCTGACCTCACAAATGCACGTCTGGAAGAATGGTCAAACATTCCCATAGACACGCTCCTAAACCTTGTGGACGGCCTTCCTAGAAGAGTTGAAGCTGTTATAGCTGCAAAGGGTGGGCCAACACAATATTGAACCCTACGGACTAAGACTGGGATGCTGTTAAAGG